>NC_135436.1:16941323-17281323 GCF_051991255.1 Vanacampus margaritifer
TGAACAGTTATAAACGGCACACATTCAACCACGAATGGTTATGGTTACATAAACACACAAAAAGGGACCAACATCCTAATTACAACGATAGTTTAGGCGAAAATTATTCTGGGGAAACGGTGTGGCTGATGTTGGGTTCTGGAACAGATTGATGGCATCTCTATTCATTTCAAAGGGGAAAAATGTGGTCAGGGAAAAATTTTAATTCATATCTCATGGCACCAGCGTACCTGGATGACACAGATTGACTGATAATGGTGGGCAACCTGTAGTTGATACAGTAAAATGAAGTTGATCACATACTTCCTACCAGCATTAAGACTAAATTAGATCAAGTTGGATTCAAATACAAGAAGGATAAATACCAGGTTCAACTTTTTAAATTTTAAATGTTTTCTCAAAACCAAATTCAAGTAGTTTTGGCAGTCTAATCATTACGGTAATTTACTTCTAAGTCTAACAAAGCTAAGGAGATTTATAAATCACTATTTAATAAGCATGCAACTAAAATACTATTATTCAGCCATGCATTCAATGCTTCTTTGCTCTCTAGTAATAACCATTGCCTTCCAATTGGTGCATGCTTAGACTTCAGAAGGCTGTCTTTAAGAAGTCTGGCCACCGAGGGGGTAAATACTAACTTCAAAGGACACATGCTTTGAAACCCATTCGATTCAAATGGGATGCATTACAACAACACTTACTTCAAATGAGTCATCCTTCATAGCTTATTGACTTCAAACGGAGAGGTGCAGGTGAACTGCAATGCCAAACATTTACATGAGAAGCTGCCTCGGTGAACAATGCAACAGTCACTTCAGATTAAAACAATCAAACAAGTGGAAAAAGCAGTGAAAAGTAAACTAAATTATTAGAATATAACCGCCAACAAATCCCTATAGATTACTTAATCATGAAACATTGCTTTAATTGGTTTGGGCCCAATGCCCAAAGGGTATGCAAGCCTGGGAACAAAAAACACACTTGTGCCCAGTAAGCGTGTGAACTTCTTTTTTTCTAAACATATCAGGGGAGAAAAAAAGTATTAAGTATATATTTCAAAGTATATCACATTTAATATTTTCCTCCGTCTTTTTAACCTCAGCTCTTTGACTTCTCTTAGCTACATCAATCATCCAATCCAGTCAAAGTTCTCTTCTCATCCAACCCTCTGCCCAACTTGTTCTTCCATTCTGTCCTCTTAACTCACCCCTTCTAAGCCCTATCGCCATCCTCTCATCCTTTGATCCCAGCGAGGTCTACTATATCCTAAATCATATTTTATCCATGTTACAAAATATTGCACAGCCATTTTTGGCCTTGACAATCAGATCTTGTCTGATGGAGAAAAGGGTGAATTTCAAAATTAGCTTTTTCTCTCTCTTTAAATTCCATCTTTCAACTATCCATACACGAGCTGTGTTTACACCTACATGCATGCAGACAGTTTAGAGTGTCAACATTGGGACAGTGATATAAAATCATGTAAACAACGATGTATGTAACATAGACCTACATTTTAGTTTGCCTGGAATGGCTTTTACCTTCATAGGTTTATTTGCAGGTAACTTTGGCAAGTTGGCATCACACCATTGCAAAATTATTTTGTTATTTAAAACTAGGGCTGTCAAACGATTTAATTTTTTAATCAGATTAATCACATTTTAGAATTTTGATTCATCACGATTAATTGCATAATTAAAAAGGCATTTTTATCCAAAATGTTTTGCCCGCCAAATTTAAAGAGCACCTGTTATGTGTTAATGTTTTCAATATTTAATGTAAAGACGTATGTATATGTTTTTTATGTGTTTTTTTTTTTACATTTATGTTAGAGCATAGAGAAGGCTTTGATGGAGCCTCTCAATTGCCAAGAACGGTTGAATACCAGAGCAAAAGAGATCAACCAGGGCCATGTTGAAAAAAACCTCAATTACTCACAATTTTAAATAGATTTGTGAATAGTGATGAAACTTAGCTATATTCTAATGCTAATTGCCGCAAATCGGAAACAGATACAATATACTTTATATACTTTTTTTCCTGATGAAAGAAGAGACTCTAATATTTCTTTTGGTAGGTTCCATGTTGTTATAGCAATAGAACACAATATTCTGTGGGCCTTCGGTCAAAATCCAGTAAAACATTCGGGAGTGAAGAGGATTGCTTCTGTGAAAATGGCTGGGAGTGAATGAGTTAATAACATGTGCACCCATGCTGTACTATATTTAATTATCTCTGTGCTTTTACTGTTGTTGTGGTGTTTCCTCATTCTTTATTCCTCATTCCACGTTCGTCACCCGGGGAAAGGAGTGCACGCGGCAGCCGATTAATATTTTTTGACTGGGTGAGCGGGCAGAAAATTACTGGCCAGAAAAAGGACGTTCCTAAAATGCATACTTCATGCTATTATAAACTACTGTAAATCTATGCACATTGAACATTAAAAGTGCGAGGAGGAAAAAAAACTATACATAAATAGTGTTTCAATTAAAATGTATTTCACATAAAAATTTTACCCCAAAAAATTGGAACATGTCACATGCATGAAATTCTAAATTAATGAATATTTCCAAAAACACAATCAATTTATCAATTTGAACATTAAATATCATGTCTTTGAAGTTTTTTTTTTAATTGAATATAGGTTTAAAAGGATTTGCAAATCATTGTATTCTGTTTCTATTTTTTTACATAATGTCCCACCATCATTGCAATTGTGGTTTGTGCATTAGCTTATCATACATGTTTTTAAAAAGTTAGGCGGACATAAAAGAGCATGTTCTCCCCATAACAAGATGTACGCTGGTATATTGAAATTTCTATTATGAGTTAAATCATTTGCACTGTTCATACGCCTGTGTCTGGTGGTTAGATCACAGCTTCAAATTTGGCTCAGGCACCTTCCTGTGTGGAGATAACATAAGCATCTTGCACTTGCATGAGTTTTCTCTTGAAACTCTGGCTTCCTCTTATGCACTGCTCCAAAACAGTACATTAACTGAAAAGACTAATTGGTAACATTATGAGTGTGAATGAAACATTTGACTGCTCAATTGAAGGTAGTCCACACATCTCCTGTTTCATTTCAAGTCACATTTTTTTGAATTTCCTCCTGGCATTAAAAAAGGCTGTGTGTGAGATTTGTGTTAGTTAGGCTGATGCCAGCAAGGGACAACACGCTCCAAGAGCTGGCTTGCTGACCGTAGAGAGAGACTGCCCATTGTGGATGTATACACACATACACACAAGCCTGTGTGTGCGCTTGTGTATTCATCCATGGCTTAAATTAAAATACACTGAGCAGTGAGAGGCTCTTTGCAGGCGATTAGTCTGACCACCAGTATTCACTCTTTATTTCCCTTGGTAGCTAAACATATTAGACAACCCTCTAGCCTTTGAGCTGCACACACACACCCACGCTGAAATGAAAAAAAAAAAAAGTTACCAGTTTACAGGATAACTCACATGCAAAAGAAATATAGAAAGGAAATGTAATAAAATAATGTTACACTGAAGGTAATGTAACCGCTTTGATTCAAAAGCACATTACTTTACCATGGAAATCCGTCATTTTAATCCCAGATCTGCTAAGGCCATTCGCCTGGAACAAATATCAAGTGAAGGGTGACGAAGATGGGGGAAACGTCAGAAAATCCATCCGTAAATTCTACATGCTTGGAGTAAGCTTAGATGGAAGCTCTCGATTAGCTTCATGTGCATGACACACGGCACATGTCGTGACAGCGGGAGTGTCACGTGGATTAAAGAAATGTACTGCAAGGAGTTACTCTTATTCTCATTTGTGCAAATTTGATAATTAGATAGAGCGAGTGTCTGAGCATCACCTGTTTTCTGGGACTGGAATTTATCTAGCAGTTACTGCAAGGGACGTCTGAGCTGCTGGTTTTGTCTTAAGGTCAGATTTTACATATCACAACCACACTCCCATTATATACAAATGCACAGTTGCTCATTAATGTTTATTACAGAAATATTGATTGTACGGTTGCTTTTCATTTCAGTACATGTTCATGCGTGAAAATGTAAACACACACACACACACACTCACACAGATGTTGTCAAGGCCATTCTGTTATTTGACGACACCTATCTGCCACACACAGTAAGTGACCTGGGTTAAATATGTAATGGCTGCTTGTCCCGCACTCAGGATTAATGAGCTGTGGAGAAAAGAGATAAAGACACGTCTTTAATACGCACACACAAAGACAAAGCAACAACTTCAAGATGCGAGTTGTAAATCTAATGGGAATTTTATAGGACTGTACAAAATGTATTACATCATATGAAGCAGAAAACCAACAGCATTTGCATTACCAATGAATTTAATAAAGATATAAACAAAACCCCTTACATTTCCACTTTCCACTTTAAAACGACAATATCATATAGTGTTCTTTTTTAGCCCGATCTACAACTGCTCCTCCCTGATTGGTGGCCCTCGTCTCCGACTCAACCCACCAATCGGAGCCAGGGAAAAAGGCCTGATTAAACAAATGGACTCCAGGAGTGCCACCAGCTGCACTGATTGCAACACGACCACCAGCACTTTAAAAAAAATAACTTTGTTGTATTCAGATGGGGCTGGCTCTGATATAACGTGGTAACGTAAGCAGTGCATCATATTTGTGTAACTTTATTTAATTTGTTTATTCACTTTCGTGTAGCAGTTAGCAGACAGTTGGTAGTCGTGAGTTTTAACTCCATTTTGAGATATAATATTGTACTGTGCCTTTGTTACCTGTCCCAAGGGCATGCATTGTCTTGTATGTCAAAAACCTCTATTAAAATATCACTTTTTGCTAGCTGTTCTATGTATGTCCCTTTCTCTGTGGCAATATTAAAATAATAATAATAAATAAAAAAAAAGGGCATAACAAAATTCTTCTGAAACAATTCAGAGACAGAGGCTCATGTGTAGGCATTTGGCTCCTAATATCCAAGGGGCAGTAAACCTCCATTCATCCATCCATTTTCCACAATGCATCTACTATCTACTGCAATACAACATCTTAAACCACTACTGGTTGGAATGTCAAAAGCTGTGAGCTTTGTTACACAAAAACAGGTGACAATTGAATATCACTGTAAACACTGTTGAAGTGGTGACCGAGTGGCAAAGAAAAAGTAAATTTATAAAAGTTATCAATAGTCTAATGAAAACATTTTTCTAACTTAAAACAATTCTAAAAAAGTCAATTATTGCACTGATGTCACTCACAAGAGTATCATGTACAAATTATATCATATATTATAATAAGTATATATAAGTTTCTTTACAGCCTCTGTAGCTTTTTAAAATGTGTTCATTTCAGTTCATCAGCTAAGGTGGAAGGTTCAAGTTTTAGAATTTTGTTGATCCCACTTTTGATATGTCACTTAATTGGGTCTCATAGTGGCCGTATACAGTAACTTGAGACTCCTTTGGTACCCAGAGGGTAAAGTTTTTTGCTAACTTTTTTGCTTTGACCATTAGCACAAACTTGATATATGAGCACTGGTGCTCACCTTCTTTGACAACAAGAGGTAGCTTGGCAGTTCAGGCTTTCAAGCTGTTCAAGTGCACCCCCAATTGAAGTTTACTGTCAAACTAACACAAAACAAAGAAAATTACACATTGTGTTTTGAAAATAAATACATTTGCTTCAAGATTGTATCTGTTAGCTTAATGCTAAGATTTAATGGAAAATGCTATTGATGGGCTAACATGGTATTGTATGCAACTAATGCTTGAATAAATTGTGGAGCAAGCAACATACCTCATATGTAGACAAACAATATAGCAATAATCCCTGGCCCATATAAAAAAATCTATTTGTTACACAAAAACGGGTGACAATTGAATATCACTGTAAAGTTGTTGGGCTAAGAAATATTTTTCTTCAGCTATAGGGAGACAGTGTTGTTTGGAAGTCATCGAGACTCAAGGGCAATCTCCATGGGAACAAGGCAATGTAAATGCTGTGTTTTCCATCAATTGCAAGTATGTATGAAACATGAAACTCATCCGCTTGTGTTTATCACAGCTCATTACCACAACAAGGAAAAAGTCAAATCCTCTTATGCCAATGAGCTTCGTTTAGATTTACCCGAGTGCTCTTGGGAGAGGGACCTCATTCACAAACACATACACATGCACACAAAAATACACACGCTGATAGGTTAGAGTGTCTAGATTTATCCCAATACCGGAGGGACTTGAACTCATTATGCTGTGGCTATGTTGGCTGGCAACATGTTTAAGCTAAGGCCAAAGCTGTGAGACTACCTGAGAATTTAGTCTTGGCACCTTGTTTCTTATTTACCTCACTCATAGTTAGGCCTCACTACAGTATATCTGATGGCGGTCTAGCCACAAAGTCATTTTAGAGCTTGAGAATCAGACACAGCATGTTTTATGCATAAACTTGTAAACGGAGGAGCACATGACTGAATGGAAATATACCTCGTCTCACTGCCCAAACACAAAGACGCACATATACTGTATAATGGCAAAATAAACACTGACTCAAATGTATGGGATAAATAAATTAAGGCGGACATCACCCATGGGTAGGTCGCATGGCAAGATATGCATTGATATTGAAAAGGACGCACAATCTCATCACCTTGACCTGCTATAGTTCTGTTGCAAACAATCACAGGTGTATTGGTTTCCCCTTGCTCCTTACCTTATCATGGGCAACCCACTTCTGCAAGACTGATTCTAATCCTGATCTGATAGTCAAGATTTACAACTCAAGCAGCTTTGCTAAAGTTGAAAGGGTTCAGCACTGAAGTCTCCACTATCCACTCAGACCTCACAAATATAAAATGGTACGGAAGAGTACGGAAGAGGATTAGGACCAGTGAAGAGGGAAAAAAAGAATGGCAGGATTCTCACTTTAAAGTCAGAATTCTCACTTTAATCTCAGAATTATCACTTTAATTTCATAATTCTGACTTTGCCGTAGAGCTATGAATTGTGGGGGTAAGTCAGAAAGTCAGAATTCTGAGAATAAAGTCAGAATTTCCACTTTAAAGTCAGAATTTGTCATGTTTCGGCTCGCTGTCCTGTTGTGCTGCTTTTTTTTTTTGTGCCAGAGTGAGTGGGGGGCGTTCCCTCCAAGCACGCACCTGCAACGCATGAACAATCAGTGGACTTTAAAAAGAGACCTCCGGGGGGCAGCCAACTGTCAGATTATTCCTTGCTCATCATCTTGTCCAAGCGAATTATGCACTCCTGTTTTGCACTTCCTGTCCATTGGCATTAGGCAGATTTTCCACATATAAATTATCCACGTCGCTTTTTGTTGTAGCCTTTTTATGTTTATTAGCGATTCTAGCGTTTTCTATTTCCTTGCCTACCTCAAGTGTTTTTTGTTAATTACTCTATCCTTGCCTTTTGCAAGTGTTTTTTCATTACTCCTATATTCCTTGCTTGTGTGCAAGGGTTTTTGTAGTGTTTATTCTTGTAATAAACAACAAATTGTATTTTCCTTCCTAAGCCTGCGTGTTTATGGTATCCACTTTTTCTGTCGACCGAAGTCAACCCCTAACAGAATTCTCACTTTATAGTCAGAATTCTGAGAATAAAGTGAGAATTCTAACTTTAAAGTCAGAATTCTGAGAATTAAGTGAGAACTCTCTAAAATCAGAATTCTGATATTGGAGTCAGAATTCCATGATTGAAGGCAGAATTCTAACTTTAAAGTCTGAATTCTGTGATTAAAGGCAGAATTCTAACTTTAAAGTCAGAATTCTGTTTAAAGTCAGAATTCTAACTTTAAAGTCAGAATTCTGAGAATAAAGTGAGAATTCTCACTTAAAGTCAGAATTTTGACTTTAAAATCAGAATGCTGAGAATAAAGTCAAAATCATGCCAACCTTTTTTACCCCTCTTCACTGGCCCTAATTCTCTTCTGTTAAATGGAAACTGTCTCTCTCTGTCTTTTTTGTTTATACATTTTTTTTAGACCAGGTTAATCCTTAAAGTAAGGATAGCATAGCATTGTAATGCAAGTACACTCTTTTAAAATGCACTAAAGTTTTGTTTCTGAAGAGTATTTCCGACCATTGTAATTGGAGTGTCTGTAAAGAACTGACGATAGAGCTGCTATCTAGACAGGGAATTAATGCAGTACATTGTTTGCCATATACTGTCTTAATGTTATTTGCCAGTGTTAGAATTTCAATGAAGCAAGTTGAAACACAGTAATTGCGCACAATGGCAAACTCCTTTGATTGCTTTTTTGGGGAAACCCTTTTCACCATCTTGGGATAAATTACATCTTGCATCTGATTCTTCAATCATCTCATTGTTTCAAGGAGGAACAAACACATTCGTACACATTCTTAAATTTCATTGTGGTAGGTTTAGGTTTCATCATCTTAAAATAATATATGATAATTTCCCCTCATTGCTTCAAGAGAGCCTTAATTGCACCATTTTCTATTCATCTTAAACCAATATGATCCTCTTTGTTGCTATATGATGGGTGGTGTATCTTAATACCTGTAAAGAGGAGGGAGAAATTAGGCAGAAGTTATTAACAGTGAGATATCATATTTAGAGATTTAACAAGTGTGTATTTAACTGCCTGGTAATGTATGATTTATGCATCCTTTTACGTGCCATGTGCGTTATGAGTGTTTTTATTTTTGTTTTTATGTTTGCGGATAGGATATGCTATTCCTTAAACATTGAAGTTTGTACAAATCAGATATCATATCTGTATGATTTGGTAGAATATTCGGAGTTTTGTGTCATGGGAACATTTATATAGCCATTTGTAAAGTCCTACAAAGTCCAAAGAATACAGCTAGATTTAAGTTCTAACTGGTACACTGGCCTGACTCACAGGGATCATAGAGTGTACTGATTGTAAATTCTTAGATAGCACCATCGATTACGAGCTCAACTTTTACGATCAATGGCGAGATGACACTGTTGGACTGCCAGTAATGTCTGTTGTTGAGGAAAATGAGGAAGTGCCAGGTCCAGACCGGGCCATGTGTACTGCAGCTATTTTTCAACCCTTTGTGGGATCTATACCTGAATCAATATTAAGGCATGATTTGGAAGAATGAGCAGCAGCTTCCTCAAACCTCTCAACAGGATTGCAAAGATCAGCATTAAGATCCCAAGGTGGGAACAGACGATCCTTCACAGGAAACTGACAGTAACAAATAAATCCTACAAGTAGTTGTATACCAACACTCCAAAAAGTATTGGAGCACAAAGGGCCATTCTTTATTTTAGCTGCAGATTTAGAACATTTTACATCAAATGATTAATATGAGACATGAGATTGATGTTATAGAGATTATTTGCAGACATTTCCATGTGGATTGGACACACACAAGCAAAATAACTTATCCATGTAGGACAACCATTACGGAGATGAAAAGATGGTCAAATAAAGCCACGTGCATATCACACTGAATATGCGGCACATAAATCTGACGCTCTCATTTTGAATTCATTCTTTTTCAGCCCATCACTCTACAGTTGCACATACTGTCAAGACAGGCTTTTCTGAGCCCATAATTTGTGGCAGATAACAGCTTGTGGCAGAGGCAGGTGGCTATTAGTTCAGATAAATTATGAATACGCTTTATAACTGACTGTCTAGTAGCTGCTGGAAATAATTTACGCTTGTGTTCCGGCACATTGGGCGTGCACACAATTCCGTACATAATGAGTTTATTTTTTAAGTGAGTGAAGGAGTATCTGATTGTGTGGTTGCTGTCGTCTGTATTTCTCTGAACATGCTTAGAAAATTTCTGTGACGAGCAGTGTGAGTGTGTGCGCGCGCGTGTGTGGTTCGGAAATGTGAATATTGCCTAGTGGTTCACGCAATTCACTTTGCTGTCAGCTCATTTGTCTTTATCAGGATGGCCCCACAAGGAGAGACACATTATGGTTATTGCCAGGTTGACTTTTACAAACACACACACATGCACACTTTTGCTAGCGCTGCATTTATGCTAGCTTCCCGGCAGCCACGGTAGCCTCGTTTGCCCAATATGCAGCACATTGCGGAACTTTGGCCATTTTCCCCCCTTTTTCTCACGGTATCATTTGACAGACAGTGAGTGGAGAGGCTGATAATTCCCGGCGGCACGAAGGTGAACTACGGTTGAGCCCGTGGTCTACCATGGATGGCAGTATGTTCCTTCCCTGACTGTCATGTTCTGATCGAGTCAAGTCAAGTTTATTTATATAGCCCTTAATCACACAAGAGTCCTAAAGGGCTTCACATGCCCGCAGTTGACAAATATCAACGACATCACCTAACCGAACCACAAGAGGGCAAAAAAAAAAAAAAAACAGCAGGCAAAAAATGAGAAACCTTGAGAAGGGACCACAAATGTGGTAATCCCCCTTTCAGGATGATCGGGCTGCAATAAATGCCGAATAGGCAAAAATTTACATAGTTTGTGATACTAAACGTTATTAACCAGAATAGTGTGAAAGTCCATTGAAGAAATTGAAGTACAGCAAGGAGACATCAGAGAAGTGGGTCCTCATTCAAATCCAGCCCGGTTGGTCGAAGCAGCTATCTCCATGGTGGCAACTTCAAGGTGATGGCCCTCCCCGGATCGCATCTCGGTCAACCAGCACAGAACCCGTAATGCAGAATCCAAATCGGTCATTAACACCTAACTCCCTCTCCAAGCCGAAGAGGAGGGAGCGAAAGAAAGCAGCGGCAGTCACCAGGTACACATCATTCAGCCAAATGCAAGAGTATAGTAAATTTGTCTTAAGACGCGATTTAAACGTTTCTACAGAGGTAGCGTCTCTGACCTCCGAGGGGTGCGCATTTCAAAGCACTGGAGCCCGAATCGAAAACGCTCTAGAACTCCTTTGGTCTCTTGATCCTTTGGTCTCTTGAGGTCTCCCTGATTTGTTGGAATTTAGATGTCGCTGGGGTTGGTGAAGGACTCTGGTTGGTGGCCTGGTGGGTGGTGTCTGGTCGGTGCTGGATTTCACTTTCCTTTCTTTTCTTTGGTCCTTCCTCGGTTCTCCCGACGGCCTCACGACTCTGGCTGCAAGTGTTCGGTTTAGGTGAACGGTATGGGATTTTTTAATAGGTTTTAGGTGAACTAATGAATACACACACACTCGCACGCACACACGCACATACTCACCCACATACAAAAAAAAAAAAAGAGAGCAATGATGATGACATGTCAAATCGGTAAAATTACCGAATGAACAATACTGAGCTCTCCAGAAAAAAACAAAAAAATAACAAACAAGAAAGCGCTCTAGAACTCACTTTTTAGCTCTTGGAATCACCAAAAGACCAGCGTGTTGCGAACGAAGGTTTCGTGTCGGAACATACGGTACTATTAAATCGACGAGATAGGAAGGCGCTGAGCCGTGTAATATTTATGTAATCAAATATATAATATAATATATATATAAAATAATCAAACATTCTCGTCCGCGTCAAAAGTCTAGCTGCAGCATTTTGTACTAACTGCAGACTTTTAAGACTGATCATAGGAAGACCAGAGAGTAATACATTGTAGTAGTCGAGGCGAGACGTAACAAATGCATGAAATATAATTTCTGCATCACCATCAGACAAAATAGAACGACTTTTAGCAATATTATGAAGGTGAAAAAAAGCAATTCTAGTAATATTTTTAACGTGCATTTGAAAAGAGAGAGTTGGGTCAAATATAACGCCGACATTTTTTTGAGTCACTGATGGGGTTCCTCATGTTTTTCACATTCAGTCACTGCTTTCTACACATGAAATATGGACGGCAGGCAGCTTTGGAGCATGTTTGTGGCCACAGCAGACTCGAATCATGTTCCCACTGGAGTTGGAGGCAGAGTTAATGGGGGTGCTGCTCAATCAATGTTTGATGTTAGTTTTCTGTCAACAAGAAATTCACTGTGACCCAAAGGCCGCATACAACAGACTCTGTTGAACGCAACGCGTCATATAACGGCAGGTCTGTAAACCGACGCGCATTCATTGAATATGATGAAACAGCTTATGTCCAACCAAGCTTGCTGGGAAGACCTGGGCATAAAAAAAATATATTAAAAAAAGATTAAATGTGAGACAAACTGGACAGAACATGACAAACTAGAAAGTACTTTGAGATGCCGGGGAACACATTTGCTTCCTGTCTAAAGATGGACCCCCACCAATTTTTAGGGACGTAACAATAACCCTTAGAGATAGGGTGAGAAGCTCGATCATCCGGGAGGGACTCAGCGTCGAGCCGCTACTCCTCCACGTTGGGAGGAACCAGTTGAGGTGGCTCGGGCATCTGGTTCGGATGCCTCCTGGACGCCTCCCTGGGGAGGTGTTCCGGGCATGTCCTACCGGCGGGAGGCCCCGGGGACGACCCAGGACACGCTGGAGAGACTACGTCTCTCGGCTGGCCTGGGAACGCCTTGGGATCCCGTCGGAGGAGCTGGGTGAAGTGGCTGGGGAGAGGGAAGTCTGGCCTTCCCTGCTAAAGCTGCTGCCCCCGCGACCGACCCCGGATAAGCGGAATTGAAGACGGAACAGAACGGAACAGTAACAATAACCGCAATATTGTGATATTGCGATATTAAAATTGCCACAATATCGTCGTTGTCATCATCTCCATCAAAAATGTTTACTTTTCACCTGCTTCAGCAAAGTACAGCATTATGAACTACATAGACTATGATACTTTATGCTGCTTAGCCAAAAGTAACATACGCTGTGCATTGTTTACAAAGTAATTCAAGATGGTGGGAGGCGGCGACCATACTGGCATAGTGGCATGGATGTAGTAGAAAACTCAGAGGTTGATATATATAGTTTAATGAGCTTTTTTTTTATATATAACACCACCACAATACCGTGATAATAATGGTATTGTGAGGTTCATATCGTGATAATATTGTATTGTGACATTTGGATATTGTTACAGCTCTACCAATTTTAAGATTATTCATTCCATTCCCCTCATTTATTACAGCCAGTAAGGTTTCTCATCCACACTGTGGCTGCTGTGACAGTTTTTTGGATGGTTTAAAAAAATCCGTCTCGGCACACAGCAATCACGGGCTGCGGCAGAATGGATAAATGCGGGTGGAGCTAAAGGTTCGACTGAACTGCTTGGCGAAGTGGCCGAAACAGCCATTTGACTTTGATTCTGGATGAACAGAGGGTCACAGAGGCACAGAAGCACATCCAAATTTGGTCAATTAAATATTTTTTCATAAATCTATACTAGTGGCCAGACCCTAAGTGGCTCTATTACTTTTAGCAACTATTGACCAATTAAAAGAGTTAAAAATTACTTGGTCGCTGACAATGTATTGCAAATGGCTTCATCAATAATGCATTTTTTTCCCACTTAGTTTTTTGTCAGAAAAGTGATGTTTTTTTGTAGATAATGAAATAATACACTATTCTGAAGACCATGGCCAGGTTCCCGTCTACTTGTTCAGCAAGTATTGGGCATGTTAAAAAAAAAAGTATTGGGCATGTACATTGTGAAGAATTAATTACCGTTTGTCCGACCTCTGTTTATTGTTTTCAACTACAGGGTGATGAAACCGCTATCAAATAGCATCAAATGATTATCCTACAGCCCAAAAGCAAGTGCTATCATTCAGCTAAATTGATATCATCACAAGGAGGAAATTGAAATAGGAAGGTAAGATGTGGACATACAAATTTGCTTACCAAGTCTCACTATCGCTCACTCACTCACACACACACACACACACACACGCACGCACCGATTGAAATGATTACTCACTCCATTCAACCCTGACCTGCGCAGTGATATCTGCTCCTTCTGCAGGCCACTTTCACACCACGGATATGTCAATCACAGGATAGCGTTGTGAGAAGGTTAGTGGCTGTCTGTCATTTCCATCAATCCGCCTGCCCCTGGGCATCAAGCATGTCCACACACTCCTGAATCTTCTTGATTGCTTTGAAATCCTGGGAACGCACAAACTATTATTTGCTTGTTGTCTATACAAAGAAAATACATATGATATTTTTCTAAAAATTGCCTTTTAAGACAAAGAGCATATATTTAGGCTGATTTGTGAAACTGGGCCAGGTGCTTTTTTTTATAATGGCTCAATTGAACCCAGGTTAAGAACCACTAATCTAAGAGCAAAAACTACACGTACACACACACGTAGATGCAAAAAGCAATAAACATCAATTCAAAAGTACAGTACCCTCGTATCTTGTAATCGCCAGAACAATTTGTAATATTTAGAAGAATGTTTACAAGCCTTCCAGCCCTCACCCTATTCTCTTCACGCTCCGGAAGGGTAATGATACTTTTACTGCATTATCACATTCTCTCCTTTTTTGCACAGGAAAATGTCAAATATATGCACACATCCAACTATAAAACACAAATCCACAGAGCTTATTCATGAATCATATGTGCATGTATGAACGCACATATATCCCATAAATAGCATGTCTGCAGTGGCATGCCCATTTTTTTCACAACAGCATGCATTCAACCATATGTAAGCCATCAGTCCATTGAAATCCTTTTTTTTTTTTTAAACACCCCTTTGCAATGTTGTTCTTTGTCAAGTCATACGTTATGTAGGTCTGCAAATTTGCACAGACACCTCACCTATGCATTCCCAAACATTTTGGCTGCCTACAGACTTTACAAAGCCTTTATAAATGTTTTCATGCATATTTCATGTTTTGATTGGGGTTTTGGCCGGGCATTGCTGAGCATATTTCAAGTTTCTGAAACACATACATATCAATAAATGAAAGCTAGCTCTGTCTTTGCTCTTTTTGCATTATGAATGACATCACATAACATTAGGTTGCAGGGTAATGATAAGAGAACAGTGGCACTGGTTTGATGAGTTATGCATGAAAGAGCCTCTTTCAACCTTCTTGACTTGCCTTCTCGACAAAGTTCATTTCCCCGAGCAAAATTGATATGTGCCTTTTGCTTTGGTGTTTTGGATTTTCCAAACCAAAATTCATGCATTGCAAATCTGTTTATATTGAACATCCTTCTTCCTTTTTTTCCCCCATCAACATTTGCCAGGAGAAATAACAAACAAAAAGTATTGTTTGCTGTGCTAATATTGTTCATACTGATATTACTTCCAATAACCAGTAAGTTATGCTTGTTGTTCGAGTTTAACTATGTAAAAAATAAAAATAAAAAATAAAACACTACGGTCAAACAATTCCTAATTTGGCTAAAACGTGAGAAATATACCTCAAGTTAGACAACAAAAACATGTCCAGACAAAACCTAGAGAAACTCATTCACACCTTCATCTCCAGTAGGCTGGACTACTGTAACTAAGTATTTTTTTCTGGCCTTCCTAAAAAACGACTCTTGGGCAATTTCATCTTATTCAGAATACTCCTGCCAGTGTTTTAACCATCCATAAATACATAATCATTTATTTGTTGTTTCCTTTGTTTTATTCATGATTTTGATGATTGTTTTTATTTATTTTTTGTATTTTACTCTGATTGTAATTAATTTACCATCTTTAGTTTTCTTTGGACCAAACTGCTTTTTATTTAGCACTTAAAAAAAAAAAAAAGAAGTACACCTATGCTGCCCAAAGAGCTTTACAATGTCTCACATTCACCCACACATTCACATGCACACACCAATGGTCGACTGCTGCCACGCAGAGCGCTGCCAGGTCCGTTGGGAGCAAATTAATCACTTTAAATTGCCTCTGTGTATGAAACGTACTGTGGAAATAAAGCTACTTTTGCCTTGCCTTCAGTTTCTGTCCAGGAAGAATTCAGATTTACTCCTCACATCACTCAAATTAATCTAATACCAAAAAAAAAAAAAAAAATACAATTATTTTGACTGACGACTGACTAGATAAAAGTAATGTTCAGTGTGCCGTTGCACACCCTTGCATATTCACTCTATGATGAGTAGCTGTCCGTCATGTTGACTTAGGATAAAACGACTGCCGCTTTAAATGTTTCCCAGAGCTAGACGTGTGGCAATCCCTCAAAGTCACAGTTTCATGACTTAAAATGGCCTTCTTGTATGTCAATGTCTCACCAGTGCCATAAACAACATGTCCTCACTTAGATAAGACTTTATAGACCCTTCCTGGTGAGATTGCGGCCATAAAAATAAAAAAAATAAAAAAAAATCCTGACCGGTCTTGTTGAAGCACTTAAAACGTCCAATGCTAACACCTATTCCTGTATATGCTCATCATTCATTGTGACCTTACATTAGCATTAAACACTCAAGAGTGCTTTATTGTTTTAAAAATAAATATTAAAGTGGTTAGCTTGTTTTTACAGTTGTATGACAGAATGCTACAATACTTGCACATTGCAGCTACTAAAGTGTTTATCACTGCGACAGTTTGACTGACTAATTCAGTTTCTAAGGGGAAATTTTGGGTCAAAGTCGAGGTCTAGCAAAGGCGCTAAACAGACTGGAACATTAACAGTAACAACTGCATAATAAACTTTCAACTGAAAGGGTGTTTGGAAGAAAGCAGTGTTTTGAACTTCATTTGTATAATAATCCATCTATCCATTATCCAAACTTCAGGCACCTGGTCTATATGACAGGACGGATGTGAAAATACAACATTTTAAATATCCAACCCATCATTAACAGCCTTAACACATGGGGGGCTCTGTCCTGGCAGGGGTCGACGGCTCCCCTCTTTGGTGGAGATTTTCATGCTTGCCAGATCCACCACACCAGCATCTATCGAAACTCAGACACAATCTGCTTCTTCCTCAGGTCATTGAATCGGTGGAGGCTGGTGTCTGTGGATCTCACTCTGCTTCGTCTGTCCTTCCTTCCTTTCCTCAGTCTCTCCTTTGGTCTCTTGAGGTCTCCCTGATTTGTAAGGAATTTAGATGTTTCTGGGGTTGGTGAAGGACTCTGGTTGGTGGCCCGGTGGGTGGTGTCTGGTCGGTGCTGGATTTCACTTTCCTTTCTTTGATCCTTCCTCGGGTCTCCTGACGGCCCCACGACTCTGGCTAGAAGTGTTCGGTTTAGGTGAACGGTGTGGGATTTTTTTATAGGTTTTAGGTGAACTTATACACTAATGAACTTGGGATTTTTTTATAGGTTTTAGGTGAACTAATACACGCACGCACATACACATTCTCACCCACATACAAAAAAAAATAATACAACATTTTAAATATCCAACCCATCATTAACAGCTTTATCATGCAGTGTTGTGCAGACATAACTACAATGCCACATTTCCTGATGCATGTATTTTTTGGGGTGATGTTACATAGCGAGAAACAGTACATCCCAAATGTGAAATGACAAAAAGTCAAAAGTTAAGCCGCTGTGGCATCAGTAAGCTCTCACAAGGACACCTCTCTGTGTGAGGTTCAGACCGAGCAGCCAGCACAAGGAGAGACATGGATTAAGAGTAAGAGGCAGCTGTTACAATAGTAGGGGGCCTAGACCAAAGGCACACGCACAGACACACTTGGATATACAGGTACACACACACACCCACACACACACACACACATTAATGATGCATTTCACTTGTTGAGGTGAAGCCACACATGTACTGTTCGTATTCACAAGTGTAGGTAAGAAATGAAACAGGTGCACACAGACGCAACTTTCAAATAGTCAATCCATCCAAAACGCAGCTGTGAAACTGCCTTTTACCCAAGAGGACTTCCAGCCCTCCATGTCCACCATATGGGTCCAGCTGACACTTTCACATATAAGCAAAACAGAATTCGACAAAGGAAAAAACACTTAACCGTTTCATGCACGATAAAATGTTTTTTATATGTATCATCTTTGTACCTTTTTTGCGGCGGCATATTTGTACCGCCAAAGTTGATTCCCTTCAAACCACTTGGAACAATTAAATGCCATGGAATTGCTTGGTTAAAAGTTCTAGATGTAAAACATCAACAATAACGACCGGGTGGAAGTCTCCAAGTGGCCACTTCACAGATCTGGAATCACCCTGGCCAACTTTACATTACATTATATTATTGCTAACGATTCCCTTATCGGCTCCGTGCGGGACGATGACGTCACCACGCGCGCGACATTTCCGTGCCCGACAAGCAACAAACATGGCACCTGAAGGTATTTGTTGATTACTATATTAAGTGTAATCTTTGCGTGTTCAAAATAATTGCAAATGAGATCTTATGAAGAAGCTTTCTTTGCAAAGAATTTATTTTGAGAGCTCTCAAAAGACACTTCAGAAATTGCTTACATTCAAAGGTGATGTTAAGCCCCGAGTGTGTGCCAATATGAAAACACACAGTTGCTTTATACTTGAAAAAAGCATACTCCCCCTGAGGCTGGACAAAGGGTTAGTAATTATAATAGGCAGACAAGTGATATACCGACATGTTTACTACAACTCCCCGTCCAAGCCGGAAATATATGATTAGACAGGTAATGCCATGAGACCTTGACTCCCTCAGACCCACAGTGTTATCTCCATGAGAACTTGAGAACTTGACTCCCATGTACATTCCTATCTCACCAGCTGGAAGGGAGTGAAAAGTTCCAATATACTTCACAACAACATCATCACAGTTATATTCATTCCAATACACAGTTATATGGCAAGTTATATTTATAAGTAAATTCATAAACAGTAAAAATATAAATTGAAAATGTTAAATGTCTTCACACCACGCTCGAAAGTTTGTTGACATCTTCCAAGAAAAGCTAACAGCAGGGCAACTTGCAATACTTGCAAATTGGATATTTCGTCTACTAACCACTATGTAAGAGCATTTGCACACACAGCATGCGATGACTGTCATGTTTGTGAAATTGTGATCCCTCTGGAGTCCCGGAGGGATCAACACAGCAGCAACGGCCACCAGCAAAGCAAGCATTCAGGTACTGATAGTAACTATATTAGCGCCAGTTTTCCTTTATGTGATAACTGCTAATGTTAAAGCCCGTGTCTCACTCAATGGCGCCGGCTTGCGAGGGTGAAGGCGAGTGTTGTTTTTTTCATCAGGGCTCATTCAAGGTTGCAAAATGTGCAAAGACGTACAGAACGAACCATGACTTACAAGCAACATTGGCTATTTCCAAACATTCTGAGTCTGACTCTGTTCATAGGCAAGGCAACTCACGGTTCTTTTAACTATTTTTTTTTTTTTTTTTTTTTTCAGAAGAGCTCAGTATTGTTCATTCGATTTGACATCATCATTGCTCTCCTCTTTTTTTTTTTTTTTTTTTAAAAAACAACAAATCAATTAAAAAAATTTTAATAAATGTTTTTTTTTTTTTTTAAATACATATACATATATATATACATATACACACATATATATATATATATATATATATATATATACATATATATACTTTTTTTTTTGTATGTGGGTGAGTATGTGTATGTGCGTGTGTGTGTGCGTGCGTGCGTGCGAGCGTGTGTGTATTCATCAGTTCACCTAAAGCCCATTAAAGAAAAATCCCATACTAATAATATAATATAATAATAAATTGCCAAATGCAGAAACATCAATGTAAGTTATCACGATGTAGTGGCTCTCTCTAACAGACAGAATTAAGTAACCGGAATTAGGTTAAAAAATTCTATATACGTAGACCATGTTTCTATAAATTTTGATATTTGGTTTTTATTTGAGGCAGATATTTTTTCCATTAAAATGTGATTTATGAGGAGGTTAGACCATTGGTTGATATTCAGAGTTTGTTTATTTTTCCAGTTAACAAGAATTGTTTTTTTAGCGATAGTAAGGGCTACAAGTGTAGATTGAAATTGTTTATGTGGTAAATCAGTTGTTGTTAGGTCACCTAGCAAACACAAGTTTGGAGATAAAGGTATCCTACAGTCCAAAATAGCGGAAAGTTTTTCTAAGACTTTAGTCCAGAAATACATAACCGGAGTACATAACCATAAAGCATGAACATAAGTGTCTGTAGTGTTTTGTAAGCATTGGAGACAAATGTCGGAGTCTGAGAGTCCCATTTTCTTCATCATATATTGAGTAATGTATGTTCTGTGAATAACTTTATATTGGATAAGTTGTAAATTTGTGTGTTTTGTCATTTTAAATGCGTTTTCACAAACTTGAATCCAAAAGTCAGGTTCCGGTGCTATAGACAAGTCTGTCTCCCATTTCGAGATGGGTAAAGACATTTTATCAGTATATGAAAGTAACTTATATATTTTTGAAAGTTTTTTTGTTGTTGTCGGAGAAAGCTTGTTAATATCTTTAGCTAAAACAGGCGGTTGGAGCGTACCCCGAAGTGTTGGAATTTTTTTCTTTATCATATTTTTAACTTGTAGATAATGTAAAAAATGTCCGTTTTTTATATTGTATTTTTGGAGCAAGGATGTATATGATATAAACATATTATCTGAGAAGAGATGGTGGAGATGTGTAATTCCTTTCTGCTCCCACACAGCTAAATGAAACGGTTGGTTGTTAAGTTGAAAGTCGGGGTTATGCCATAGGGGAGAAAGTCCACAGGGCTCCACTTGGGCTTTTGTCAATTCTAGTGCCTTCCACCAGGCAGTCACGGTGGCGGAAATCATTGGGTTTTTAAAACAATTATGGCGCTTAATCGATGTTGTAATAAAGAGTAAATCTCGAAGTCTGAGGTTATTACAATCCTTCTGTTCTAGTTCCAACCAACAGTTAGTGTCTCTGTTGGGTTGTGCCCATAGAACGATATATTGTAGCTGGTTAGCTATATAGTAGTACATAAAATTTGGTGCCTCTAGACCACCTTTGGATTTGCTTTTCTGAAGAGTAGATAGACTAATCTTTGCTTTTTTTTTATTCCAGTAAAATTTTGTTACGGCTGAGTCCAACAACTGGAACCATTTAGCCGTAGGTTTAAATGGAATCATTGAGAAAAAATAGTTTATTTTAGGTAAAACTTTCATTTTAATGGTGGCTATTCGTCCTATTAGAGAAATAGGAAGATTATTCCAGCGCTCCAAGTCACTATAAATGTTATCCAGAAGTGGAGAAAAGTTTAAATGAATTAAATCAGTTAATTTAGGTGAGATTTTTATGCCTAAGTATTTTAAATTACCTATAGGAAATGAGTAGTGTGGGTCCTGGCTTGCAGGGTTCCATGAATTTTCTGTAATAGGTAGAAGTGTTGATTTTGTCCAGTTAATAGAATAATCTGATAACTGTGAGAATTTAGTTATTAAATTAAATACTTCCCCTAGCGAAGTAGCCGGCTTTTCTAAATAAAGTAAGATGTCATCGGCATATAGATTAATTTTATGTTCTGTTACCCCAGAGTGAATTCCTTGAATCCTTCTTTCCTGGCGTATGGCTAATGCAAGTGGCTCAATAAATATTGCAAATAATAAAGGGGATAGTGGGCATCCCTGTCTTGTGCCTCTCTGTAAAGTAAAGCTCTGAGATATAATCCCATTAGTAGTAACTGTAGCTTTTGGAGAATCATATAATACTGATACCCAGTGGATAAATGATTTCCCAAAGCCAAATTTATTTAAAACAGCAAAGAGGAAGGACCAGTTTACTTTGTCGAAAGCTTTTTCTGCATCCAATGATATAATAACTGCCTTTTTATCATGCCGCTGTGACATGCTAATAAGGTTAAAGAGTCTCCTAATATTATTAGTAGAGTGCCGATCTTTAATAAAGCCTGTTTGGTCGCTATGAATAATTGTCAAGATTACTGTTTCTAGTCTAGATGTGAAAGCCTTAGTGATAATTTTAATATCAGTATTAATTAGTGAAATCGGACGGTAACTTGATGGAAGGGTGGGGTCTTTTTCTGGCTTTAATAAAAGTTTAATTGCTGCTGTATTCATGTGTGGGCGTATGTAACCCTTAGTTTTAATTTCTGTTACTACTCTTAAGAATAGTGGAGCAAGCATTAACCAGAAGTGCTTAAAAAATATAGCCGGATAACCATCCGGGCCAGGTGCTTTGCCATTAGGCATACTATCTAGAGCACTGTACAACTCGTTTATAGTAAGTGGCGCATCTAACATGTCTTTATATTCAGTAGTTAACTGAGGCATATTTAAGCTACTGAGGAATGCCTCAATATGCTCAGGGTTAGGCTTGTTAGTTTCTAAGTATAGGTTACGATAATAGTTATAAAAAATGTGATTAATTTCTTCTGGTGATTGTGTGCATTCACCAGTTGTCCCTTTAATCGCCGTTATAAGAGACTTTTCCCGATTGCGTTGAAGTTGGTTTGCAAGAAATTTACCTGATTTGTTATTATATTCAAAGTTGTTATATCTCAATTGTTGTATTATAAATTCTGTCTTTTTAGTTAGCATATCGTCTAACTGTATTTTTGTATTTTGTAAGTCAGTCCATATTTGGTTATTTGGGTTTATTGCGTACTCATCCGTCAGTTGTTTAATTTTATCTTCCAAGTCTTTTTCTGATTTTTGATCCTGTTTCTTTTTATAAGATGAATATGATATAATTTTACCTCTAATTACTGCTTTTCCAGTTTCCCAGAGAAGAGATGGCGATAGGTCTGGAGAGTCATTTATTTCCAAAAAGTCTGCCCATTCTTTTCTTATAATTTTGTCAAACTCTGCGTCGTTTAGCAGTGAGATGTTAAACCGCCCTGTCGGTGGTGGTTTAAAGGTATAATCAACTTGTAGGGAAAGGGAGACTGGTGCATGGTCGCTAATAATAATAGGATGTATTTTTGTAACAGTTTTATCAGCAATAGAGTTATTTGTAAGAAAATAATCAATTCTTGAAAAAGACCGGTGCACAGCGGAAAAGAAGGTAAATTCCTTCTTATTTGGGTTTTTAAGTCTCCAGCTGTCGACGAGGCCAAAGTCATCCATATATTCCCCTATTACTTTAGTAGATTGTAATCGTCTACATGTTGTATTATTAGAACGGTCAATTAATGGATTTAAGACTGTGTTAAAGTCTCCTCCAATAATAATAGTAGAGTTCGCTGCTAAATCAAACAGCTGAGAGAAAAATTCATGGAAAAAGGCCGGATCATCATTATTAGGGGCATATAAATTACCAAGTGTATATATTTTATTAAATATAGTCACCTGAATAATAATGTATCGGCCCTCTGGGTCTATTATTGTATTATTTAAAGTAAAGAGTAAATTCTTATGTATGAGTATACAGACTCCTCTTTGTCTACTATTATAAGGGGCAGAGTACGCTTGGCTAAAATTCTTATCAATAAGTAATTTTTCTTCAGATTTTTGTAGGTGGGTTTCTTGTAGGAGGCAAATATCTGCTTTTAATTTTAAGAGATGGTCTAAAGTTTTTATTCTTTTTGCTTCTGAGCGAGCGCCACAAACATTCCAGGAAACCAGAACTAATTTATGCATACAAACAATATAGACTCAGTCCTGTGTATATATCTGCATAGGCCATTTGTCAGTATTAGTATGTTATAGGATAGAATCAAAGTGGTTAGGTGGTTTATGTAATTTGTGTAAAATATGAGGTAACGAGTAAGTAAATATAACAGTGAAAAAACAGGTAGGGAGGTAAAAGTAAAGGAAGTTAACGGGGGATTAAACATAAAAATACACCAATAACTGGTAACCTAAGCGAGATTTTTGTTTAAATATACTTTAGATATAGTTATGTATTTAATAATATATTTATAATATCGCCTAAACATAATGAGTATTCATATTTAAGGTTTTATAACCACATATACAGTATATGTATACATCTAATGATCAAACAAAGTTTAGTTCCACCAATGCCATTTAGAACAGCCAGGGAGTGGAGTTGGGGTTCCGGAATAGTTGGCCATCGATGTATAGTTTATCGACGACCATCGCAGTCCGTTTACCCTCCTGCCTATTTTGTTTCATTATAGGAAACAGTACCTTTCGTCGCTCATTAATCTCTCTCGGGAATTGGTCGTTCATTCCAAATGAGGTCCCTTTAAGCTCCCGTCCTTTACTTTTAACAAATTCTTTCTGTTTAAAATGCTCAAACTTGGCGATAATAGGACGGGGTCTGTTGCCCCTAGGGGCTCCAAGCCGATGTACCCGGTGAAAAGAGATGTTATTTACCGACTCCTGAGGAATTTTTAACGACGTCGTCATAAATTTTTTTATCTCAACCTCTGGATTGTCAGAGGTATTCTCGGATATTCCTGAGAATATTAAATTCTCCCGCATGCTACGGGATTGAATATCCAGAACAGTTTCTTTTAGCGTTTTATTTTCCTTTTTAACGGTTTCTAACTCGGCTGAAACGGTCACGAGTGTAGAGTGTAACTCGGCATTGTCTCGTTGGAGCTCACTTACTTGTTGGCTGAAGAATTCCATACTTACTTTCAATTCTTTGACGTCCTCGCTGATTAGGGAGAGGACCTCTAATTTTTTATTTATGGACTCCAGCATACTGACCGAAACCTCCGTAGTGGCTAGGTTCTCCGTGTCCGTCGCTGAATCATTTTTCCTCTTTTTCGAAGGTTTTCTCGACAGTTTCTCGACGGAAGGATTCTCCATCGCGCAGCTGTAAAAATATGCGTCGATGAAGCGTTCGAGGTCCTCCACGTTGGATGGTATTCCAAATCTGTCGGATGAAAAAGAGAGGGGGGAAAAAAAGAAAGGCAAGATATATGATGGTTAAATTTGGATTAGTTTAGTATAATAGAGCTAATTCTATCTTAGCAGCAGGGCGCCGCCATGTTGGGGTTTCCCGGTCTCGCTGTAGGTCTCGCGATAGTCACAGCATCTCGCGCATGCTTCTGCGGTTCTTTTAACTTAAAGGTTCGATTACACAGTTACCTATACATATATCTTCAAGCATGCTGAAGGAATGTGAAACATATCTGGCATTCTTTTTTTTCTCTCTGGAGAGCTCAGTATTGTTCATTCGGTAATTTTACCGATTTGACATGTCATCATCATTGCTCTCTCTTTATTTATTTTTTTTATTATCAATTTTTTTTTTGTATGTGGGTGATTATGTGTATGTGCGTGTGTGCGTGCATGTGAGTGTGTGTGTATTCATTAGTTCACCTAAAACCTATTAAAAAATCCCATACCGTTCACCTAAACTGAACACTTCCAGCCAGAGTCGTGAGGCCGTCAGGAGACCCGAGGAAGGACCAAAGAAAAGAAAGGAATCTGGCATTCTTATTACACTGGTGTCTCTTATTACTAAAGTCAATATCTGTAACATATTAGAGTTTGCACTGTTCAACATCAAACTTCTAAATGTAATTTGACATATATCAGGATACATACGCAATGTAGGAGGAAATTAATGATTACATCTGTGATAAGGGAACTTTTTTTAGAGGAAAGTGTGTGTGTGTTAAACCAAGGCTGCAAATACCATTATAGCTTTTACATATTAACATTATTGATGCATCTGTTCCAGGTGTGCGACAGAATATGCATCCAGCAAAGTGTGTTTGTGAATATGTATCCTCCCACTCATTAGAGCAGGACATATCTACCTGTGGCATTTACCTCTGACCTCTGCTCCACGGCAAGCGCAATTACTGAAAGGCCAGGTTCCTTAACGAATGTCCATCATTTCCACTGGCTTCTCTTCTACTTGCTGTCAGGCAATTTTTTCCCTACCTTTCAGACCTTGATTTTGAGCAGATATAAACTAAAAATAAATCAAGTAAATGTAAAATGCTTTTTAATTAGAGGGTACTTCAACTACCTTTTATCCCTGATGTTTTTTAAACAGAAGCGACAAACAAGACTAAGAGGAAGTGAACTAAACTGGAGGCCTGATTGGGTGCAGCCACATTCCTCTTAATTCTTTTCTCTCGCAATTGCTTCTCCAAGACTTCTCCCCATCCGTCAGCAGGTAATAGACCGTACTTCCAGAGAGGGTGGGATCAAGAGATAAAAAGAAATTCATACCAAGCATCTCCTCTTTGACAAGACATTAGAAGCAGAGTCACAGCCTCAAACAACTTTTCAAAAGATGGGGTCAGTAGTCACAGAGAGGGGATTGGATGGGAAAAGAAGAGACAGTTGCTGAAGTGAGGTCAGGTAGATGAAGTGTTGAAATGAGCTTGAAATGAATTATCGCGTAAACCCAATGTCAATGTTGACCTCTAAAAAGGAAGACTCAACACTTCAGTACATGCCACAAGTACTTTGACTTGGACTACGAAATCCACTAATATGTGATTATCTCGCCAGCAGACAACTAAACATAACTTAACTCAACATTTGTGGTGTTAATTTTAATACCAGAAAAGTGTCTATATCTATCTCACAACCGCAGACCACATGTAACCACACCAGCCCAGGACCTCCACATTTAGCATGTTCACCTTGAAGAGGGTCTTCTGCCCAGATTTAGTCATAACTGTTTTAATTTATTTATTTCCACAGTAGAACTTTTATCTGTGGATGTGTCTTTGTGAGTGAGGTCGCAATTTCTGCCAAGTGTCTGTAATCAATGATGTGTTTAAAGTCTTATCTCATGTCCGGTGAACTCCAGGCTGTTTGGAGGGGGCGTTGTGGTACCGCCCCTTCAAGATAGTATAAGAATGTTGTGAGTCCGCTGTAACTAGACACTTGCGAGAAGCTGCAGCTATGTTTTGTAAACTTGCTTGTGTCCGGAATATTCTGCAAAATAAAACCTTCGAAGGAACTGTTCACCGATCTCCAGCCTGCATTCAGATAATCAACATTCTCTCTACCCGAAAGAAAACAAACACGCGGAAGAAAAATATTATTTTCTTCAACAACCTCCAAGAGACCAGCCACCCAGACAGCTGCTGCAACAATCGCATTCTGCACCAACTGTCAGAAACCATCTCAGGGAATCTCAACTGCATGCTCGATGTCCTCATCAGGGTCTCGACTGCAGTTTGTCAGCCTAATCGAGTTGGTGGACGAATTCTCACATTGGATGGTGTCTAGCACATTGGAGAGGTGTTCTGATCAAGTGTATGCAGAGGAGGTGCACTGCGTGAGGCAAATGGTGGTCACTTCAGATACTGACAGGGGTTCTAACCCCACAATAAAGCAAAACTACACATTTCAGAGTGGCCTTTTATTGCAACCGGGCCAGCCTAAGGCAACTCTGTGCAATAATCATGCTGTCTAATCAGGATCTTGATATGCCAAGGGATGAATTATCTCGACAACGGAGAAATGCTTACTAACACAGATTTAGACAGTTTTGTGAACAAGAGTTGAGAGAAATTATAATATTGTGTATGTGGAATAAGTCTAAGATCTTTGAGTCCAACCCCTGAAAAATGGGAGCAAAAAAGTGTTGCATTTAGATTTTTGAATTGTTCTCACGTTATTTTCACCACTTCAAATTGATTAATATTGTGTAAAAAATAACAGACCAGGAGGGGACATACACGTATATTACTATGGGGATATGGGCTTGTCCTCTGCCCCTGTCCTCAGTTTTGGACCTAAAAAAAAAAAGCCTAACACTAATACTGAGTCTTTTGAGGTAGGATTTGTAGTACATATATTTTTATATATTTATTTTTTTTATTTTATTTAAAAAAAAATTCTGGAGAGCTAAGTATTGTTCATTCGGTAATTTTACCGATTTGACATGTCATCATCATTGCTCTCTCTTTTTTTTTTTTTCTTGAATATGTGTGTGCGTGCGAGTGTGTGTGTATTCATTAGTTACTAGTACATACATTTTTAAATCCAGAACTATTAAATAAATACCAATGTTTTACTAATTACAGAGACCCTCTAACTGATATTAAATATGAAAAGCACTTTGAGTTCTGTGGTGCAAATAACATAATTGAGTAACTTCACATTAAAAATTGAATGACAATAATTAAAGCATTATGAACCATTTCCTGTGGTCAAATCCTAGCAGTCTTTAATGGCGCTTGTGTGCAGCTTCTGCGAGGGCGGGGCCCTCTTTGTGGACGCCGGTGAAGTGAAAGATATGTTTTTGAATCAATCCGACAGTACAATGCCCCACTGTATGAGGGCAGTGAAAGCTTGGTGATTAAAAAGCCACAATGAAATACAGACCTGCACATCAAACATTAGTCAACTTTTAATAAAAGCAGGAAGTTCCAAAGGGAGAAAAAAAAACAGCAAAGCTTTTGCTCTCCTCCACAGAAAACCTCTCTGGAGATCAGGATGAATGGGAGCAAGTCTGTGAAGAAGTGTGAGCATATTTAAGTATGCAAAATGAGGTAATGTAATTTGCTTTTGTTTAACCCCGCGCTGTAGGGTCTCTTGTTTTAATAGAGTAGTCGATTAGTTTTTCAATCCAACATGATTGAGTAAGTGATAAAGAATACTAGTGGTGTCCTTATCGTACCATTACACTCCAAAGACAATCTTTCTTTCTCTGTCACACTGTACGCTGTCCTTCTTTTCCACGCTTTAAAACAATCACTAAATCCATGAACAATTTCTTGTCTAACAAGGATTATTTCCCATCATAATACGCCTATAGGCTAGTTTTAGTTGTAAATGTATTTACTTATTTTAACCAATGGCATCATTCCTTATCTCATCAATGGGCAAACATGGCATATGTGTGCCTTGATGCTTTCATTAATCAACTGCTGCAGTATGTAAAATTCCAAACAAATATTTGGCTTTTCATTTGCATTCCTAATGGGGAGTAATTTTAAGTAACATACACAAAAGGACGGGATGGATTGGATGTAAGTGGCTGTGATGTAATTGGATTTGAGTCATTATACCACAAAAGCTTGCACCGCAAATTAGCATAACTAATGTACTGCACTTTAATCAGATTTTCACACAAATATTATGCTTCATCCTGTTCAATGATGTTATTGTCCGGGATGTTTTCTTGTTAGCGCAACCTATTTTGTTCGACACTCACTAAAAAATGACGCATAGTCATGTTTAACTGCATTCCTCTGCAGGAACACTAGGCCATAACACATTTCTTCTGTAGGCTGGTCTCAAGAGAATTCCGTAGAGTTTCAGTGAGACCCTCATTTTCCCCCAACTGTTATGCAATAGTGTTTCATTCCTCACAATTATCTTACAGTGTGGCTCTTATGAATAATTGCATGAATACAGAAACTGTGTTGTGTTGACTTCTCTTGTTATTGATGTGGGATGCATATGTGTTAATTACAAACAATGTTATGTTTTGCCATAAAGTTGAATAAGTGCATTATGTTCAAATTTGATAGTATAAATACTTCATAGTGAAGTTTCCCAAGTATTTGGCCACGTAATAGCCCCACTTTAAACCCAGATGTTTAACTGGAATTTACTCAAATGACCAGGCAGCTTGTACTATTTCCTTTTCAAAGTGCAAGCTATAAACCATAATGCCGTAAGTCATTAGGTGAAAAACAACAACAACTAAATATAGAAGCACTTTGCGGTCCTTCTAATGTGGAAAAGCGCTATATAAATTAAGTACCATTTACCATTCCTCAATGTAAAAAACTGTGCTGCTCCGGTATGCTGATTTTAAAAGGAATGAAAGGAGCCACTTCGACTGTGTTCACACCCACACCTCCGCAAGCGCTGCTTTTAACTGCATATGTCTATGAAAATACCAAAAGAAAGAAAACTACACCCATATGCACAGTTAGACAATGCTTTGTGGGAGACTTGCACTGGGCACAAAAATAGGGCCCACCATATCCAATTTGATTTTACAATACAATAAAATGCCTAAAAAATCCTTTTAAATGCCACATTTGCACTCGGGTAATTTGATTGCATTTTTCTCCAAATTGATTGTGTCAGCTCATTAAGATGAGCATTAGTCATTCTCTTTGTTTGGTCATAAAAACCTATTCAATGCTTTGGCAGTATTGCCTTTATTATCGCTGTGGTTCTCTGCCTATTATGTTTCTCAATAATGAAGCGAGCCTTCATTAAATGGCATCCAATTGAACAACACCACATCTCAGCCTTCAAAATGACCATTAAACAAATGATTTGCTTCTTCTCCGACAGTCAATATCAAAATAGTTTGAACAAAATATTTGCCTCTTATTTGACAGTCAATATCAAAATAATTTTGTAGTCCTCATTAAATGGTATTTGGCGCAGAAGAATGGACATTTTTAATCAATGAACTTTTAAAGTACAGTATTTATATAAGTATCAATTTTGATTATTATTTTTTTTAAATGGTTCCCCATTAGATTCAGGATGCAGATGGAAGACAAGGACAACAATAGCGATATGGATGTCAAAAACAAATTGGTGTGAGTCTTCACATTGGTTTAAAAAAATAGTAGTCAGTCACTGGATTGGGAAAAGAACAAAAATGCTGAAGGATAAGAACATAGAGTAACTGTCGGACGTCTGATCACTCCTGTTAAAGTGTGCTCACTTATTCTAATAATTCCACATGCCTATTAGTAATACAAGAAACACAATCATGGATTCCGTCTGAACGTCCCATCTGTTGCATAATGACTTAGCAGGTTTTGATGTAAAGTGGTCTGTCATCATTCAAAAAGTTGTGTGATCTAAAAGGCGACGTAATACACAAGTGCAACAAAAACTGGGAGAAAACTTTAAAAATGTATTTTGGCTTTGTTTATACAGTTCAATATCAATATCAGTGGGTGATAGTAAGTAAGCCAAAAAAAAAAAAAAAAGACTGTGATTAGATCAGAATCAAAACAGCAATTCTTAATAGAAGTAGATTTTTATTATGAACAGCTCTTTTGTGTTTAATTTACATTTCGTTAATCCAAAATGTGACATAAAAAGTTTTATCCCCCCATGAAATTAACGTATTCTATTTTCATCAAGCATTATGAGGAAAATAATTTTTGACCGTATCACAAATCAAAGGTGAAAAAGCTTCCTTGAAAGATATTATGTTCAACTTATTCCATAGCCATTGATTCCAAAAAAAAATTACGCTAATCCTTTACAGGGTCATGTAAATAACTAATTGTGTACTCTACACTACAAGAAAAAGGGATTGTGATTCATGACGGGAAGTAAAATGGGACAAATAAGTGTTGAAGAGATGAAACGACAACAATAAGCAGGCTATCACTCAAATAAAATGGCTTCAGCTATAAAGGGACCAATAAACACATGCACACTTGAGCATGATTTACAGCTGCACATATGTGTTTATGCTTTTGTCTATATTTGGGCTATTCATCTGTGCATATTTTCGGGTTTTATAAATGCCACCATCTAAATGGGCCATGAGAGGGGCTGTTAAGGAGCTCGACAGGGAGCTTTTATCCTGAGGTTACTCCGGAGCATCCTGCACCAAACTCCAACCTGTAAATTAAACTCAATTATTTGAAGATGAAGCAACAGCTTCACAAAAATAAATGTGCACTTGTACTTGCTGACATATAAACATGCACATTGCAAACAGGCTTCCTTTTTATAAGCACGAGAAGGAGGCGCAGCTCTCAGAATTCCTTACACAGTCTTACAAGTGACATAGGCTGAATTGCATATTAAATCCATCTGAAAGGAACATAATCATAATGGCGCTGTGCAGCAAAGTGGGTTATTTGATGGTAAGAAGAGAGAGTGAAAAGGAACAAGAGCCAGACTCATTGCTTCTACAGGGAAGAACTCATTCCACTCTTTCAAAAGAGAAAAAAGGACAAGTAAAGGAGAACAGACTCAATGGGACTGATCAGTTCACTTCCATCGTATAACTTGCACTGGACATGTACAACAGGGATTGATGCTGATAACAGTTGGTTTTAATGGTAGAAATCTAAGTTAGCCAAAGAGTGCAGCTGCAGCTTGAGTCTTACGTACACGCTGACAATCAAGACTTAAAAATCCAGCACAACCTTCTCTGGCGCTAATTAAAGATTCGGAGGATAAAAATAGGTGAAAAAGAAGTAAGGCTCTGGCTTGTGCAGTCTCAGCTGAATGGACTTGAGGTGCGTATTCCAATGCCTTCAAGGCAGGATTCTAAAGTGGATAGACTGCACAACAGCAAACATAATTAAGACCCAGTTGAATAGTCAAGAGCAAGGATTCATAGCTTGTGTCCAAATTCACAAATCTGGGTCCTCCGAAGGCCGAATTTGTCGGCTGCATGACGTCACTCGCGGCGCGACTGGACAGCACGCACGACTTGCATATGAATGGATTGTTAATGCTGCTTGCCGGTAGCGTATTAACCGACACTCCATTCATGTGTATGTCTGTGCGTGTTGTCGAGCCTTGTGAATTTGGACACAAGCATAGAATGCGAGGTAAGGCAATGTCAACCAATAGGAGGTGAAACACAGAAGGTTGACTGTGGATACTCAAGTGCAGGATCGTCTTATTGTGAAACACTTTCATGTACTTTCAGTGAGTATTAAGATGCTTACTGAATAAATCACAAACAAACAAAAAAACAAATGGCAACAGCCAACATCACATTGACTGTTCTCATCATAATTGCTTTATTCATTACCCCAGCTAATGCACTACTTAAATCTTTCACAAACCTGAAATAAGATGGCAAAAAAAAATGATTAAAAGGTGTACAACAGAGATGTGATGGCATTGTTTAAAAAACAAAACAACAAAAAATAACCTTGGGTCTTTTTTTTAAATTGAGGTATGTTATTTCCACAACAGCAAAAATCTCAGTTGCTTTCAGTTAATATGATATTTAATATTCTGGCCTGCAGGTGTTAAGTATGAATTGTAACACTCACTATTTTTGCGCAGAAAAAAAGAAAGAAGTAATGTAACACTTATATGCTTTAAGATGTAAATTTTTAAAAGTGGAAAACCTCTGAGGAGTTAAAATTTGGCTACATAGGCTACAGTGCATTAACTGACAATATGAATTATTATTATTTTTTTAATGTATTTGGATTGTTGCATGTATTTATAGTCATTGTATTTTAGATAACACATTAAGACAACACTGAGTATGTAATTTGTATGTGAAGTATTTGCTTCAGTTAAAGACTCATCTGCCATTTTTGACAATGATTTTGCAGACTAAATTGCCATAAAAAAAAAACTGATCACACAATACCCATATTGGCCGCCATCGTAAGTACCTTGAAATAAACCCTGGTATCGGCCCGATACCGATACCTGGGATTGTATAGAAAAAATAAGGAGAAAAAAACTCCACACAGGAAATCACTGCCAAGATTCAAACCCCATACCTCAGAGCTGTCATACGGATGTGCCACCAAGATGCCCAGGAGCATTGTGTATGTGATTATTAAAGGGTTACATATGCTTAACAGAACAAGACGCATTTGTAGAGGACTTTAAACGTTGCTTTAACACTAGATCTCCCAGAGCAGTCATTTTGACGGTTCTCAAAATTTGATTTGTTATTACTGTACTGTGTTTACATAGATCAATGATGTTCATGGCCTTTTGACTTTTCCTCTCTCTGTATGTATATCATTACTGTTCTGTAATTTTATTGTATTAAAAATTTACAAATATTTAGGAGTAATTACTACTTTACCTCCACGACCGTCAATTTGACTGCGCTATTCATTTGAATATACATCTTTCGCGTTGCTGAGCCTGAGACCCACGGGGTTGCGCCGCTGGGCTTCCGTAGCAACTAGCATTCAGCGCGGAGGCATTTGGCTTTGGGTACAAGCTAGATCACCATATTGAATTAAAAAAAAATACTTAAGAGGAGATTTTACACAGCTACATTCTGAGAAGCTAACAGAGAGTCTGAGGAATCACGATGAGTGATTGCTGGATCGCTCGGCAGTTCCAGACAGCAAGTCCAAACAAGACCAGCCCAGCCCCGCTAAAAGGAGCCGTGTACCGCTCCACTGGAAGTGGCGACGCAGCTCAAGGTAGAGTAAAAGTTTATAGTAAAAAGTAGGCTCGTAGATGTGATGGAGTCATGACATTTTGGCAGTACAAGGCTGATAATCAAAATTAACACACCCGTTTTCCACAGAAAAGCAAGAGAAGGGCTTTATTAGTTACTCAAAACAGCGAGTAATAAGCATATTAAGCGATTACGTGAGTGCGAGAGCGCAAGCCGTCAAAATGACTGCTCTGGGAGATCTAGTTGTCTTAGAATTGTAGTAGAACTCGTGTTAAAATTAATTCAATTGATCAGCATAAAATTTTGTTCCTCGCTAAAAGCTCTCTAGGCTGGAAAATCATTACCCCGGCATCTGCGCAGATTAACCAGCATTCTGCTTCTTTTCTCCTCTCAGATGAATCATCGAATCGTGTTCTCTGAGAAATCTAATTCAGGACACGTCAGTGAGTCTAATATTCATGCACGCAGGAACGATGGAATGGAAAAAGGTGTTAGGATTGATATGTGTAGCTGTTACTAAATGTTGAAATGCATGGTAATTTAAAAGCGATGACTGATGGCCTGCAAAACTGTGCAATGTGTAAATTGGAGGAATAAATTTAACTTGTTTAACAAGAAGACATTTTCTGTCTTTTTTCATTATCCAGAAATATATTCAGTGTCCCTCTCAATACAAATATGTGTTTTGATCAAATGATTCACTCCTTTTGTAGACCTGGGTATGCTACTGAGATGCAAAACAAGAGCTCAAATAAAAATGTTAAAAGGATTACCACAGTTATGTTTAATAATTTTGCTTTTGCTTACTTAATTTAAAAAAAGAAGGAATAGGCTCAACAAGGGTTTTAAGAGAAGATGGGAGAGGAATAAGAGAGGAAATCTGGAGAGAAAAAAAACCTTTACATAATGCCTTCACATTTCATCTTACAAATTATTGTTGTGTTGTTTTAATTAACACAAAATGTGAACAGTGGTTTAGTTATTTCCACACTTGTTTGACCATTAATGCTAAAATTGTATTAAAAAAATATTGCAGTTATGTCCCAAAGTTTCTGGTAAGTGTATATTCAAAATGAAATGTATTCCATGGGCATTTATGCATCAAACGCAAAGCCTACTTTCAGTCTTTGTATTGATTATTATGTGTGATCATAAATATATAATAATTACCGTGATTGCCCATTATATCCTGTGCTGTGCAGTATGTCTGCGCCATGCAGCTCGTCATTATAAATCAAACTTACCTGCTTGGTGTGCCATGAGCTAGCACTCGCACATCCTGGCTATGTGGTTATTAAAGTGATGAGACGTGAAGGGCGGTGAAGTGTACTGAAGCATACTAGTTGTCTCGTGTCCCATTCCTTCATGAGATGACAGCAGATTAAAATGTCATGTTATAAAGACACCCAGCAGTCATGTTTTAAGGCAGAAATTTCCTAAGGGATCAATAAAGTTTCTTGGTAGATAGGATAGTACTGCGTACTTTGAGTATTTGGAATTATTTAATATGACATCACTCATAATGACAAACCACACTTTTAACTACTATCACAAAAAATAAGACATGTCTTGTATCCTCAATTCAACCTTTCTGGATTACGATCACCTGTAAGAATCTGAATTTATCCAGGCATGCATAACCTAATAAACACTTTTTTTTAATATATATATTGGCGTAGGCTGTGCAGATGCTGTCACTTGTGTTTATTAATTGAGTGTTTATGGAATTTAGATTCCCATAACAACATCAAGACCACACCAGCTGCCAAATTAAATGGCATCAACTTGCTCACACTAATAAGTTCTGTCTTAACAAACAAGACAACATGATGCAGATTTATTCAGCAGAAACAGTTGAGGCTCTGTCATGCATTCAAGGTCACTGGCTGAGTGTGGGGCGTTTGCTTTTCAGTATAACGCATAAACTGTGAAAACTAAAAGATAAAAGTCTATTAAAATAATTTGTTGCAGGGTCAGGGAGCAAGGTGTGCTAGTGGTTCTAATATTTGCTTCCGTGTGGACTTCGCATGTTCCGTGAGCTTGTGTGGATCATCACCAGATACGCCAGACTCCTCCCATATTCCTAAAATATGCATGTTAGCTTAGGGGGGGGGGGGGGGGGATACAGTGTGCTGTTCACCCCAGATGCTGTTTGTGCATCTATCTGTGTTTAATGTAAATAGTTCAATCAAAATCCATCTGTGTGACATTTTCTTTCCAAATATCCCATGTTATAATGTGGAGATTAATAATACGTTTTTATCTTTAAATTTAGCTGTTGCGGCTTTTAAACAAGTGCACTTTGTTGTCTAGAAATTACAGTAGTTGTTGAATCCCGCACTCTGTGCAACAGTTCAGTTGGATTTGGTTGTGTCATTCGGTGTGCAGCAGGCCTTAAACGGTTAAAACTGAGTTTAGGAAGTCACAGCCACAGTTGACTTTGACTGTATTCACGTCAACTATTACAGTTGCAAATGTATCACCAAGGAGGGCAACCTGAAGTTTACCGCACAAAAAACATGTGAAAAAGACACCCCATAGAAGCAATTTCAAGCTTATTAGGTGGGAGCTCGGGATATTTAAACACAGACCAAGACACAACCACAACAACAAAAAACCTTTTTAACAATGAAAGCCTTTTCAAAAGACTGCAACCATAAACTTGAATGAACATTGCTACCGTAGCAAAATCTTTTTGTACAGTACACCAGCTAAACATGATTTCAGGGAAATGTGAAAATATTGGTACACAACATTATAGGAGAGCAATAAAAGGTATAATACTAACTTTAATGATAAAATGTTTGCCTGCGGTTTACGGGTGCTATGCAATATGGCGAGTTCATTATTCGACACTTTGATATGGTGTGCACAGGCTGGGAGGAGATATAAAGATGGGCCCAGCAGGTGAATTTACAGTCTTCCGTAGGAACAAACGAGCTCACAACCTGCCTGGCATCATTGTTAATTCGTAGAAAGCCTTGGACAGAATATGAAAAATGTGTCAGACCTAGATCAGAATGTGGGGGACTGCATCACAGCGTGACAGGCCAAGAGGGGACGTACTGGCAGATGTGGTCGACGGCGGGCCGAACTATAGTGCGCCTTTGAGACTTCCTCATGGCCCGTCACAGATACCAACCATAAGAGAGAGGGGGAAAAGATATATTTTCACATTCTGACAATTGGGACTGCCATGGCCATCAGAAAAATTGGGTTAAGGGAGAATCACTTGTTCACTGAGTCTTTAGTCTTTCGAGATTAGGTTTTGTCATGGTGAACCTAACCCGAAACCCTGCTAACACTATATGTTAACTAAAACCCTTTGTTGGCATGGTAATTGTTTGTATCTCCATCCTTTGAGATGTCTGAGTGACTTAACTTGAAATTGATTTTGGAAGTTCCTGTATGTGTACAACTGATATGCAAAACTTAAAAAAACAACAGTATGCTCAACATTCTACATCACAGTATAATAAGTCATGGTTATAGTGTCAAACAATCAAATTGCTTTTGTAATGCTATATTTCTTTTTTTCACAACATCACTTGAATGAGTTAATGTTTCTAGGAATTGTTCTATTCACTGAATTATTTATTCAACAGCAACATTTATCATTTTAGTTGGCAACACATTAGCATTAATTGAAGTTAGACCAGACACTTTTAGAGGTCAGGACAAAATGATTTAATCAGTACTGATGGCCATGCGTTTGACCTTTTTCACATTCAAATCTATAAGGGTATTTGCTGTAGTTACAGAAGGGAAATACATCATGGCTCCTTCTAATGGTATTTTTTTTAGGATTATGATGCATTATTGCAATGACCTTAAGGGTAAAAACACAGTTATGGTGTATGTTTCATCCTCTATCTTGGTCATGACGGCACATGCTCATGTATTTGTGGGCCTGTGCAGATTCATATGGTCCTTTTTATGAGCTTCATCAGACAGAGGGAGGTCACTGTAAAGGTTACTGAGGTTCGAGCTTATAGCCTCATTAAATGTTTTATGAGAAAGGCTGAGCAGTCATGCATATCACCTTCCCAATCCCTTCAATAAGACAGACCAGAGCGGTCTATCCAGCTAAAAGAGAGTTACAGCCTCGGCTCCCTGGATGCTTCATCATGAAGCATCATCACACAATATTGCCAAACTAGTTAACTTGCCTTCAATCTTATTTAATCACAATGATTAATGCAATTTAATGTGTGCTATTCATTTGGAATAATAACTGCACTACAGCTGCATCCGCTGTAATATATTTCTGTAGGTGGTAAAACACAAAATAATTTGCACATTTTATAAACTTATTTGCAGTGTTTTATCATCAATCAATTTTAACGTCAAAGTACTGAGTATCATGGGGTCACTTGTAAGACATTTTTGCATTAAGTATAACCACTTGGGGAATATTTTCATACTTTAATGACAAGGTTCATTACTGTATTAGAGTCAGTGTTAAAAACAGAATTAAAGTGTAATGCAAACTGAAACACGGTTGATTTCCAGTATGGTGTTTATCAGTGTTGGACAAAATGTATAAAAAATATATATTTGATAGTGCTACACTAGTTCACTTTTCGCAGGCTCACTGTTTTGTGGATTTTTTAAGTGCAATTGTACATGCATTACAGTGGTGTATCTATTTGTATTATTATTATTAGTGTGGTTCCAATACCGTTTTTTGGCCCCCTATACCTACTCCGATACCCAGTTTTGCTTGATACTGTACCAATACCTAGGTTATTTTTTTTCAACATGAAAAGCTTCCCTGCCATTGGTTCAGAGCATTCAAGGGCCAATAGGATATCTTGGCATGCACAAGTAAGACATAAGATGCTGCATCCAAAGTCCTAGGAGTAGGAAATAATGGTATTGGCATGTTACTTGTTAGTACTTGTCAATGCCAATACCACTGTTTTAATGCAATGAAACCCAGACTTCCCTCTCCCCAGCCTCTTCAACCAGCTCCTCCGGTGGGATCCCAAGGCATTCCAAGGCCAGCTGAGAGACATAGTCTCTCCAGTGTGTCCTGGGTCGTCCCCAAGACCTCCCGCCGATGGGACATGCCCGGAACACCTCTCCAGAGAGGCGTCCAGGGAGGCGTCCAGGAAGCATCCGAACCAGATGCCCGAGCCACCTCAACTGGCTCCTCTCAACGTAGAGGAACAGCGGCTCTACTCCGAATCCCTCCAGGATGACTGAGCTTCTCACCCTATCTCTAAGGGAGAACCCGGACACCCTGCGGAGGACACTGATTTCGGCAGCTTGTATCCGGGATCTTGTTCTTTCGGTCACGACCCACAGCTCGTGACCATAGGTGAGGGTAGGAATGTAGATCGACCGGTAAATTGCGAACTTTGCCTTTCGAGTCAGCTCCTTCTTCACCACAATGGAACGATACAAAGTCCGCATCACTGCAGACGCTGCACCGATCCGCCTGTCGATCTCCCGATCCATCCTGCACTCACTCGTGAACAAGTCCCCAATATACTTGAACTCCTCCACTTGGGGGAGGATGTCATCCCCGGCCCGAGAAGGTACACCACCCTTCCCCGAATGAGGACCATGGTCTCAGATTTGGAAGTGCTTCATCTTCATCCCAACCGCTTCACACTCGGCTTTAACTGCTCCAGCGAGGGTTAGAGATGAAGAAGCCAACAGCACCACATCATCTGCAAAAAGCAGAGATGCAATGTTGAGGCCACCAAACCGGACCCCCTCAACGCCTCGGCTGCGCCTAGAAATTCTGTCCATAAAAGTTATGAACAGAATCGGTGATAAAGGGCAGCCCTGGCGGAGTCCAACCCTCACTGGAAACTAATCTGACTTACTGCCGGCAACGCGGACCAAACTCTGACATCGGTTGTACAGGGACCGAACAGCCCGTATCGGGGGGCTCGGTACCCTGTACTCCCGAAGTACCCCCCTCAGGACTCCCCAAGGGACAAAGTCGAACGCCTTCTCCAAATCTACAAAGCACATGTAGTCTGGTTGGGCGAACTCCCATGCACCCTCGAGGACCCTGCTGAGGGTGTATAGCTGGTCCACTGTTCCACTGCGAAAATCACACTGCTCCTCCTGAATTCAAAATTCGACTTCCCGACAGACCCTCCTCTCCAGCACCCCTGAATAGACCTTACCAGGGAGGCCGCATTTCTTGTTGTTAGTTAATTATTTTTCCCAGTAATATTAGTTATGTGCGTTCACCCTCTTATCATTTATTAATTTCCATTAAATGTTACATTTCGTTTTGTACCATAGACTAGTGTTTTGCGGTGGTTTACCACTTACCTGGATTGTTGATCAGTAATCCCCCTGGTGGCACCGTTGGTTCTTAAAGAAGATATGTGGCGATAGAAACTGTAGGAGACAAGTGGCACCATAAAAACAGTTCTAGTTTCTCTCATATCGGCATATTGAACTGTGGTACATGAACAAATTCCTTGTGCAGCACCTCTGAAATCAGTCATTTAATTAGCTTGAGGAGATGTAGCTTTTAGGTAAGACAAAAATCACGAGTAAAAAAAAAAAAAAAAAAATGGAATAAATGAATTGAAGGAAATTAAGTGAAGTGCTTAAATGACAAAGTGGAGACTAAGACGGCTCCAGATAGATGTAGACTCTTTCTTGCAAGACCCAAATGAGAAATTTCATTTCTTGCTCTGAGTCCCAGGCTCATTAAAACATATCACCAGTGGTGTCATGGGGGGACCCAGCAGAAACATGTCTGTGACCTCTTCTGATTCCCGAACATTAAAAATATTAAGCCAGTGGAAGCAAGGGGATAAAGATAAGAGACGGGCGGTAAAAACCGAAGGGTTGGAGGGGATGTTGAGGCAGACAAGTCGCCGGCAGAGGAAGGAGTGTGCATTTTACGACCCTGCTTCATCTCTCAGCCTCTGTCGATCCCCACTTTCTTCTCCTCTTGCCTGCCATGGGGGCTAATGTGCCATGAAATATGTACTGAAAGCCAAGCTCAGGTGCTGTCATAAAAAGAATAGGAGACAGTCTGGTTTGCCTGTGTATGTGTGCGTCTTTCTCCGTGTACACACATTTTCCCGTGAAGTGTGGTGTAATGGAGAAAATGCTAATGTAGTGCTTCAGGGAGCATTACAACAATTTTATGCCAGCACATGTGAATCAGGTATTCTGATTATGGTGGTGGAGTACATAACCACACTGCACTGAAATGTCTCTGTTATGGAAACTTGTCGCAGTGTGAGGTGACAATAAAACCTGAAAACTGATCTGGTAAGCTTTTAAAAACTAGCATTTATAAGAGTGCATATTTTCATTCATTCATTCACTTCTAGGCAACAACACCCTAAATATGTCAGGCACTCAAGTTCATGTTATTAGGGGCAGCGTGGCTCAGTGGTAGAGTGGTCGTCTCCCAACCCAGAGGATCTCATGGTATTGTGATCACGTCAGAGTATCCTTGAGCAAGATACTGAACCCTCATTTGCACCTGATGCAGCGTCATCAGTAGGTGAATGAGTAGTCGAATGTAAAGCGCTATATAAATGAAGTATCATTATGTAACATTATTAATTATTATTAACGATTGGTTAAAAAACCTGATAACTTCAGTAATTCAAACATTCAAACCTTCATTATTATCATCGTCTAACATTACCATACAAGCATAATACATCCATAAGACTGTGGCACCATGGCCTGCATAATAACTGCATAAGCATAATACACCAACATCATAACAGTGCCCCTCCCTCAAGGGGCAACTCCTGATGCCCAACACAATCATAACTGACTTTCGGAAATGCCTCTAACGCATGAAACACCTGATTTTGACAATTTTGACCCAGCTATTGAGTCGTAAATCCCTTGACATTGAACATTAAATAATGAAACAAGTTTGAAGTTTGGTTAACACCTGTAAATAAAAAATCTCTGAAGAGAAACATTGATTGATTTTGTCCATTGATGCTGTGTACCTCAACCTTGAGTTGTATATAAACGGTATTTGCTTTCAAAAAAGATATAAAGCCAACATTTTAAAGTCGGCCAGGCCTCTGAATGGAATTGGAAAATCACAGGATTTCTGATGGAATGGACTGAGTCTAAATCATATGATGTGTAGCTGAGGACATGTTGAACCACTAAATTGAACATGGCAGTACAGTATTGTACAGTTAATGAAAAATGAGTTCACATTGGCCAGAAAATTTACAAATATTGTAAAAATACTGTAGACTGTTATTTGTCAGCAACCTTTAAACACAAACCGTTCAGCTCCAAAGACCTGCTTACTAGAGTTTCCTTTTCACTCCTTAGCCAGCCTTGTTTTATCATACTCTGCCATCTATCTCCATTCTTCCAATAACTTGCTGTCATCCATCTTTGTAGTTATCCATCCATCTGCCCATTTATCCATTAATTCCCTACTCCCTTTCTCTTATCTTATTTTCAGATAAGTCTCCTTTTCTTTCACCCGGACTCAGCCCATTCTGGCAACAAAGAGAAAAATCCAAATCACTATTGATTCTGCTCTCATGAAAAATACATTTTATACATTACGATTCAGTATCAGCCATCTTCCTGTAGCCCCACTGCGTCGGCTCCTCGCCTAATCTCCTCCCTCTATCATTCCATCCCTCCCTCTCCCTCCCCACAGCAGGTGAAGGGAATGTTTTCAATCCATACATCTGGTAAAACTTCTGTCCTGTGATGGATCTGCAACTTCATCGCTGGGTTCATTAAGATGAGAATTTTTATCAGAAATACTTTGGCTTGTCTGTTTCCCGTTAGTCCCTTTGTACCCACTTTTTTTCCCTTCTTGCCATCGTGGTTTTATTTTTCCCACTATGCCACTCACGTCTTTATTTCTCCAAAACAGCTCTACTCAAATGTCCTACTTTTCTTATTTTCTTTATTTTTCTTTTGTTATCTGTTCTGTTTGCATGGCCTCCCAGAAAGCCTAAATTGCCCAAAACTTTTAAGAGTGAAATTGCTTTTCAACAAATAAGGTCTGACAAAACGAATTTGATTTTGGATATAATAAACTAATTTAATTAACATAAGAGAATAACTGTGTTTATCCAACAGTTGAAATCACAAAAGCAGAAATACACAAACAATGCTTGAATTCAATCTCATTATTATTATTAGTTGGGTTGGATCCCAACAGCTGTTGTCAATCTATGTAACCTATCTTTTTAATTGGGTTAACCACCAGCTGGCTCTGTGTGCCGCTTTGCTATGGTTATTGGTGGCCTGTCCCATCTAAATAATTTTTTCCTTTTCCCTTTTATTTTAGCAGATTTTGTAGGGCTTTAAACTCAGTCTATGCTGCCTAAAAACACACCTTTCATAGGATACAAATGCAAAATATAATAATGAAACACATTTTGTCTGTTGCAGAAAAGAGACTTCAATAGGGATTAACTTTTCAATCTCCTGAAAAATATGTTCTTTTCACAGGCAAACAATATTAGACAGTAACTTAACATTTATATTTCCCCAGTTTGTAAAGATAATCCTGCCTCAATGTGCCGAGGAGAAAAGCCAATTAAAATTGGTTAGAATGGTGCCCTTACACCTTTACGCCTCCCTCATGCTTTCGAAAACACAAATGAAAGTCGTATTTTTTTTTAGTAGAAGGAGCCCACAGGCTTACTGTTTCAATATTAAATGGCTTGTATCTTCTGCATTTGTCTTAAAAAAAGGCATTTTGCATATGTACTGACACATTCACCCTGACAACTACACATTTAGTACAAGAACAACTTAGCTTCAACAGCACTGCAATGCTGTGCTTTCTCTTAAATAACCTGTGTTTCAACACTCGACTATTGAGCTGAACTAAGTCACAGTGGGAGAAGTGACACTGGTACACGTTAAGCCAATATATGAAGAAGCTCTGATGTCTTCTTTATGACCTTCAGTGTTTTACTATACCGGTTCACAGCTGAGTGAGAACTATCTGAGATAAGAAACAGCACCTCAAAATCTGAGGGAATGGTTCTCAGTTGGAAAAGGGTGAATTGCACCCTCCATATTGGGAAATCCCAGGTGGAGGAGGTAAGTAACTTGTCCACAAGTGAGGTAAGTAAGTACCAGACTCTTACCATGAAGTGACAGTTGAGCCAAAAGGCAAGCTTCTCAATTTATCAGTCGATCTATGTCTCCACCTTCACTCTCGTGAGTTTCCTTAAGGGCTAAAAGGATGAGATTTCAGATTCAAATCGGAAATTAGTTTGTGTTCACCTTTACACATAGGTTGGGTAGCTTGGTCATTGGAGAGGGACTTGGATTAGAGCCACGACTCATTCGAGTGGTAATGGAGGAGCCAGTTAAGAACACTCAGATATTCATCCCAGTGGTGTTATGGTACTGTACCTCACTCAAGATGTATATAGAGAATGTCCAACCTGTAGAGCAGGCTTCCCCAATCTTGGTCCTCGGAGGCCGGAGGACCAGGACCAAGGTAGGGTTTCCGTCTTTCAACACACCTAATTCATATAATCAGCTCATCAGCAAGCTCTCCAGAAGACTAATATGATCCTGATCTTTAGAATAAGGTATGCTGGAGAACGGAATCATGTAAAACCTGCAGGATTCTGGCGCTCAAGGACCAGGATTGGGAAAGCCTGCTGTAGGGATTTCACAAGTGGTCTCGGAAAACCAGAGTAGTTGGCTGCAGACAGAAAAAAAAATGGGCTTCCAACATTTGAAGCTCAAACTTTCTTTGGATCATATGTAGTTATGACTTTCATCCCTTTTGGGAATTTGGCCAGTTCTGTGCCAGTCTTGCCACTACAGGTACTGTATAGCCCAATCTAAGTATCTTGATCCTGTCACCATGTAATTCTTGGATGGGCCTGGTTCCTTCTGTCTTGCAAGGATTTAGACATTTTGAATAGTTCCTGGTCTATAAAATGCTGACTTGTTCTTTCCCATAACTCCTGTGTGCTGATCCCATCTGGATAATGTAATCTGTGTAATTTTCTGGATTTTTCTGTTTGCAGTTGCTCTAAGTTTCTACATAAAATACACATCTATTTTTCATTCATACACATTCTATTCATCCTTCCATTTTCTTAACCGCTTGTCCTCACAAGGGTCGTGGGGGCGCTGGAGCCAATCCCAGCTGGCTTCAGGCAGTGGGCGGGGTACACCCTGAACTGGTTGCCAGCCAATCCAGGGCACACAGAGACGAACAACGATCCACACCTATGGACAATTTGGAGTGTTCAATTAACCATGCATGTCTTTGGAATGTGGGAGGAAACCAGAGTACCCGGAGAAAACCCACGCAAGCACGGGGAGAACATGCAAACTCCACTCAGGAAGGCCGAAGCCCGGACTCGATCTCACGTCCTCTGCACTAGGAGGCGGACGTGCTAACCAGTCATCCACCGTGCTGCCCACAATCTATTCAGTAGTGGGTAATTTACAAAATGTTGCTGGTCTATCATTTGTCAGCAACCTGGGCGCTGTCATTCTATTTTAGCCACACTTCCGTCATCACATAATAACCCAACTATTTTAGGACTGGTAGACAGAGGTAGGCATTCCGTCAGTACTGACGAACTGTCATTCATCAACAAAACCAGCGTCCGTTGGCACTTGACCCAATTAGTGACGATTACACTAACAGACAAAACCCCACTTCCGTCAGTGCTTATTCCGTCTTCTACTTATTTTTGTTTCTTGTCATTCGTTAGCAAAACGGGTGTGCCAGTCCATCAGTACTGATGGAATGGCCACCTTTGATTCTGTCGCCTCTGACTTCAGGCTCAATCTATAAAAGTCTTAATCACTGAACTCCAGAACAGCATCACAATGACTGCATGTAGCCCCAAGATTAATCGGAGGTGTAGACAAAGAAAAAGACATGGGCGAGGAGCGAGAAGCATTTGAGTGAAGAAATATGATGTAAGAAAGAAATGTGATAAGCAATAGCTGGATTGTAAGAGAAAAGATGTGGCGAGAATTTATGGGTTCTGAGCAAATAAACATCCGCCTGTCCATCCTTTTTATTTACAGAATATACAGTGCAGGGTAACAGGGAAGCTGGAGTCTATTCTAGCTGACAAAGGGTGTGGTACCCCATGGACAGATCACATAGTCAATCACAGGACTGGCACATATCTGTAGAGAATGCCAACCATGTCCACGCTATTGCCATTTAGAATCTGTTTGGAGTGTGGCAGAAAGTCTAGACAAGTGCAGTGATAAAATTCCAAAATTCTATGTTGATTCTGAAATCTACCTCAAACCATGGACTTTCCTTTAAGGCATCCCTTGGAATGCATACTTCAAGGCCAGCTCTTAAGTGAAAACACAGAAGTGCAGTATTTTCTTTTGCTCATTTGTATGATATACAATGTTACAAACAGGTGGAGGGAGTCATCTTGATTTTGCTTTGGACTATACCCTTAACTTGGTAATGGATGAAATGATAAATATTGGAATTGCATATTTTTTTTTCAAACCAACTTTGAACTGGTTCGTCCAACTAAAATGTTCAAAGGATTTTTTTTGGGGGGTGGGGGGGCATTTTTTTTTCTGTTAACCATCAACAAACTAATCAGTCAAACCTTAATATCCTTCCCAGTTGAATACAAATGAATCTGTTTCTGTTCTCCCAACCCCATCTGTCCAAGAAAACAACAACAACAACCAAACAATGTGTAATGTTTTTGTTTTTGAACACATCTTCATGGTTATAAGCGGATATAATGAGGGTTTCACTACTCATCTATGTGAGACAGCAACATAGAAAGGCAGAAATGCTGAGAAAGGCACTTCTCTGCAATCATATAGAGCGAGAATGACTCTCCTTTTTTTTGTCTTGAATTGATGACAGTGTGTGATGTCTGAGTCTGTCTCTCATCATCTCCTGCTTCTATTCTTCATGAGGATTTCCATGTCCATGCCTTTCTCTTGTGTTCATTTTATCTTTTCTCTCTTTGTCTCAGTTCTTTGTCTCGATTTACCAGGCCCTTGCTCGGGCCTCTCTACTTATCTCCTGCCTACCTGTCTCTCTGGTGCTTCTTCCCGCAGCAATCTGTCCTTGTGCTTGTTTCTACAGCACCGACCCTCCTGTTTTCCTGGTCTATAAGGCATAACGAGCAACTTGTGTCAGAGTTGTCTTAGCTCTGGTGCTTTACTTGTTTCTTCTTGCGTTTCTCAGGCTGCTTTGGTTTGTTTTCTTAGCTTATAATCGGCTTTTCCGGGTCTGGGATTGTCTATTCCCAATTTTACCCTTTCTCAGTGTAACGGGATTATCACTGTCAAGAGGCTGGACTTTTTGTACTGTATGTACATATGCCGTATATATAAAAATATATATGTGTATGTTGATCTAAGAAACCTTTTGCTGCCGCCATTTGGCAAAGCAAGTTTTTTTTTTTTTAAAGCAGCTTGTCTATCACAAGAAACGGAAGTATCTAAATTAATGACTGATGATTTTTTTTTGCTTTCGATCAACAACTTGGCTCATAGATTCTACTGGTAGGGAATGGAAGTTTTTTGGCAGCCATGTGGGGTCTGGTATTTAGTCTTGGGAGTCTTGCTCTTTCCTTTGTTCTTATTTCTGCTAATTTCCATCCCCCAGTACCCTCTTTATTTAACTGGCACTCTGTAAAGGTCCTGCTGTCAGGCTCCTCCTGTCCCTGTCACAGTAAACAAATACAACCAGGAGACACCCGTCACGTTTTCCTGTGTGTGTGTGCGTGTGTGCGCGCATGTGTGTTTGCACCACTGCATCTTAAATTATTTCTACACATTTTATCTTACTTCCAGCACATTTGGCACATGTTTACCAGTGTTTCCTGTTATTGCTGTTATTGGACCTTCTTTGAGGGAGTCGGCATGACTAGTGAGGTCGAGTAGTGACATTGCTTGTTCTACTAATGTTTCCCCTAAACTTGATGAACTATCTTTAAGTATCTTTAACTTTCTTTAAGACTTGAGATACTATACTAAAACTTATTGTTGTTGTTTTATCTGCAGTGCAGTTTCTTTTTGGTCACCGATTGTCAGAGTAAAATGTTGAACGCTATTTTATTGATTCCTGAGCTGGCACACAATAGACACAATAGGTCTTTCAGATAATGTTCATTAGTAGTATAGATGATTATTCTGATAATTTAGCATTACAGAACATGATGGAAGATGCAAATTACCAATTCAATCCTTGATCTGAAAAAGCTTAGGAAACCAAGCGGCAATGTGATATATAACACTTTAAATTCAGCTGCACGTGCAATAGTTAACATTAGTTTAATCTAATAGTTTTGCGTTTAATTTACAAACGTGCTGAAGCACAAGAAAATATTAGTTCACATCAAGATGTATGTTTCTTATGTATCTATAAATGTAAACGGAAAAACTGAATGCCCTTTTACTGTGCACATTTTGTCTCACTCACTCAACCCAACGTAACTATTTTAAAACTTTTAGTATGGAGCAGAAGATGTCAAAAAGTGAAATGAACTAAGGATCGAATTGAACAATGAAATAGAAAGCATACGATGAGAAAGAGTACGCAAACATTAAATCTTTTATACCCGATTTTACTGTTAAATCTAGAGTTTATATATTCAGGCCTGGTTTCACCACGGACAGATCCTCAGCAGACTGTGAATGTCTGCATTATGCAAATCACTTCCTGGCCGCACAAACAAGCCGGGACCAATCAATGTCAATCCCCATTCCCTTGGCCAATCAATGTCATTCCTTCTTCTCCACAAGCAGGTCTAATCGAAAGCCATTGTTCCTCAGGCGTTGCATGCCAAATGAGTAAGGCTGGGGGAGTGTAAATTTCTCACATTCCAATCTGTAGCACAGAACTTCAAGAATCACTAATGTACAATAAGAACAGATGGAAGCATGACCACTGTTTACCCACTCCACCGAAGAACAAGTAAAAGGTGACCGTTGAATACACTATGGACATACAAATTGAATATCAAGTGGCTTTGTTAATTAGCGCAAATAGAAATATTAATTAATCTTCACTTGTAGCTTGATACACGTCACAGTGGACCTCCCACATGTCTATAGCTATACAGTACATCTCTAAACATACCTAACTTTCACAGCGTTAAAAGAGGTTAACTGCTGTAAATAGTAAACCGTGAAAACATCGGAGATGGACGCATCATTTACCGGCAGATGGGCCACCTGTCCGCCATCGTCAATCCGTCATTTTTTTTAAAACGAACCAAAACTGTCATCGTCAGTCTGTCACTAATTGTTATTTTAACTGCACTTCTATCATCACTAAATTACAGTTTGTCACCCACTTTTTAGCACCATTGTTAAAAAAAAAATTTAAACAATTATTTCAGGGGTAACAGTGGCTGACCCACCAATCCGTCATTGTTTTTGTTTTTCTTCTTTTGCAATATGGGAAAATGTCATTGCGATTTTTGTGCAAAGTACGTTCAAACGTATTCATAAAATGTAGGCTAAATGGTAAAAACATAGCTTTTTTTCCATTTTAGCAAAAAGAAATGATGCACCGCAGACATAATTAAAAAAAAATAAAAAATAATCCTAAGAAACACTGCTTACATACTTAATTAAGTGTATTGTAGATCAAATGCTTGGATGCTCAAGTCAATAGCCTTTAGCATTATAGGAAAACCTGCTGTTTTAGTATTTGGTCACATTTTATCAATACAGTACGTTTGAACGAGAGAGAAAAAAGGAGCAGGCTTAGGGAATGGGAACCAAGGTGTAGCAGCCAACACAACCACAGGTCACCAGATTAACTAGTGACATTCAAACTTGTGAGCAAAACATGAGTCTGTCAGTGACAGACTAAGTAGGTATATTGGTACTGACCAAGTTGGTGACAATTCTAGTGACAGACGAAAACCTGCTTCTGTCTGCGCTTAGTCCATTAGTGTCTTAAAGTTTCCGGTCATTCGCCATTGGCAAGCAAAACGGGCACGGATTGCCGGACCTCCCATCAGTACCACCTCTGGAAAATGTTGTGAAGAGGTGTATCGCAACTGTAAGTCTGTTAACGTCACATAAGACCAAGTGAATATTTTCCGTCTTTATTCGGAGTCAGGAAGTAGACTAGCCATCGTCTCAACAGCTAGTTTTTATTTTTGTCCACAGCTGAACTCTAACCCTGACTCTTAGGTCCTTATGCTTGTGCTACTGCTGCCCCATTAGCATTGTGCCCTCCTACTAAACATTATTGCCAATTGTTCTAAAACTAACAAATACAAAAAAAAGAAATTATACGATCAGTATACCATCAAACACGTCTGCCTCCCCACAGTAGCCTAGTAACACCCACTAGGCATCCTTTCCCTAATTGTCTGTCATTCCTTTCATCTCCTGAAGATGTGAAGCTCTAACTGCCTGGTTTGGTGTCATTAATTGTTAGTGAATAGTTTTTTTTTTAGGAGTAACAAAGCCTCTGGTATGGACTGTTTGTACGATTTAATCTGCAATCTTGTACTTTTTACCTCCTACACTCTCTGTGGGTAAGAGTGTAGAGAAAAGTTTGGGAAAGTGGGAGGAATTCTAGGAGTTTAGGTGATTCATGCTCACCTATTTGTATCCACATTTGCATAGAATACTTACTAAAAAGTGAATAGCAGGCACTCAAACCGCATCTCACTGAGAAAAAGTTTAAATATCCTCTAGATTTTGCTAAATGTCTTAGTATTTTGTTCTTTACTTTAAAACACTGTGATATGACTCGTCCAAAGTGATACGCTCCCGCTCACTCATGACCATAATGAGGGCATGCTGTAGAGAAAATAGTTGGATAGCTTAAAATGCTTTGTAGTAATCCAACTCATAACACATAGAGGTCACAGGTTACATTTCCGTTGCAGTTGATCCCATCTTTATCTTCCATATCTTCCATATTTGTCCTCTCTCTGCTGAGAATAATAATCAGGACAACGGAAATGTCATGAAAATGATTTCACATTAGCAGCTGATTAAAATTCATGCCAGTGATGTAGATTGTCAACCATTCTGCTTCATAGCTCATTGCAGCTCATAATATTTCTCACTATACTTCAGTGAGTTTTATTCTACTTTTGCAAGATTTGCATTTCAACAAAAATCCAACTTATGTTCCTGTAATGACCATCTAATAAAAAGGAAGTGTGGGAAATTGAAAAGCACATTTCTCTATAAGGAAAGAGTGTGAAGGAAACCAGACTTGCAGGGTGCTACGAAACTGAAGATATCAGTCATTTCAAGTTAATAAAAAAAATATAGAAAATATAAACGTACAAATCAATCACAATACTGTATACAAACGAAACATTTAAATGTCAATATAGCCAAATGCTGACAGTTAACATTAATGTTCCTCAGTCTGTACTATCAGAGCTGGGCAAGTCTGTCTGGGAAAATGTGCCCCCACCTCCACCCCACCTTACGTTTTTTTTTTCCCCTTTAAAGACACCATTTAAGTTTCAGGCAAAAGAGGCTACTGAGAGAAACCACAGAGTCTGATGATGAAATCTTTGTAGTTCCGTCGCTAAGAGAGGTCACAAGGAGAGTATTGAACAGTTGTGATCCCTGATTCTGGAGGCTCTTGGCAGGGAGAGAAAAAAAAAAAACTTCTAATAAATTACTGTGAAATTAATTGAAGAGATAACTTTTTCCAAGTTGTGTTTTTTGAGTGTTGCAGACGTGCATTGCATTTATTTTTATTTGTGTTTCAGTTAATTAAAGTCCCTGTCAATTGAAACTACAAAATTCTTATAAGCTTGGCACAGCACGGAGAAAAGTTATTAGCAAGCCTGCCAAATCTGAATGGATTAAAAAAAAAATCACCAAGTATATAAAATGAAGCTTCAAAATCATGAAAAACCTAGAGATTTTCAGCTTTGAACGTGCTGAAAGCACACCCCAACTCAATAAATGTCATTCATATATGTTCAATGTTAAGCATGCATGCCTACAAATGTTTGAGCTGCAAAAAATATATTAGCTTAAAGCATGCAGTTGCTCACAAGCTGTTGCAAAGCTTTTCAAAGTCACGACGAGAAGCGCTATAGTCACCAGCTAGCTTACAAATTAGAGCTTTGCTAATATATGTTGCAGTGGAAGCACCAACAGAGGCGCATATCATGACAGATACTGTATAATGGAGACAGTCGTTTTGATGGAGTGGCTGGGTTCAGAGGGATATTTGAACAAAAACGGCCGTCACATACCACTGTGGACTGAGAGAATTTATGGCTTGCATGACACACACCCACTGTGTGTTTGTCTCACATAAGAACACATTGTATTGTTGACTTGCATTCATTTCTTTGGGCTCTAACATAACCCTTTGTGACTTGGAGGTGCAGCATGTCTAATAATAATTGTTGGCTGTCAAAATTTACCTTTAAAGAAATATATGATACATGAGAAGTACTAAACAGTGATCACCGGGACCCCTTCAAAAAAGTACATAAAGCACTTATTTACATAATTCAAACAATTAAACTCAAAGTAAATTCCCATAAAAATCTATTCTGTATTGACAAAGCAAAAAACAGACTTTGACGGTCTTTGTGATCCTCTTGAACATCAACATGTTCTCCTTTGATTGGTGTCCATCTTAAAACATGTTTATTATATATATATAATTATTAATTAATTAATCTAAGCTTCATGGCAGAGAAGCTCAACCAAAACGTCTTTGGTGTGTTAGACACATTAAAGCCTGGCACTGTGACATCAAACTGTGACAAGCATGATTCTGTGATAACACCAAGAAGACTGAAGTAGTTGTTTCTACTGATGGGAAAATGAAGCTTCATGAAGCACCTGTGATATTTTTTTTTTTACTCCTCTAGATGGGGCTCTTGGTTTCAAGATGCAAGTGGACAAGTTATCACATTCCATTGCACTAGCCTTTATCTTTAAACCAAGAGCAAACCAAGAGTAAAATGATATCGCAAGTGGTTCATGAAGCTTCATTTTCCCATCACTAGTTGTTTCCACTCTCATTGAGATTTTTAAAGCTCAGCCATAATGACCATCAAGTTTTTAAAAATGTCCATGATGGTGTCGTGTGTCTGTCTTGTCTCTCTGTCCTGGCCTTCTCTTCTGGATATCCTCCACCATCTGTCACCATTTAAAAATGTCTAACATCTCAGCTCAGTGGCCTAGTGGTACAGTGTCTACCCTGAGACTGGGAGGTCGTGGGTTCAATTCCTGGCCGGGTCATACCAAAGACTATGAAAATGGGACCCATTGCCGCTCTGCTTGACACTCAGCATTAAGGGTTGGAATTGGGAGGTTAGATCACCACATCATTCCCGAGCGCGGCTGCTGCTGCTGCTCACCGCTCCCTCGGGGGATGGGTCAAATGCGGAGAACGAATTTCGCCCCACTTAGGTGGGTGTGACAATCAGTGGATCTTATCTTATCTTGTCTGTAAAGTCTGCCGTGAAGCCCCCTTTTATACTTTTATCATCTTCTTCAACACATTTTATCACACCTATTGCAAGTCCTGAAACCGCTGCCATCGCTTACCCTCTCTTGCTAGTCCTGTCAGATTCCCTTCTCTGAACCTAGCCATGACTGTTCCCCCATAGCTTTTTTCCTCCTCCACTTCTGTGACAGCTTCAAATTAATCATGCCTACATCCCTACCTACAGTATATTATATCTCCTTTGCCCCCTATTAGAGTCTGCCTCTATGCTTTGTTTCTTGTTGTAGCCCTCATCTTCTTTTCCATCAAATTTTGACAAATTTTTACTAGATAAAATTGTGTCACCATCCTCTAAATTACAGTCCAAATTTACACATGAATACAATGGAACCAGGTCAATTTCAGGAATTAGTGTTGCAAAAAAAAAATAATAACATAACATCGGCAGAGTCCATCTTTTGATGCTTGCTACGTAATCAATGAATTTATCAAACAACATTACATAATTAGCTTGAGATTTGCTTGGTTTCGGTTACACAGGATATGGTGTCAATTAACCCTTCTAATACCAATCAAACAACACAATGAGCAAACAAAAAGCAGCAGGCCAAAGCTTTGGACCATTACATTAAATTGCTTGAGCCGCCGTGTCCAGTTCTTGTTTGTTGTACTTTGAGTGCTATATTTTTGAGGAATTAAGACATAACATTACATAAATGAGAAAAAATGTCAGGAAGGTGAGTAACGGGAGAAATCAAAAGGCTGCATCGCTACCACATTGCATTGCTTTCCTCATAGGTGTTTTTTCAATTCTCTTTCTCACATTTCTGCATATTTCCCTCCTTTTCTGTGTATAATACCTGGGTAACAAAGTATTTATGCTCCACTTCAAATAATGCGTGAAATATATTAACTCGTTTGCGACTTAACTGTGACCCAACCAGATAGCACTCTTAAACACACATAGTCATGCATTAAATTGTGCCGTCATGCAAGAAAATGGATGCCTTCACACCAAATTATGTAAACATGCATGCGCAATAACACTGGGATGACACTTACATCTCACTTTCTGTAGAAATTATTTTCTTCAATATTTCTTTAGCCACTAAAAATACATTCAGGAACTAAAAGGACAATTAATATATCAGGTTATTGTGAGTTAATGCAAAAAAACCTTGGCCCAATAACACGTTAGCTCTTTCAGTATTTGGTTTGTGTCTCCCTAGTTGACCTTTACCTCCTCATATTTTCTCATAAGGCTAGTTTCTATTCTGTTTCCAACATTTCTAGCCTTCGGTGCTTTTCCTCAGGCAATGCCGTGAGCTGTTGGCCCAGTAGTCAGTGTCCATCTCCAGCCATCAGTCTTCTGACACATCTAATAGTCTTCTAAAGCTCACGGTTCCCTGGTTCTAGTGGTGCTTCACCCTGTTCTCTACTCCTTGCACTTTACTGCAGACCATTATTCTCCTACTGCGGCACGACTCAGTCACATGGAGAAGATCCCTGCACTCCCAAGTGGCTTACTGAATCTTATATAGGTGAACTTGCTAAGAGTTTCAAGCTCCGTTCATAAACTTAAATATCAGTAGATGAGTAGAAATATTCTTCCCTTCTCGAATAGACATGATAATTGCCCATGGCCCTCAATTAGCAGCTGTAGTGCATTTGAGATCTTGATGAGTGCTCATCTGTTTGACTCAAGTCACCTCCATCTGGAATCCAGTTCTCATGATGCCTTAAACATTTCATCTCTGAATTTTTGGATGGGTCATGGAACTTTACCACATTACTAATATATGCATGCATGCAAATGTATACGCATCCATGTTTCAGGCAGAGACGTAGGGGAGACCGGGGCTAGTTGTATCACGGGTAAGTTGTCACTTTGAAATTTTCCTCTTCACCAGAGGACGCAATGAAAAACTGGAATAATGGTTAGGGGTTGTGTACTGTCTGAGAAGAGAATAGCACATTGTGAGCTGAGATGTTGGCCAGTTATCTGTTTTGCACAACCCTAAGTAAAATATTTAATTTTTTAATTTATTAATTCATATCAGGTGTCGTACATAGACAAATTCCAGCAGCAAATCATGTGGACTTGTTAGAGGAGAGATTCGGGCATCTTGTCATTCCTCAGTCACTGCTCTGTTTTAAGCTAACTTTAAATTAGAGCAAGTATTGGCCAATTTGGTAGTTTGGGGCGACTTGTCTCAGTCATTTTGGGGTTTGTTGTCACATATGCAAAGACTGGGGCAATGAAAATGCATCTTGGCAACGATGTTTGCGTATGCCAGAATTGTTCTTTAGATGATGAATCTCAAGAGTGACGAAATTAGTTTGCTAGGTTTTGTTTCATTGTTTAAAACATTTATTTTCTGGTTGTTGGAACTACATTATGCCCTCATCTCAGGACTGGTTTAAATTTCATGATAAACCATCCATCCATCCATTAACCGAAATGCTTTATAAAAAAATCAATTTAATATCAAATTTCCAGTTTAAGGGAAGCAAAACAGGCATTTGAGGCTGAGAGTCATATCAGCAATTCTTCTTCTTCTTCTTCTCAATGCCCATGGTACATTTTCAAGATCAATGATAAACAATTGCTCTGGCTGTAAAAAACAACAACAAAAACAGGAGAACAAGGATAATTTTGTCCTTGTTTAATTAGTTGCAAAATCCAATATGACATATTACCCCATATAGTGTGACAACTTACCCATTGGTGGGGCAACATGTCACCCTGTCTATGATGGCTTATAACTCTGCACTGACACAAAGTTTGAAAATTACATGAATACAAAAAATATAGACTTTGGTCTTTCATCTGGTATACATTTTGTTTATATAAGATGTATTGATTCCAAGAAATATTTAAAAGTATTTTTTTTAAGTAATAAAACTAGCTAGTAGGTCTCCCCTACTTGCATATGTAGCTAGTGATCTCGACATACATACATACACTCACCAGAGCTATATTTGTCTCTCGATGGCCCCGCCCCTTCATCTGTCCTCATCCATCGCTTGTTGTATCTCCCTTGATCATTTCTCGCGCCTTCCAGTTTCTTTCGTTACTACTGTCGTCACTTGTCAGCCAGAATGGAACACAAGCAGCTCCGATTGCTGCTGATAGAATTGCACTGACATCTACTGAGAAGAGGAGAATGAGGACTTGCACCATTGATTGGCAAAAAGAAAGAATCAGCATGAAGTACCGAACCGAGTACAGGAGCAAGAGAGAAGATAAAACATCATGGACATGAAGGAGGGTGTAAATGTTCACACAGTGTACAATTGTTGCCAGTTCTGAATAAGTCTGCATTATTTAAACAGACCACGCTCACTAGCACACTGAACGCTCAACCAGTGTTGCACATCACACAATACCTCATGTCAGGAAGTGGTGCAGGACTTACGTGTTTGTATTGAAAAAATATATAGTACTACCAGCAAATACTCATACAGATTGGACAACACAGCAAGTGAACTGTTACGACAAATTATATCAACACACGCAACATCCTGGCAGATACCAGGAGCCCTCGGCACTCTGTGGATTATAATCCCAGTGGGTGGCACAGTGAGAAAAGAAGGAAATGTGAAAAACGAGCTGTCTTGGTAGAGAGGCTACACAGTAGCCCACACAAGTCACTGCTTTTAATATGTTGACTTGAGAAAGCTGGTTTCAACAAACAAGGACTGCTGCATGATAATACTGTATTCAGTTCATATCTGTTCACTTCACTTGGATTACTACATGACTCTTATTAGAAAGCGCTCAGCATGGAAAGTTAGTTTAGCGTGTTTTTGAATTTAGTGAATGCACTTTGCCTCGCTGGGTGCTCCGGCTGTCTTGCCCCAGTCCCATCTCGAAATTTGGTGAAAAAAAGGAGACTTGATTTTAGACTCACAAGAGGCAGGTCAAAATTGTGGCAAAGGTGGTGTAACACAATTTTGGTACATTTGATCAGGCACAGCCACACAGATTTGGCGAACCACGGATGAAGGTAGTGGATGTCATCGTATTTTGTTCATAAATATGACATCTGCTTGGGCAAGCTCGTCGAATCCTTGTAGAAATTAATTCATTGAACAAATTAGTATCATTATCAACTTAAAAATGTTTAATATCACCCCACTGACCACACGTCACAACTGGAAGGTTGGGGGTGTCACACATAGATCCACAATTGAGGGAGCAAGGAGGTCTCCAATTGCCCACGTCACCTGCGCAGTAAAAACATAATTTGCAAGGGGAGATCTTGCAGTTTACCTGTAAAAATGCACTTTGTGCACACCAGTCTCATTTCTCAGTACCCAGCGAGTCCATTTCTGCTTCTGCAATGTGAAGCATTTGTGCGCTTCCACCACCCTGATTTTAGTTGGAATGAGGGGAGCCGCTTCGATTGGCTGGGAGTCAGCTGCAGTCCATCCCCAGAGGTGGTTAGACTAGCCAAAAACTGTACTCAAGTAAGAGTAGAGTTACTTCAAAAGAATATTACTCAAGCAAAAGTAAAAAGTAGCCATAAAAAAATCACTCAGTACTGAGTAACTGCTTTAACGTAAAGTCTGATTTATATTTTTTAAAAATGCCATCAGACAGACAAATATATCAAATTATGTGCAAATTCTGGCATCTTCAAATGATAAAATAAAAAATAAAAAATAACTTTTTGAGCTCGAATAACAGTGCAAGCAGACACATTAACCCAAACATGCACAATCCATTCACACATTGTAGCGTAACTCGTTCTGCGCTGCCTCCCAGCATCGTCACCATAGGTGGCACTTTCTTAAAGCTAAAGCGCCAAGACGTCATCTTTCAGTTAACTCTTTCGGGTTCTCATCATTCCTGCCAGTCCTCAACAAGGGCCGCATTTCCTGTATATAAGCAATGTGTCCGCGGAAATGCTCGCACACAGTCAGTCAAGCGGAGACTTTTAAGTGTGCCTTACGGTAAATCTAATGTATGAAATGGGGGTAATGACTCTAATGTAGCCCAATATAGCGGAGCAAGAGTAGTGTTTCTTCTTCACACATCTACCCAAGTAAAAGTAGAAAAGTATTGTGGAAAGATACTCTTAGAAGTATTTTTATTTTTTTTTTAAGTTGCTCAAGTAAATGTAACGGAGTAAATGTAACTCGTTACTATCCACCTGTCCATCCCAAAATCTCACGCAATGACGCAAACGCCCGTTTACACCCAATTTTGTGGCACCCGTGGATTAGGGGTGGAGCCAGTCGTCCAGTAACCGGAAGGTCCGCTGTTTGATTTCCGCTCTCCCCAAGTCATGTGTCCTTGGGCAAGACACTTCACACACTGTCAGTTACACTGGTGTATGGATGGTGTGAATGCTGAGTGGGGGTTTGAAGGGCCGTCAACGCACAGTGGCAGCCACATTTTTGTCAGCCTGTCATAGGGCAGCTGTGGCTACATACGTAGTTTACCACTGCCAATTTGTGAAGCGTCTTTGAGTGTCCAAAAAAGCGTATATAAATCTAATGCAGTTTTAATATTTTACCTGTGCAAAGTCTAGGAAACTAGGGCTCTCTGTCTTAGTTTCAGTGATGAAGATGCAATGTGAAGGTGAGCTGTGTCGAATCTCTCAGAATAGGGTACAAATTCCACTTATATTTTATTGACCAAGTGAGCTTGTCAGGCTGTATGCCAGAAGTTGTACATTTACATAATGCAATATTCCCAATTCCACTGTAGAGGGGAATAGACAAAAGTTTGCATGCATAAAAAACTAAGAATGCAGCATTGCCCTTTTAACATGTAAATGTTATTAATTTACAAAACCACCCACCCCCATGCAGTGATTGAGTGATTACTCCAGTGCATATGCTTTATAAATGAGCAAAAAGGGGGTAAGGGGACCTCCTTGGTGTCCCATATTTCCTTATTATGCTTGTCAGGGTGATGGAACACACTGTGCTTGATCAATATAACGGTCACTCTGCACATTCCCCAGGACACACAAATATTGACACTACACCAATGCAGTGGTGAGAAATCTGCATGCACTGAATGATAAGCATGCGCGTCAGCAGCAGTCACATAAACTTACGTGAACGGTTTTGCCTCTTTTCCCATTTTCTCGTTTATGAGATGATTAGTGTACTATAAACAACAGTGTTGCTGCCCTGCACACCCGCTATTTATGCAGTAGTGGGATGTTGAGGCATTGTTACCTGGGGCAATGAATCATCTTCTTCTTCAAATTAAACCTGGTGTGTCGTAAACACATTACAGCAAAGCCTGCATTTCAGCATAGCTGCAGAAAAGCATAGCTGCATAAGTGTGTGTATGTGTCTAGCACAGCGCCCAGTGTCACAGTTAAGGGTAATAAAGCACAGGGCTAAAATAACGTGATGAGTTTAATGAGCAGAACATCTATGCATTCAAGCTCCCCAATGCCCTACTCGCCACCCTCCATCTTCATGTGTGCACACAGGCAGCTCCAAGCTGGGCTGGGAGGTAATGTGATTCGACTGGAATGATTAATCTTGCTCAGGTGAGAGTGCATTGGGGGGAAACATGGGAGGTGACAGGGGGAAGAGATATGGCTGGAGATGGAAGCTTAAATGTAAGAGGATAGAAAAAAATGTATGCATGTATGATGCATGTCATATAACCATTGATTCTGCCTCTTTGTCTTTCCGCTAATCATATAATCATGCATGTCATAGAGTGGCTTTCATGTGATTCAGTTTTACTACTACTTTTTCTAATTACATTTTGTTACACTTTTGCTATCTTGGTTGACTGTTCAACAGCACTAAACAAGATAACGCACTGACCATTATCCAACCTTTTTTGTTCGGTCCCGGCAGTTATTGGAAGCTGGCTGTGCCGGTCACCTTGTGCTTGTCACGCATTGTAACATTGGAAATATACCACTTTCTTTGGTCCTTCCTCGGGTCTCCTGACGGCCTCACGACTCTGGCTGGAAGTGTTTGGTTTAGGTGAACGGTATGGGATTTTTTTAATAGGTTTTAGGTGAACTAATGAATACACACACACTCGCACGCACGCACGCACGCACATACACATGCTCACCCACATGCAAAAAAAAAAAAAAAGAGCAATGATGATGACATGTCAAATCGGTAAAATTACCGAATGAACAATACTGAGCTCTCCAGGAAGGAAAAAAAAAAAAAGAAGGAAATATACCACTGGAAAGCTCAGCTTCTATTGTCTGGCAGGCGAGTGGTGACCACAGTAGATAGTAGGAGCATCCTACATTTCCCATGATTGCCAGATGCAAAAGCAGGAAGTATTTCTAGTTTCGGTCAATGCCTGCTACCAATTAGATGCAGAAGCGAATGGGAACGCAAATGTGAATTTGGAAATAAAACAAATGCATTTAACAGTTAAATTCCCTCTTAATGAGTTTATCGTATCGAAATGCTATGACAACTGACATACACATGACAAAAAAAATAAAAATAACAGGACCTGCGTAATATTGGGACAAAACCATAAGGTTGGCAAATCCGCCACCCAGGGCTCCAAAACGGGACTGTCCATGTTAAAAAGGAACATCTCGTGTTTTATTTTGCCTTTACAAACACCACACACGAGTTTGGAGCCAAGCTGTGTGCACATTTTCTGAAAAGTTTAACACTCTTGGATGCTACTTTACTTTCTGTCAATGTACTTTCAAGTCATTGCAGTTTTAAAGCTCAAACCACTGTCATTGTTTCAGTTGCACAATGTTCTAGGCCTATCACCCAGAGTGCAATTTTAACGATGCAAGTTATCCCAAAAGGTATATTTCGCACTGTTATCTAAATGGGCCAAGATTCAAGCAAATTCGTCAAACTTGGGTGACAGCAATAGTGATGAAAGCTAAGCTAACAGTTGACCTGAAAACAGGATGAAACTTCATTTTTGCACATTATTATTGTTATTAAGTTTAAAGTACCATTATCAAACAAAGTGGGTAATTTGTTTTGGGCGCCAGAATTTGCCCAATTTAGCCGCTAAGCTCCTTGGCAGCAGTAATGGGGATAAACAGTTAGTAGGAGCGACAGCCTCATCATACTGCGTGTGTTGAGTACTCTCGCTTACACATACACAGAAGTAAGCACACACACTCCCCGTCCTGTCTTATTCTTCCACAAATATTTATAAATCCCAAATTACAGTTTCGTATGAATAAGCACCATGCCAACTCGCCTATTAGCCAAGTCGATCTGTACAGATGCACACGGCATACACACTGAGGAATTCCAATCTCTAAATTTCTATCTTATGCAATCCATAGCAATATGCCATCCCTTTAATTTTAATTAATACATCAGAGTATTCCAACATTGTTTGTGTTGCCAAGAGATGACCACAAAATAGGGAATAATAAGTTTTAGCATCTAATAAATCAAAACACTGCATGATGAAAGAATGAACTCGTATCAACTTTAGGGAGTCAAAAGTGACGTATAAGACGTAGTATAAAACACTTAAGATTGACACTGATAAGAAAAGCTGTAAAAGAGGCTATAATAAAAAAATCCACTGAGACCGGAAGCCAGTTTCATCCAAAATGCTGCCTTAAATATTTAATTAACAATTATAATTGTTACTTGGAGTGGTATTAATCAAAAAATATGTTTATTTTTGTAGTTGTAACTGTGCAGTGCAGCCTGGTGTTCGCAATTTGTTTATTTTGCCCCTCTTATGTTGCTAATTAAGTCAATTAGTCAGTTTTAAAAAGTGGTTACCAGCTTTATTCCTATTAAAAACCCACAAGCCAACACTGTTGTATTATTGCTTTTAGTATAGGCCACCATTTTCATATTGAGCCAGCAAGACGTTTTCAGGTAAACATGGCCCGACCAGAAATATGGGTGGGAAGTTTCCATGTCGGTGTGATTGACACGAAGCCCAAGAGTCACGCTTGCTGCTACACAGTGGCATGTTCCCATTCGTCAACTCCTCATCTTTCTCATGCAAAACAAATTCTTGCACTTCCACTTTACATCTCATCTGATGATTATTGAAGCTTTTCTTTACCTGAGCGGATGCTCTCATTTACACTCACGATTGTCGACTTTTAGCCTCATCTATCTCACTGCTTTTCCCCCTACGTAAGGTTCACGCCACTCGTGTTCCTCTTCAACATAATGCCATCATCTATTCATTATTGCAACAGTTGATTCTGTGAGCCACAGAGAGCACTTCAAAGCGCGCAGATTAAAGTGACAGCATGTTGCCATTATTTGTAACGTTCTACTCTGCACATACTTGACAACACTTACATGCCACTTTGCGCTGGATAAAACAAATGTCGTTGACGGCTGTAATGTGTTGCTGTTAAACTGTACTGAGCAAGACAATGTTAATATGTAATAATAATAATAATAATAATAATAATAATAAAAATAGTAATCTGAGCTGTAGTGCCAAGTTGCCAACTCTAAGGCAAAGATCTTCCACAGATAGCAGCTACTAATAGTAGTCAAGTCAGTAGCTTTTGTTTGCTGTTTTTTTTTTACCTATCGACCATTATTTGCTAAAAAAAAATACTGTATTGTGATCAAGCCAAATCCCAGTTTAATATAAAAGTAAATTGTGGCATGTTGGGCCAAGGATGTTGTAGTGAGGGGATGAGCTTCATTCACAAAGGCCAAATAGGAAAGTAGAGACCATCTAATGACATTTTTGCTATTTGAAGGGATAAACACGAAGTGTATTTTAACTCCTCCCACATTGCACAACCTAGCCAATCGTGCTTTATTTTTATTTTTTTTTAAAGCAGACACTTTATAGCTGCAGAGCTGAATTGATTGATATCATCTGGTCATGCCATGAAATCCACAATGTCAAAAGATTTAGTCAACTGAAAGATTCTCATTGTTTTGCTACACACTGACATAAACTTAGGGGTGCTTCTGCTGACTTCATAAGGGAAAAGTACCTCAGAGTAAAGAGCCCAGATGACAACCTAATTAAATAGGGAAGGGATTTAAATGTCACCACTTCTGTCTGATCCCCAAAAGTAAGTTGTTGGTTCTTTTGGACATGGATTTTGTTTGTAGAAAAACATCAAACATTTTTGGAACTGAACTCTGTAATTTTAAGAACCATCGCATAAATTGAGACAATTGGGTAATTGTATGCTTGCTTCTTTTAGATCAGCATACATTTTGATGGCAAATTCTCAGTCTCTAACTAATCATCAGCAAATTACAGCAATTTTTTTTTCAAGCTTCTAACCCCCCAGTTAGCCATGTCTTCTCATTTCACGTTTTAATCGTCTTCAACCTGATGAGGTCATAGAGACTTTTCATCTTGTTCTTTAGCCAATTAATTCATGAGTAATTTGTTCCTTTTTTTGCTAACTCGTTGTAGTAGTATATTGTGTTGATGTATGAGTACAGACAAAATCTGATTGCAGCTTTCTGAATCTTCACTCGCAATTTATGCTTGTTTGACATGAGTGTGCGTTATCTTTGGACAAAAGAGACCTTTCTGCTTGAGATCATGTGTTTTTCACATATTTTGTGTGGGTTTTCTCTGGGTAGTCCCAAATTCACCAAAGATGCATGCTGGGTTAAATTGAATAACTTGGCAACCAAAAAAAAAATCAAAAGACCTACCTGCAAGCCAAACTACTTACTCTCGCCCACACCATTTTATTATTTTACAAATCATTAAATGATTGTTGATTTGGGACCACATGCAAACAGCTTGTTTCCATCGTATTCAGTGAGCAGCAGATGTGTCTGTGCATATGTGCCTGTGTGTGTTGCTTGGATTTTTGTGTGTGACAAAGCACTTTGGATATGATTTACGACAAGCGAAATACTAGAGTCTACCCTGATTTGTTTACCTGCTAAAAAGCCTTGCCTGCACTCACACATGAACGGACCAACAGGAAAATCATCAAAGTCACCGTTAAATCACTCCCACAAATAAGATTGATGATCAATTAAAGTCATGTTGAGTGGCACATTAAAAATCTCTCAGGACTTCTCATGAATGAAATTTCAAAGACTAAAGACTGCACATGCACACACACATTCCCAGATAGTGACTTTATACCTTGTATAAAAAATTCACACCCTTTACATGAATCTTTTAACCTTGAACTTTTGAACTCATCTCTGGATTGTATTGGACTCAGCGGCTGTTACTGTACTGTCACTAGCTTCTTTTTTTCAGGTCTCAGCATGAGGCACGTTGAATGTGTCAGGCCTGTAGTGAATACCCACTAAGACTGGGAAATCAAAGAAAAAGAGAAAAAAAATATAGCTCCGGAACAGACACACGCACACTAGAAGTAACAGTAAGACGTCATGTTAACAGACATCTGTTGAGGCAGCAGGACAATAGTACCGCTGTTTACTGCTGTGTTTGTGGCAAAGAAAATACATTTTGTTGCTCAAAAGATGAGTTTAGACTTGTGTGTGTCATTGTGGGGCACACACAGTGCACATTACGTACTATGAGCCAGTTATTTTTGAACCAAGCAATTGCAGGTCATTCTCAACGCCTGCATAACAGCTTTCTTTCTAATCTGTCTCTGATTCTGACAGCGCTCGTAGGCATTCCCGCAGTGACTCATATTACCACCCCCGAGTGAGGCGGTGGGCCCGGAGGATGAAAAAAAAAAGAAAACCCTTCACGGAGACCAAAGAAGATAGGATAAAGGAATGGTTGGGTTAAGGGGAGGGCAGAGGGTTATTTGAGGGGCATCTATGTACTTTCCATTCATTTTTTTGTGTATGATGACATACAACGGATTGTTCAATTGATGTGCTACTATTGCTGACACATTCATCATAAATGCGGCAGAAAACACTGTAAAAGATTAAATTATACTGAATGGGATTACCATTTGACTATTTCAATTTGTGTGATTATGTCTTAACCAAATGTTTGTCTCACAAGGGAAATTGACTTTATACTACATTTGTTGTGTTTCTATTTTTGGTGCATGTCATTCAAACCGACCACACACATGCAGAGGGATGTTTGAATAATGCTGTGTTGCTCCAATGAGTGGTGCGGAGCCCTGCAGTTCCAAGCCTTTCAACCACAGCTGATCATTCATTGGTCAAGCTGATTTGTGACTGCATCATCATTGTAACTTTTGAGCATACAGAGCTAGAAATGACAGTTACCTATGCGCATTCACCGAACCCTTCTTTATTGAGAAATAAAATGGATATGCTTTGGTATATGTCTTACTGGCGAACAAAATGAACAGGGAGTGTAACCTTTTCATTGAATTTCTTCACCTTGAATTCAGAAAGTGTTGTGTTCTAGTCGCCATCTCCCTGCAGCTTAGAAAAGTGTTTCTTTAGTTTAGCTAGATAGCTAGTATTGTTAGGATGCTAACTCCTATCACTCAACTCAACTCTACTGTTTTCTTATGATGGAATCCAGGGGCAGCCGTTGCAATGAAAGCAGCAGTGGCCCTGGAATTGAACCCTGTGGAACACCATACATCGTTAATATATGTTCATATTGCGCATATTCTTTCAACCATTTCCCCCCTTGGCATAGTTAGTATGAAGGAAATCACACGACATACCATCACAAAGGTCACAAGTCGACAAATTAGTGCACCAAATTCCCTTCCAAGCAATGTAACGTGATCACCTGCATCCAATGATTGCCAAGTGGGGCATATCATCACAAATCATTTGAGTTGTGTGTGTGTGTGTGTGTGTGTGTCTTGGCCTCCGCCGTACCCCTGAGACTGACTCACTGACCCTCTGAGGTTCGATCCAACCCAGGTTAAGAACCACTGGTCTACTTTGTATAATTATTGCCTGACAGTCTGTCTCATCACTGGTTGACAGGTTCCTCAAAAGATCGTGTCCAGGCCAACAGACGCTTGACAACTTTCACAGTCTCAGAGTAGAAACTGTAAATTTTCAGAAAATTTTGTAGATTTACTACTACTACTGTCTCAGCACGCTCCCGTCATTTTGATCGTTTAGTGTGAGGTGGTAATCTCTCCTGTTGGCCTTACGACTGTAATAACACAAATGATTACATTAAAAATGAATGTGAATGAATGAATAGAACAAAATGAAAACATAGATTTAGAAAAATGAATATAGAAAAATGAATGAATAGGACAAAAAAATAAGCAAGATATCGGGGATCGCAATAGTGTGAACCGAGATTTAATGGGGAATACTGGCACCATATTAGAGTTGGGCACTTTGATGATTGTTTGGATGAAGAAACGTCCAAACATACTACTAAAGTTTTGAATGGTGAGATCATCGACAGAAGAACAAGCTTTATTAATAATATCTTATTTCTTTGGTATCTGGACATTGCTCTCCATTCATTTCTTTCTTTGGCTTTTCATCTTTCAGCATCTCTCAGCATTCACAAGGCATTCTGAAACTGTTGCAGTTTTTAGTTTTGAGTGATATCTAAACCAAAATGATGATGTAGCTAAGAACAAAGGTCAAATCAGTATATGGCCTTTTCCATTAAGTTCCAGTTTCCAATTGTAGCGTTTGATCTATTTTAGATCTTTACAAGTTTTGTCTATTCAATACAATACATTTAAAGGTAAAAGGTCATCTGAGAACAATTTCCTTCCATCTAAAATGTATAAGTTTTTTTTTTAACATGCCACTACCATTGATAATGGATGTTTAATGAAGCTGGGATGAGTGTAAATTAGTGATTGCTTTTACAAACTTTCCATCTGCAACAATTTTAAACCCTAAAAATGTTTAGGAATCTTTGGCTACAGTTCTTCATACAACTTAAATACAAAGCATTTTGGATATTATTGTCCTTAAATTTATACATTCATATATGAATCATTTAGCTATACAATCGTAATATATGTCTAGAGAAATAAGCACTGGCTCCGAACTGGAGGTGCTAGAGGACGTCACACAAGACACAAGTACTGTAACTCCACAGGGTCATCAGACAGGCAGCACAATTCAACCACACACCTTATCTGAATCCTACAGTGTTGAATGTGCGAGTCACACACTGAAGCTCTAGCTTGATGGGGTTATCAAGTTGGCACCTCTCTTCACAGATGTTTCATTGAATTATTCCCATGACCCCTTTCGAAAAGCTCAGCAGTGATTTCCAACATCCCAGACCTGCACTTAAACTTAGAGGACAATAGCCGATGTGGGTATTCCATAAAGATAAAGAACCATTTCTCATTATTCTACTTAGTGACTTTGTCAGTCTCTTTGTGAGTGAATTCGGGTCCACAGCTCTTTACAATATGGACTAATTTAATTAGAAAGCACCCAGGGATTTGACCTTGGCGACGGTTTTGATTTGAAGAGGAGACAAGAATGTCACTAAAGCCATCATATAGAATAGTCTCATTCTACAGATGCTCTACCTTTGAGGCAAAATGTTTAAGAATGGAAATAATTCTGACACAAAAAGGAAGGAAGGGAAGACAAATCTAAATGCAAAAAGTAAATAAATGTAATTTCAAGATGCATTGAATTACACAGGATGAGCAAATACTTCTCTGAGCTAGGTAGAAATTGTGTTTTGTCATGTGTGATGATAAAGCATACAAATCAAATAAGGTTTCATTTTTATTCAGTGTGATCATGTTGAATGCGATGATATGTAATATTTGAAGTTTAATAGTCTTATAATTGATGTTAGTGTATCAGAACACTGAATGAAATGAGGAGTTCATGCTTTCCATTTTAATGTCGAGTAACTGAAAGAGAGAAAAAAATGCTATAAAAATGAAGTGTACCTACAGTATTTAGGTAAACTATTTGAAATATTTGGAAATAAAATCCAATATTATACATTTTGCATTATGCTCTTCTCTGGTGTAGTCCAGATAGGACATCGGTGTCTTTTCTCCCTCTTCCTCATCTGTTTGTCTGTTAGTTAAACAGATTTGGTCATTAAACTTAAATTAAATTGTTTTCATACATTTCATCCTGTACCACGCCACTTTCCCTGTCACACTCCACAACAGCCTGACATTATTTACACAACACCATCAGAGCAAAGCCAATCTGATTGCCACCTCAAGCGTTTGTCCCATAGCGCTGCATGCTGCATACAGCAGGAGGTACAGATAACCTCGCCACCTGCCCAATCCACAATCTGTTTATAACGAGATGAAGTCTGACAAGATGTGGTGGAGGGAAACAGGAAACGCACTGAATTGTTACACAGGTTTGACGTTTAATGTCCCCTACTTGAACGTATGACATCGTTTTCCAGCACTGACAGCTGAGCAGAAAAATGCAATCTCTCACTGTTGTCACTTTTGTAGTGGGAGGATGGAGGGAGATCTGCGAGAGTAAGAAAAAGAGAGGGTTTACTGGAGAGAGGAGGAAAGTAAGGCCGGAAAAAAAGGGGGGGGGGGGCTGAAAGCAGAGGGCAGAGGAAGAGCATCTTTTTTTTTCTCAGTGAAACTGTCAGGAGCCATAATCCCATTCTGCACAGTTTGGTGTGAGAATCAAACATATTGAAGAGCAGTGAGAGAAAAGAAAGATGGGGATTACGCAGCAGGAGTGGGGATAGAGGCTTAATAGTACGTTTACATGACATCGATCCACTAAAAACAGGAAAGTTTTTCTTTTGTGGTTTTGGAAAGTTTCTCATACAGACTATGACCTTATCAAAGCATTCCTTAATAGATGACTATTCAAAAGCATTTTTTTTAATAGCGCCGTTATATACAGAAGTTGGTCACAACCAGGACACCGGTTGACTTCTGAGTTGTTCCTATTTTTAAAACAAATATGGCCATCAATGACTGCCATTAAAGTAACATATATATATATATATATATGTATTATTATTTTTTCTTCTGGAGAGCTCAGTATTGTTCATTCGGTAATTTTAACGATTTCACATGTCATCATCATTGCTGTCTCTTTTTTTTTTTAATAAAAAAAAATATATATATTTAAAAAATATATATATATTTTGTACGTGGGTGAGTAAGTGTATGTACATGTGCATGTGTGAGTGTGTGCGTGCGTGCATGTGAGTGTGTATTCTTTAGTTCACCTAAAACCTATAAAAAATTCCCACACCGTTCACCCAAACCGAACACCTCCAGCCTGAGTCGCGAGGCCGCCAGGAGACCCGAGGAAGGACCAAAGAAAAGAAAGGAAAGTGAAATCCAGCACCGACCAGACACCACCCACTATATATATATATATATATATATATGTATATTCTTATAGAAAGAATTCTTAAAACTTCACACTTACAGGTTTAGTTCTGCTCATGAGCACCACACTCCAGCAGCATTGGTTTGCAAGGCAGGTAATTTTGCTCTCAGATGATACGCCAATGGCGTACAAATAATATTCTATTTGAATTTATCTCTGCAAAGTGCGCAAATTATTTTAGAGATCTCCAACAAGCATCAAGCATGTAAATCAGAAAGTAAAACTACCTATAGTCCATATTTATTCATCTTCCCGCCAGTGACTCCTCCAAGTTTGGCTGCACACTCCAACTAAATTGGTTTTCATTTTCAGGATCAACAATGATGATCAACAAAAGTGTGTTTTGTTGTAAGAGCGATGTGTATAATGAAAGGGTGGACAATGAGCAGAGAGAGTTTAATATCCTAAGATTCATCTCTCTGACCAACTTTTGTGTGTGATTCCTCATTTCAACCATGAGAAAGCAAGAGATAGAAGGAGACTTTAATCCCAAATTGCCTCTCATCACACATTCAGCCAGTATTGGAGCTGCCGCTACTTCAGGTCAAGATACAAAATATGCAACAGGCAAAAAAAGCAATATTTTTTAATGAGCAGCAGAAAGTGGCTACGTTTCTCAAGGCGCTGCCTGAATATATTTATAAACCTTTACTAACAGTGCTAACCTGGCACTCATATTGCACGGAGACCGATAAGCGAACATGCCCAGCAAACACAAACACAGTGCATGATTCTTTCTGCTCGGCAATTTCCACCAAACTAAGCCAACACGAAGCCCTTAGCTGGCAGCTCAGAATGAATTACAGCCTGGTAATGAATTTGATGTCCCTCTGTCATTTCAGGCAAAAGCCATTCACACTTAAAAGGCATGAGACTTGTAAATTGAAACCATGCTACTCTTTTCTTTCGAGAGTGTGAATATTGATACATAGCTGTGGGGGACATGCTTGTGGACAAAGGACAGACAAAGTGCAACTAATTCATGTTCTTTCCTGTCTCTCAAGATACATTTCACCGTATCCTATCATATTTCACCGGACCTTTAACAGGCTGCACATCATTGTTCCTACACCTGGCGTTGCAAGATTGGTTCAATATTGCAGCGAGTTAAAACGCAGGCTTCCTTGCTTTATATTGCGTTGCATGTGCGGAACGGTCACAAAAAAAAAAGGATTCTTTATTCAAAACATGATATGCACCTTGTTGCTCGGCTTCGCTAAGCACAGGAAGAAGAAAAGACATTGGACACAAAATGTGTAGAATTATGCAGACAAACGTGTCATGATAGCTATACCATACCATATAACATATTTATTGAGATCCTCTGTTTATTACAATTCTGCACCATCTGGGAATAGAATGGGAAGAACTCAAAGATGATCCTTTTCTGCACAAGATGGTAGTGTAATTCATAGTGGCCATCTTGGCCAGTTGATTAGGTACGCTCAGGATTCTCGCCACTCCGCTCGCCCAGGGCGGCGGCCATCTTGGCCAATTGACTACTACTAAAATTACTACAACTACAAGTACTACTAATTATACTACTACTACTACTACAAGTGCAAGTACTACTACTACTACTACTTACTACTACAACTACTACTGCTTACTACTACTACTACAAGTACTTGCTACTACTAAAAGTCCTACTACTACTAATATTGCTACAAGTACTACATGCGTCTTTCCACCTTGCAAGAGTCAGCAGTCCCATTTATTTCCTCGGGAATTTTTCTAGTTCATAGTTGTCCTATGTTTTAATTTGGGGTTCCCATCAGTTCTGTGGTGAGCAGAACTAAACTGTGCTGCTGTCTTAAGGGTTTCAAGATGAATGAATTCATGACTGAAATTGGGCCATTCTCATCACGTGTAGCATCCTCACAACAATTCTGTTGTTCTTTCAGGCGTCAAGTGTGACGTCACAGTCACACATGTGACGCAGCACATTTGCCTCGTTATCTCTGAGAAGGGAAGTGAAAACGTTAAACTACTTATATATGCTGACAGAGCTAACCTGAGACACAAATATCCTATGATTTATAAGGTGTCAATTACTGCCTAAACTTGAAACCCGGACGAACAACATCATTGTTGTGAGATTGTCACACAAGCCCAATGTAAGCTGTGATAAGTTTTTCTTTTTCCTTATCAAGATGTGATTTTGGCTGTAAAGAATAATTGTAAAGGTGGCTAAAAGAGGGGAAAGTACATGCGGAAATGTTCCTGGGCTGTGAGTCTACTAATTAGGAAATTAGCACTCTTGTTGAAGGTGATTGCTTTGACAAACCACCATTTTATGACAGCCATAAAAAGCCTCGGCTGTATGAATGACTCACATGCAGCATTTGCGCAGGGCCAGGCTTTTGTGTACTTCCAAATGAGCTGCATTAGTGACACACTGCTCTGCATGTTACTTTTTATTATGTTGTGTAATGGAAATGTTCCGTTTCCTTAAAGCATATTATCATTCACACTGTTTATCTTGTTTAAGAGACAATAGAAATGAGACACTCACAGTCCAGCAGGATAAAGGTCCCGGAAAGAAATGTCTATTATAGTAAGTTAGGATATGACGTTGTTATTCCCGTTTCAATATATTCCGCTTCCATGTCATATATAAAATGGCTTGGATCCTTCTTCATCTTCCTTCCTTCTTCTCGGAAAGTTGTTCTGATTTAGAACAAAAAATGTTGAAATGCATCCATTCCAGTCCAGATCTACTGCACTAATTAGCTTTCAATTAGAACTCAATCAATAAAACACTAAGAATATTAAGGGAGCAAATACAGGCATTAGACAGAGTAGCTATAGGGCTACGCGGCAATAGCTGGCCTTGAAGAAAAGCACATTATTATACACTAGAGGATGCTCACTAGGACATTCTTTTAGAGCTAAGACATGTTTCCCAATTCTTATAAAAGCTGTAACGGCACAATCAACACTAACCACTCCGGGAACCACAATTGTTATTAACAAGGTATCAGTTTTTCAGAGTATTGGATCACACCCTAAAGCACACCCGTAGCAGAAACTTTACTTCTTTTTTTGACAGATCAAAATTGCACACAAAACCATAGAATAGGGGTCACCAACATAGTTTTCTGCGGGCACCAGGTAGCCCCCAAGGACCTACATGAGTAGCATGAGAAGGTTGACTATATTTAAACAAATAAAAACCGGGCCACTACAGTTTTGATGAAAATAAAATGTACAATAAAATCTCAACAGGAGCTATTTACATGAAATGTAAACTGAGTCAATCTCGTGACCATTGTTTGTATTATTATTTTGGCTAATGTTAAATGCTATCTTGTTTGACAGTTCAACAGTTCTAAAATAAGACAATGCACTAGCCATTACGAAACCTTTTATTCCTGGTCCCAGCATATATTAGGAAGCTGGTTGTGTCATTTTAACATTGGAAATATGTTTCCAGAAAAGTTTAGCTTGCATTGGGTCTGATCGTCAACCACAGCATTATGCTAGTGGGACTTGCATTTCCCATTATTCTTTGACACAGAAGCAGGAAGTAGTTTTAGTTCTGATATGACAAAAACATGTCTGTTTTAGATTTGATGTAGTATTAATCGCTACGATAACTGTGAATGACAAACAATTGGCTTGGTGACTGGACAAAAAAAAAAAAGGTGTCGCCGGGACGCGACCTGGGTAAACAGCAGGACAAAATCTGCCGGGACCCGGGACACAAGGCTAAAAAAATGGAACTGGCGCAGTCAAACCTGCCCATGGGCCTCTTAAAAACATAACTGACCAGTAACGCATTATTGTGATTTTTTTTCTAGGAATTTTGTAGAGGTCTTTAAGCACTTTCAAATGTTTAAAGAAAACTAAAAGTCTTGCATATATAGCTCTATTTCCACATACAGCAGATGAATAATATTCATAATATTGTAGAATTCATGGTCATTTAGACACATTTGTTGTTTTACAAAGAAGTATAAAACTGGTAGCCATTTGTATTAATTGGTAGGTAAAAGATTGCTAAAGAACATAGAACATAATTGAAAGGTGAACTTCACGGTCTGTTCCACTGCATATAATTCAATACTACAGATTTAGTGTGGGAAATTTATTGTCAGTACAGGCATCAGTTTCACATGTGAGTGAAAGGAAATGTACGAATATCACAGATAAATACTACATGTTTTTTTATGCCATTAATACAGCAGTGACTCTGTGAGCAACAACAATCACGATATAGAAAATCCTGTACATTATTTTAAATGCTTTGTGTATAGTGTGTACATTGTTGTGAAGAGTTGTCCATTTAAAAACACTTTGGTGTGAGTAAGATGCAAGCACTGGGGGTGCAATGAGGCAGCCGGTAATCTCTGTATATTTGTTCCTTAGAAAAAAGTGTAATGGTGCATGTTTATCCTCTTTCATTTGTCAATAAGTAGAAATTGCCCATCTACAAAGTGTACGTATTTTACTGCTTTTGTCATTATTACACCACTGAGGCTTTTTAATTTCTCTTTGCCCGGAGCGCCATTCTCTTCACACTTTTTATGTCCGCAAATGCCTGGCTCTGTCTCCCCTTAGACAAATATGCACATTTGAGCACACAAACACACAGAAAGAGCTTATACATTCCCTTGCATGCATGCCCACACACACACATACTCAGATACCCAGAAAATAACCAATCTTCCTCCCAGACAGGGCAAGCTAAACCCAAAGGGAACTTGACTGTGTAATTCTAGCTGAATAGCAGCAAGCCTCAGTGCTATAATAGCAACAATCTGACTGAAGGCGGTTTCATTTCTGTATCAAAGTGGCTGTAATGAAGGCTGAATGACGCCGTGGAAGGGCACAATAGCTCAGATATTGCTTCTAATTAATCTGGCTCATGTTTGAAACATGAATTTGATCTTTTCCAAGTTGAGCAATAGATGTAATTAAGTCCATTCACTGCTACACACTCTGTTTCATGGCCTTTTTTCTATACTTTTTCTTTCATTTATTCTGTTTTTTGTGCCGAGGCTAATACCCCTGATTCATCCATGCTCGCCAATCTTCACACTCTTGCACACACTCTAAAAATATCACTCTTTTTGTGAAGGTTTTTAATATTCCTCTCATTTCCTCTCAATATTTCAATTCATGTCTTGTCTCATGCCCTCTAGAGGGAAGAACCTAACAAGCAGCTCGCCTCGACAATGTTATGTCTCTCTGTTTCAATGGATGTTGGTCCAACCGCCTCTCCGGTCCTCTTGTCCTCTCACTTTTGAAAAATAAGAATAAACCTAATTGATACCAACAGGATTACCTGAATTACTGTGATTTTCTACTTAACATACTTCATTGACATTCTACGGGAAGATGAAGAAGTCTTGTGATGATCATTAAATTGAGGCTGATTCAATCTAAAAAGTGTTTTATTATTGGTAGAATCAATATTTCCCAGAAAAAAAAATAATGACAACTGTAGCCTACATCTTGATATTATCATCTCATAATTGGTATGATTGTTATGAATTGACAGAATAGTGAATTGAATCAGTAACAGACTGCACTTTAATAAACAACATCAATCTAGTCATCTATCCATCTGCTATTTTTCCCTCCTTTTTTCTGAGGTCACAACAGGGTCAGGATCAGTAAGCAACACAGATGCCAAATGTGAAGTTTAGGCACGGGCTTGTTTTTATTTACTGAAGTTAAAAGAACTGAAACATCATGCAAGTATGAGGACAATGTTTCAAGACTTCTGTTGAAAAGGTAGATAGACATGATGACTGATTTTGTAATTTCACTTTATGTACTGTAACTATAACATATTACAAAGCAAATGCCTCCAGTATTTACAGTACATGATTCATGAGAAGGTGTCAGCTTCTTTTAAACCAGTCGGGGGGCAAGTTCCTTTTCCATGTGCCAACGCTTAATGATGCTTCAGACTGTGCGTGACTCACTTTTCACACCCAACAGCGTGGATTGAGCTCACTGAATGAGATAAATATAGAAAAATAATTAATTACACCCCACACAAACTAGAAATGACCTTTTGTCTATGGTCATTAAAAAAATAAATGTTGGTATATTGACAATGTCTACTTCATAGCCGGTCATTAATTGTAACGTCCATGCAAGGTAATGTTTTATACACAAACAGACAGAGTGGTTAGCCCGTTTGTCACAGAGTTCAGAGATTTTGCGTTTGGCAAACAGTAAAGATTATATTTAGGTCATCAGTATAGATGAAATTGTGTCTCATGATCCCTGAACGTTTCCTTTAAGCGTTAATAAAGCAATAAAGACTGACCAAGACCTGAACAAGTCAAATCCAGTTCATAACACAGACTTACAAAATTGTTGCATGACTAATTACCTGTGTGTTCAATAGGGTCACCCTGGACTTTTCTCAGGGCTATGCACATTTTTTATCCACATCATTTCAATTCTCTTCCCTTTGTGCATAGAATTGATCTTTTTTCCACAATTAAATATAGTTCGGTTCTAATGCTGTTTTACCATTTTTATTTGACCACACTTTACGGCTGCATTTATACTGCATGTCTCAGTGCCCAATTCCGATTTATTGCTTATGACCAACTTTTATGACCGAATCGTTAATATATATTATCAAGTGACCCATCGAAATCACTATGCTTATATTTATTTACGGAAGACATAAAGGGGCCTGTAATGCACACGTGCCCAAAAGGCAGGTAAACAGCTAGGTGCCAGTTCAGAAACAGAAGTGACATTAAGCAGCAAGAATGAAGAAGCATGGTGCAATACAAAATTAATCATACCAATGCTTACCATCTACTTTGGTTGACTGAATAGTACTCGGACTCTTCTGCACAAAAGCAAGTTACCAGAAACAGTCAATGTTTTTTAATTTGGCAAGCTAATAATTAGCCTACCATATTTTCCCGACCATAAGGTTCACCTAAAAGTCTTAAATTTTCTCCAAAATCGACGCTGCGCCGTGTGAGTTCCAAAATCTGCAAATGCTGTGTGCGACTTCAGTAAGCGCTCCGCTTGACTGACTTTATGTGGGAGCATATGCACGGACATATTGCTTATATACAGGAAATGCAGTCCTGGTTCAGGATTGGCAGGTATGATGAGAACTGCCTTTTTAAAAACATACGCTAACATGCATGCTAGCGTATGTTTTAGCGTGAAAGCATGCTACCGCACGCATGTTTTAAGTTAGCGTATGTTTGACCATGCCTGCACCCAATAATACGGTGCACCTTATGTATGTGTTAAAAACAGAAATAGCACCCGCAAGTGAGACTGCGCCTTTTACTTTTGAAAGATTTAGTGAGTTATTTTAAGAAAACCTTTTCATAGGAGTTGCAGCAACCTTGTTTAACACTGCTGGTTAGTTACTGTACGTGACTATCACACTTGCTGTCAATGCAATACTTTGTAATTGAGAAAACACAATTGAAAGCAGTATTGAAATGAAAAGTATTCCAATTGAAAGTATGCATATAAGGATGTTGTTCTTGTCAGCTAACTTAAACCAAGGATGCATTTCGTGCTGCTATCGTGGAAATACGTCAGAGTTGTGGGTATGTTAACTCTTTGACCGCCAAAAACGTTAAATAACGTTTAGTAAAATCCTACGGTGGACCGCCAAAGATGTTAACAGACGTACACTATGTTTTTTTTTTTTTTTTTGGGAAACGGGTGGAGGAAAGCCTTGGCCAGCTGTGCTGAAAGTATCAAGCAGATCTAGTTAGTATAATGACTATTTTTGGCCTAGATGGCAGCGATGCCTCTCTTTGGACAAGATTGGGTAGGCGTCAGTAGAAGACGTGAGGCAGAGCTAGAGTGTTGAGGGGAGAATGGCTTGGGAAGCAAAAATGGCGACCGGTTGCAAGCAGCTCACGCTTGAGCATTTTCTTCAAAGACGAAAAGCATCGACCAATGCTAAAGAGCACATTGATGACGATGATGATGATGATGGTGACTCCGAGGTTGACGCCGAAGTTGGAAGCGTTGACGCGGCGGCTATGATCATGTTATAAAGCCTCACCGGCTAGCGATGCTAACGGCGGAAAACGCGGAGCACAACCGAGCACTTCTGCACAGGCGGATGTTCAATCGGACGACGAAGAGTACCCCGAGTGCAATGCATATTCATCGGAGGAGTGGGTACAGTCTGATCACGGAGAAGACACTGGTTCTGGACTACGATGCCACCATCAATGGAGCGGATAAGATGGATCAGAACATCTCTTACCACCCGGTATAGGAACTGAAAGACATGAGGAAGCCAGATGTAACACCACCGTAACTTCATCGTATCATGATCCTGAGAGTAGACTTGATGGCAACATGGCCAAACACACACTGCAGTATATACTTGCTATTCCCCGGAAAAAAAAGCCAGCAAGAAAGTGTAGCGTCTGCACGCGAAGGGGCAATCGCAGTGAAACTAATCTGTTGTGCAAATCCTGCTGCATCCCCATGCACGCAGGGGAGTGTTACAAAAAGAAAAACTGTATTTGAAACATCCACACAATTGTAAATAGTACCACGGTTGCACACATTTGTAAATAGTTTGCCAAATTGCTTTGTCAAATTGTTACACTGTTGAATGTAAATAAACGTATTTTGCTATCAAAAAACACTTTTTCATTGTTGGTGGTAGTGTTTTACAGAAGTAAAGCAGTGTTTAGGTGTTTGTGGCACCATTCATGGAAAAAAACCCACCCACGGCATCCCTTTTCTGAAAACGTCTGGCGGTCAAAGAGTTAACTGTACTGGGTGAGTTCACAAGACCAAGCTCTGCGTTATACAAGTAAACAGCCATAGTCTCTCCAGCATATCGTCCCTGTAGCCTCCTGCTGGTTGGACAGCGGGAACTAATTTTGGCCGCTTGTACCTGGGATCTCGTTCTGTCAGTCACAACCCACAGCTAATGACCATAGAGGAGAGTTGGACCGTAAATTGACCGGTAAACCGTCTTCACCACGAGAGACTGATACAGACTCTGCATCACAGTGCTTTATGATACTATTTTTCACATGCAGAGTGCAAGGTGAATATAGGGATACCTAACTTATTCCTGATTGGGGCATTTGCAAGTATTCTAACTGACCCGTGTTACAACTGTCCCTGGTCTCCCCTACCTTGAGTATCTGTATTTGTACAAGTCACTGTCTTTTGTCACTGTGACTCACAGGGTTTGGCTTCAGGCCAATCCCTTACAGCAACACAACCATGTTCAAACCTACCACAAAGTAAAATATTGCAAGATATGATTTGCAGGCCTAAGGGTGACATGCTCATCTGATGGATAGAAAGAGAGCATGCACGTGAAAGATAGAAAACGGGATTAGGTTAAGGGGGAGAGGCACATGTGAGGCCCTGTTGTCAGCAAAGTGTGAATGACACATCAGACAGCTGTGACAGGTCTGCTAAGAAAGAAACGAGGGAATGAGAAGGATGGAAATTGAAGGCGAGAGGGAGACTGTGAGTTTGACAGGCAGTCAAAAAGACACGAGAGAGATGAGAAATTGATGGCTGAGAAGTAATGCTCACTTGCTCTCTTAGGAAAAAATGCTTTACATCAAGACAAAAAAAGAAAAAAGAAAGAAAAATACTCCAATCAAGTGTACTTTCAAACTATGAGCCACTAAGTAGTATAATAGACTTTAATCAAATATGGAGTCTGTGTATCCAGACACAATATGGGCATGCTTCACTGAATCGCTCACTCCTCATTGCCATCACGTCCAAGCAAGCAATGTGACCCAAGACCTGAGCCTTCAGAGGTGACTTTTAAGACAGAGTGAAATGGAGTGAGATAATAGCGATAGAGATGATACTTTTTAATCTTCTCTTCCTCATTTCATGGGGAGACCTTCTCTGGCTTGGCCTCACTGAACAAAACTATTCAATCACATCTTTCTATGTTTTTCCCCTGCATTTTCCGTACAAGATATGCAGATTTATTACTTCCAATAATTGTTTTTATTGTTGTGGCGTATGTGTTTATCTGTTCCTTACATTTCCAAAAGAAAATTAGAAGTAGTCTACTGGTTCAATGATTCAATTCTTGTGGTTAGACGGGAACCAGTTTGGAGATCAGTCAGCCTTTCGTTTAGATCATTTTCCTGCTGTGACCCTCAACAGGACAATTGACGTAAGGATGGCTGGACAGGCTAATTCTTGAATTCTTACCCAGTTTTATGGTATAGTAGCTTGTACCTTGTTGGAAGGTCTTGTCCTCTCTCAATGCCGCCAACAAGTTCCAGTTTGAGTGTTATGAACCTGAGCTCAAGCCTTACTGTCACCAAATGAGTATCTAGAAAAACTAAATTGTTGCTCTGCACTCTACACTTCTCCTCCTGATAGCATGCTGGCACAGCATACATTTTTTGTCAAAGAACTTTTAGATGGTGTCAGATCAGACAAACACGCCTATAGTCATACATGTCTTTGTCTTTACTATCTTCCAAGAAGATGGCAGTAGCCCTAAAGCATGTGGAACTCTTGTAGAGATGCCCAGCCGCCATGCTGGCCAAGTCAGTTCAATTTATGGTAGCATGGCCTTGACCTGCAGCCAGCTGTTGTGTACTGACCACCTTGCCTTTCGTCCTGGAGGTCATCCAGGGCTCTTTCTCCTTCAGTGCCAGTACATATACCGGCCTTGGCCTCCAGAGGGGCAAATGCTTCGTCACTGACATTGTCGCTGCCCTACAGTGCTGCTCCTGCTTGAAACTCACACAAGGGCAGTTGCTCTTTTTTTAGTCAGTGTCAGCATTGTTCTCCATTGCGCCTCCATTCATCAACCCTATGTCCGGTCAACCTTGAGGGTCTATCCATACATCCTCGACCAACCGCCTGAGATCTTCTGGCAGGCATGCAAGGTAAAGTAACATTTTTGGTCATCCTTAAACTGTATATAAGCTTATTCGATTCAATTGATATATTTTCTTGATTAAATGTGATGTAATGTTAATACAGTGCGTGTAGATGTCGTGTAGATGTCAGTTTAATGTGACTGATTATATTTCTGAAGTTGTTATTTTAGTTTTCACTTATATACCACAAGTAGCAGATTATTAAAACAATCATCAGATAATCAGCAGCTCTGCTCCACAATTTTTTCCACTACAGACCGGTTTTACGCAAATACCTTTTAACGACTGTTGCGCAGTGGGAGCCACAAAGCCCACTGCCGCCACCGTTGCCAGCCCACATGTTGCAGTTTGCCGGGTAATTGGCAGCATCCGCGCGGACCGGTTCAACACAACTGAGAATGGAATCGATCAGCTGATAAAGTCATTGCATTCATTCATTGAGTCTACTCTAAAGATTTGTTGGTTTGAAAAAGTCGTTTGCGACCGGGACAATAAAAGTCGACCCCTGTTGAACTCTGTGACCCACCCCTCCGTACCAGTGTAACGCTTATGCGCTCTCCTGAATATAGTGCCACACCAAGTTGTCTCAGGGCACTTTAGACATGGCTATGGTCAAAGACCACACTCACTTATGAACAGGTTAACTGAACTCCACAGGACCAAACACTCGGTGACTGAGGTAAGGAAAAACTCAAGCAGAGAGAGAAATAGAGAGAGAGACAGAGAGCAATATAACTGATCATCAATTCATCCAATCAGTCCATCAGTGTCCGACATTTGAGGCAGTAGGTCAGAAAAACAGAATCAGGCTATAAATCATCATTGATCATGATAGAGGGATGATTTTAGTTTGCTGTTAAATAATGAGAGTGTCAGTGTTCTAGACCCACTTAGGGAGCTGATTCCATAGTACAGATGCCTGCTAACTGAAAGTTCCATTTTTGCACAATTTGGGGACCACAAGTGAATTTGTGTTATGGGAGTGAAGCGTTGTAGTAGGTTCATTGGGCACCAGGAGTTATTTAATGTATAGTTGTGCTTGAACATTTAGTACCTTATAGGTCAGACAGAAAGAAATTACATTAAATTCTAAATGTTATGGGAAGCCAGTGTAGTGAGGCTAACATTGGGGAGATATGGTCTCTTCTCATTCTGGTTAGTACCTGGGCTGCGGCATTCTGGACCAGCTGGAGATCATATAATGACTTACTGAAGCAGCGAGTTAAGAGATTGTTGCAGTAATTGAGTCTAGAGGTTGCAAACGTGTGTGGTAGGTTTTCAGCATCACCAAAGGTTAAGAAATTTCAGATGTTTTTATGTCATGTTATTTTTAAATTGAAAATAATTCAAATCTACCTTGTCCTGTGTGGCAAATAACTTGGTTCGGGCCACTCTTAGCAGCATCACCAGAAATGTCCATGACTGGCAATGAATCTTTTACAGCTGGAAAGATTTTTGGCCCACACTTCCTTGCAGTATTACTTCAATTCAACAACATGGGAAGGTTTTCTAGCATGGCATAAGGTCATGCCAAACCATGTCCATTGATTTCAAGTTCAGAATTTGACAAGATCCCCCCTTTAATCAAAGCAAGTCATCCAGGTCCTGGAGTACCAAAGCAGCCCTAGCCCATCAAACTCACCACCATGTTTGTCTGTTGGTATGATGTTCTTTTTATAGGATATTCAAGGTGCATTTCAGCAGACTACCGCCATTTGTTTTGCCAAGTTGATGTAGCTGCATCTCCTCCCATCATCTGTCAGAAAACGTTCTCAAAGCTTGAGCCATTTTTGCTGACCTCTGCAATCTGGTGGCAATTCATCAAGGTCTTGTAAAATCAACTGTTAATCATGTTTACGTGGTGGGAAACCATGTGCCCATGGACACACGCTAACTACATATAACCATAGGTCTTTAAGACGTGAGATCCTGGAATTTTAAAGATTTCACAGTATTGGGTTGCATGGGTGGCTACAGTCATGCCGTATTCATTATATCATACCGCATATAACAAAATGAAACCCTTTACGCAGCACTACGTGTGGTCCCACGCAGTGTTGAAAATAACTTGCCTTTGGGAGCACATTTGGGATGCTTTATGTTCACATTTCGTCTTTGTAACTCTGGCCCATTAAACTGTCGGCAGCATTTATAGGTGAGCTGATGTAACTGCATTATTGAGGTGCAACCCGCTCAACAACACTGTTAGATATACTAGACTCTTTTGGTGTCTTTCCAAATTATATCAAATGAGATGGCGCCATTAGTCATAAAATGTGTTCAACTAAAAGGTCCAGTCATACTTGGTAAGCTCACATGCTTGGTTTGTGTTAACAACCAGGTTTAATTTAAGATACATAGAAGCATGGAGCATGTGCCCACAAAGGCAGGCATCCGCAAAAGCACACTGACTTGCTCGGTATAATCTGTGCTGATATATATGCGCACAGCAACAGCTTTTATTGCCTCAAGGCATACTCCCTCTATTGACGGGCTCCAATTTAGATGGAACCCCCCAGTGTCTTTAAGACAATGTAAGGTATAAAGAGTGGCAAACAGAGAGAGGGACAACAAACAAGAGCATGTAAAGCTGCAGAGAACATTTGAGGAGAAGAAAACAAAGCAACTGACAAAAAAAAAAAAGCGAGATATCCAGATTCATGAGTGTATTTCACTTCTATGGGCAATACATAGCAACCAAATTATGCAGCAGCTGTACCTTACATGCGCAACACTGTATAAATAATAAAGTTCAAAGAAAAGCACACTATTTGTCATTTCTGCTTCTCGTATAAACATTGAAAACAAACATGAGCCACGCAAAATATGCACCCAGGATTTGGAAGTTTACTCTTCTTCACACACAAACTTTTAGAGCTGGAAGGAAGCATGCATGAAAATTGGACAACATTCTGCATGACATCTACCTAGTATAGTTACTTTAGTTAAGGAGAAGAAAAATCAGCTAAGTCTGGGCACTATGCCCAGAGCAGTTGCCCGTGGAGTGTAAAACATTCACTGTTTTGACAGTTGCGTTATCCGGTTTGTATGCTTCATTTTTTACTCCTTCAGTACAGTTTTTTTTTTAAGTCTTAAAGCATCACCAACTTGTGCATCCTTGTCTTACAATTTTTTTAAATGTGTCTTTCCCTTTGTATGGTGCCGACTTTTGAATGTTGTTGTGCACTGATAAATGCATCATATTTTGTATTTCCTTAGCTCTCATCTCACGCTTCTATCTTTCCTTTCGTACAGATAAGAGGGGCACTCGTCTTAATCAAAGCTCCTGCCCCTGAGCTAACCCAGCACACTACAAAGTCTAATCATCGTCATCATCTTCCATGGGATCCAATCAATAATTCAGTATGCTGCCCAACAAATCACCGTTCATGGGGTTATTTTGGCTCAGTCCTGCGCAGTCAGTGAGCTCTCATGCATTGCGATGGAGATATTCACTTGAAGGCCGATAACAAGGTGGAAATGACAACTACAAGCTAATAATCCCCAGTTAGTGTGCAATACTTCTAGCCCCGAGGCTGGAGGGCTTGCAGAAGTGGTGTACTTTGTTGACTGGCATTTGAAATGCAGACACGCTAATAGAGGGGATTTAAAAAGAGCAACTTGCTCTGCCCTATGGACCCCGAATGATAATATAGACTACTAAAATGATTTTGTCCTGTCGTCTTTGCCTGTGTGTCTGTGATGTCTGGTCATTTATACCCTCATATCGCTACAAAGCAATTCATGTTGAACAGCGGGTGACGCCGTCTCTGCTCAGTAGCAGCTTTATCAGGTGTTTAGAAAGAATAGTACTTTTCATGGGTGCTCGATTTCGATGAGCTAATTCACCTCTGTAGCTGCTTGTAATGCAGCAAACATAAGCTTAGAGTTGTTTCAGTGTTTTTGTTTTTTTCTGCCCTCGGGTCCCGATTGGTTGGATAGCTGCAGATTAAGAGAATAACAACAGATTTGAACCTGAGGGGTAAATAAGGGGACTGTGTTATGGATCTAGTTTGACACATCCAGGACAGCTCCATGTGAGCTGTTGTGCTAAAAGTCAGCAGTGTCACAAAATAACCCAAAGCATTCGTAGCACGCGACCAACAAGGCTTGAACATTGATAACCTGGGGTGTTTGATACCGATACAAAGTACCGATACCACTAGTAATTTTGATGCATGAAATGTAAACAAAACAAAACAATGACAGATCATTACCTATATATCCGAATATAGCATTTTCCTTTAAAATAGCAAATAATAGCAATTTTGTATTATCTTTTCTCCATGTGTACATAAAATACATATTTTGTGTAGGACACACAATGAAATGAATACATAATTAAATAAATAATACATTCTTCTGACAAACATGTGTGTATTAAGTTCCTGATCATAACATGTCCACAACTGTTGTGGGTAATGATACCTTAAAATATGGCTGGGTATCGGCCCGATACAGATACCTGTTATCGGTATCTGCCCATCCCTTGGTATTGTTGATAGTCTATGACAGGGTTCACCAATTCCGGTCCTCGAGGTCCGGAATCCTGCAGGTTTTTAGATTTTTCCATCTACCAACACACCTGATACTAAAGATCAGGATCGTTATCAGACATGCTGATGAGCTAATTGTATGAATCAAGTGTGCTAGTGGGCTGAAACATTTAAAAACCTGCAGGATTCCAGACCTCGAGGACTGGAATTGGTGAACCCTGGTCTATGAGCTCAGGTTGCGTTGGCTTTTTTGCGTGTGTGTGTGTGCGTGCGTGCGTACAACAAACAAATTACTCAGAATTTCATACGAGGGGGTATTTAATATTACTCTGAATAAAGTTCACCAAATTAGCTAATGCAGGCAGTTAGACGTATTATTTTTTTGTAATCCTGTAACCTTTGCTAGTGATGGGAATACATGAAGCTTCATGAACCACTTGCGATTTTTTTCACTCTCCTAGATGGCGCTCTTAATTTAAAAATGCAATGAAGTGTAATCATTTTTCATTACACTAGCCTTTATTGTAATGGAGCTTCATTTTCCCATCACTAACCTTTACAGAAGAAGCTGTTGTCCTATTAAAATATATTCGCGCTGTTGCTCATTTAACGGCCCACTGTGGATATATGAAATATTTAAGGTCGTTGAAAATTATTCATAATGCCACAATCATTTGAAAGAACCAATCTGTATTCACCGGCGCAGTTGTAAGTATGGGCATGGAGGTTTAGAACCTGTTTTTAGTATCATCGTTTTCCACCTGCACCGTTTTGGAGTCTTTGTTTTCATTTAGTGTTATAAAGCTAAATCAACAAACATAGTTCTGTGATATATCAATTTAGCCACAATAGACCGTTGTTATGCTGATCCAAACTTTCTCCATTAACCCCCCACAAAAACGGCATTCTAGAGTCCGGCCTGTACGCACTAATTCTATAACGTCTACAGTAAATTATTAGGCTACACTGCCCCCTACAGTCAGTGGAAGATGCTATATACAAAGGAGAGGAATTTACTTTTTAAACCTTGTGTGTGATTTGTGTGTGTGTTCCAAGAACATGCACTGTCCTTCAACTCTTTCCCTAGATTGTCTCTTGCACATGCTACTCAACACACACACACGTTCACGCAGAGGGCAACACACACAGGTACGCTGAAGATTACACTTCACACCAAACGAACACTTTAACTCAATTCTGTAGAGACCCATACCTCTGATGTGATAAATGGAGTGCGTGCTGCTCATGGCCGTCACCAACGCAGGGATACGACTCACACAGCTGGACAATGAGAGATGTGTCAGGGGACCTAATTACGCACCCAAGTAAGGACGTGTGAGGTGTAACGTGAGTGCGAGAAAAGCAAGACAGAAGATGTTGATGAAGAATGAATACAAAGTTACTGACTGTTTCATTGCGACACTTTGGCCAAGGGTACAATTTCATATTTTCTGGCTCATCTTCAATAAACAAACCTCACTCACAAATGTGACTCTTGGAATAATAAAGTAAATGGACCTTGAATGAAATATCACATTACATCTTTGACTGGTGGATGGGAGTCGATTGATGTTGAACTTTGCTTGACTTTAACGCAAAAAGATATAATTGCCCCATTTAGGATTTACAGCCATTTAATGCACAGTAAATTATTAGGGATTCAAAAGTATTTAGACAATCAACTCACAAAAGGTTCATTGACTGGCGAAGGCTCCATTCCCTTGTTACTAATGTAGACCTACACCCCAAAAATGCATCTTCCTTTATGAGAGGAGTCTGAAGAGCGAGGGGGAAAAAAACGTACTTAATGATTTTACGTGTCAAATTTAGAAGATGTATTTATTTCACTTTAAGGGACTTTAAGAAATGACAACTGATAGTGTTTAAGTTTGTACAACTGAAAAAAGGTTTTTACGAAGGCTCCATTTTGTAGAGATGGGAAAATGAAGCCTCATGAAGCACTTGTGATATTTTTTGACTCCTCTAGATGGCACTATTGGTTTAAAAAGGCAGTGGAAATGTAATACATTTTCATTGCACTAGCCTTTATATTTGAACCAAGAGCATCATCTAGAGGAGTAAAAAAAAATAGTAAAAGTGCTTCATGAAGCTTCATGAGGCTTCATTTTCCCATCTCTACCGGCATGTTGGCCCTAAAACAGATACAAAAATGTATTACCTGTATTATTATTATTATTATTATTATATTTCTAAATATGAAAAAATGTACACTCTAAAAACAGTCGGCTCAAAAATAACTCAATTCTTGAGTCTTAAAATGACTGCTCCAACTTTCTGGGTTGGTTTACACATGGGTTGTTTTCTAAAAGAAAGTGGGTTGTTTTATACGAACGACCCTAAAAGTTGGGTTATATCTTTATCCAAGCTACAGCTAAGAGGAATGTTTTTAATAGTGAGAGTATTAGCCTTCTGAATCGGGAGACAATAACTGAAGGTTCAACCTGCCGTTCTATTTTTTTTACAGATTCTGTGAATTAGAAGTAAATATGAACTGTGGGAGCGTAGGATGTCACCATAAGCTGTTTAAGGTATAACGGTGCCTGACAATTTGGTGGTTTATAGCTGAGGATTTTAAAATGTGAAGCTAATAAATATTATCTCTTCTTGTTCTAGTCATGACTCGAGCTGCAACGTTCTGGACCAGCTGTAGAGTCTTTAATGACTTTCTGAAGCAGCCAACAAAAATACATTCACAATCATGCAGTTTAGAGGTTATTAAATAATAAATAAATAAATAACATACAGTAGGATTTTTCAGCATCAGATAGCAGAAATAAATTATGATATTTAAAAAATGTCATTGCATGTGGGTGTTGAATGATAAACCCTGATCAAATGTGACACCAAGGTTCTTCACTTGCTGCTCTTTGAGGTGAGCGTGAAGCAATCTGGAGCAACTATGTCACATGGACACTTTGCGTCTCGGGCCATGAGAGCCAAGGATTTTAACCTTGGTTTTTATAATATCTGGATTCAGGAGTACGTAATTACCGGTCATCCAACTCTTGGTTTGTTGGAGGTTGAACAATTGATTAGTTTCATTTGTTTTTATTGCTAAATAGAATTGTGCCTCATTTGTATAACAGTGGACTTGAACAGATTATTATTTATTTTTTAACAAGGAAGTATGCAGACAATATTTCTTTGGTGTGGTCCATAACAATAGTGAGCTGATGTGCCTCCATAGCTTTTTTTTTTTTTCTGCACACACTGGATATTTGTCCACATGTGAGATGCTGCATGCAGGCTTATTATTCCAAACAAACCAACTCAGATTATCCCCCATCCCATATCACCGCGGCCAGACTCAGATGCACACAATACAAATACACATACGGACTGAATCAAATAGACTGTAATGCTGTTACCACAGGAACAAATATCGCCAGCTCACACAGCTGATGAAATAGTCCGTGTTTACCCTCCTCCAAATGTCCTGCTAATTCTTGCATGTGGGGTTATGTGCATGAAGTGTGTGTCCTCAAATAGCACACCAGAGTGAAGGCAGCAGAACACAATTTCCACTAACGCATAATCAAACAAGCACACAGAGAGGAGAGGACACCACGGCTAATATGATCGTCCATGCTATCGACTGTTTTGCTCGTAAATATGAACTCAAGGGCATGTTCCTTCATGGAGCCACCAGGGCTGGCAGATATTTCATATTTTAGAATAATATAGTGCATTGGGGACACTATACTTTATATTCTTTCTAAGCATGTCAGATCCACCTCAGAGATGAGTTATCTTGTTTACAATAACACACAAGCAGAACGCAACAAACCAGACAGGCTGGAATATCTGTTTGGTAAAGACATATTGAATGTGTGTGTGAAGTGGGGAAATCCTAAACCCCACTTCCAAAATCTCATTTTAACCCTGGAGAACCCACGGGGTCAAATTTGGCCCCTATAAATTCTGCTACAAAAATAACAAAGACCTTTTTTCTTTTTTTTTTTGTTTACAAATTTAACTTCAAAAGTCCAGAGTGCCACTTCTGACCCTGCATGGGGCCATCTAGTGGATGAATATTGCACTTACATGAGCCAGAGTGGTGGTGACAAGATGGCTGGAAACATGCTGTTTTGTTGAGCTGGAAATCAATCCAAACAAAACCATCTTCTCAGCAAACCATCAGATGGTAAAATTGTGTTTTTTTTTTGTTAATCTATTTCATATAATGTTGCAGAATGCCTAGGAGTATGTTTTATATATATATATTTGATAATTTAGCAACTCTGAGCTAGTTCAAAAAAACAAGGGTTAAAATGAGTGAACTGTGAAACTGTGAAAGTGTTCAGCGAATTTATAGCAGTCATTTAATGTATAATTCATAATTTTCCAAAGAAGAAAAGGGTTCTTGGGTTCTCCATGGTTAAATTGGTCAGAGTTTTGTGTAACTATCCTTTTGGCCTAGCGGAAGGCAACCAATCAAACGGTCTGCTTAATCAGTGATTAAGGTTACTTCAAGGTTACACCACTGTGATTAGTTCCTATTAATTATTTTAAACTTCAGACATCTGTCTGTGGAGAAGATTGTCTCATTCACATCATAAATCAACACCTCTGGTTAGTAAACATATTTTCACTCTGGATCGGGAAGCTTGCAAAGATGTTGTAGTTAATGATGTTGCATCAATTACAGGCAAATCAATAAGAGGGATGGCCCAAGGCCACAGACACATTTAGTTAAATGATGTTGGCACTTTTGATAGATTAAGATGAACTGATTTTTGCCTTATCTAATGGTGAGAATCCACCGAATTGCTGAATGAGTCCTGAGAGGGACGTGAATGTTTGCGAAACAAGCTGTCAACATTGGCAAAAAGAAACGTGTTTTGACACGCAGGCGATGTTTGTAGTAATTGTGCTAGCATCTGACATTTGGAATGTTGAGTGCACTCACATTTGTTAATTAGCCTTGAAAATCATCAACAGCCTGCAAAAGACATTTGGTCAGCTGACTCAGCTCATGGTGACACTTCACAACTATATTCTGTCTTTATGATCAACCAAAGGATTCGATACACAAATTCAATCTACTGCATTTCAATGAATATTTGAAATGTACTTACACAAAATTAACTTTTTTTAACTTAAAGTGGACATACACACATGAAGAAGCATTAAAACCATTACTACTATAAAGATTTAATGTAGTTTCTTTATAGAGTATTATACATCAACAAGCCACAACATTATAACTACTTGCAGAATTTAGGCTAATGAGGTCCAAGACCAAAGCTGCAAAAAAATTTACAAAATTTAAAAATCAAAACCTTAAAAGATGGCACATATCTTATATTGGCTCTCATTCGATTGAGTGACCAGACGTCCCGCGGTTTAACTGTCCCGTTTTTGGTCCTGCTGGATTTTGCCAGGTGCATTTTTGTCTCGCTCTTACGCAGGTCCCAGCTTGGCGTCCTGTTTTTTTTGTTTTAGTGGAGCCAATTGTTTGAGCCGTGTATATGTCAATCACACACCACGTATAATCACTAACCAGCATGTTTTCATCATACTGGAACTAGAACTACATCCTGCTTCTCGGAAGTCTGACCCAACGCAAGCCGAGCTTTTCTGACAACATATTTCCAATGTTACAAATGGCACATTTTGCACCTAGTGACTGTCAGGACTAAGCAAACACAGTTGGATATTGGTGAGTGTGTTAATTTGTTTAGCAGTGCTGAATTGTCACCCAAGATAGCATTTAGCTTTAGCTAAAGCAATCACCACTGGTTACCAGATTGACTAGCGATTAAATTTGTTGTAGTTTCTGGTGAAAATTTATTGTACATTTGATTTTCAGTAAAATTGTAGTGTCCTGGTTTTTAATTTTGGAAAAATATGATCACCCTAAGCAAGTGGCCATAATGTGGCCAGTTTAAGTACTGCATATTGCTACAAAGCACGGAAGGAATCCAGCTATGTTTTTTTTTTACTGCATAGCATCAACCGAATCTTCAGAGCCGTGACATCTTGTAAAAAGCTGTCTTTCTCCACACATTTTTAAAATGATTGTGACTACTATTACTACCCAATTACACAGACAAAATTGACTATTTTCCTTATGATTATTACACCACATCAGAATGAACATTGGATGCCTTGAGGAAAAGAGCTGACAATAAAGTTGGCTCTCATAATCGAAAGCATAACATTCAATTATTGCAGCAGAAGAAAGTCAGTGTATGTACATGATTTGTTTTTCCTTAGCTCCCAATTTCCTTTCCTTTTTTTTTTTATCACACCTACTGTTAGCATTATCATATCTTCCTGCTGAGTGATGTTATTGTCTGAAATACCTCTAATATAGGGACTCATTACCCATTTCCAAAGTTATTGCAGCTTTGTGAGCCTTCTCAATAGGAGCTCACGACTGAAGCAGGAAATGTGACTGAAAACATGAAATTGGACTTTAATGAGTTCAATCCCCGTGTGCTTTATGTTTATGATTTGTATCCCACAGTGAATACATTGTGTGAATTACGTGGAGTTTTCAAAGGATCTGTGCCTTTTGGCGGTTAGAAAACTAATACACAACCCAAAAAAAAAAGGAAGTTGAAAACAGCTTTTTAATTGGACATTCAAGTGCCGCTTGTCTTTACAAAAAGTTATATTTGAGAGATGGAATCTTGTTCTGGATCTTGGAGGGAACTGAAGAGGTTCACGGACCGGGCAGGATGCGTTAGGCTGGCGCTGATGCAACATTGCGACTCATTTGTTCCCAGAACCATCAGAATGCTCTCTGGTGAAACATGACGGAGCGGCACTGCCATTAGGAATTGACACAGGGCTTGTTTTCCTACACACACACACACACACACAGTGGCTCTTTCCTTCTCACGCATCAGTCAGCACTGTGCGTCAATCTGACAGCAGCCATATGAGCAGCAGGTGTGAAGTGCGGCGACTTATCAGCCATTTAGCAGCCGATGACCTGTGGAGAAAATGGCCCTATGATGATAAAGTGTCTGATCCCCGCACGTTCAATTACAGGTCAGAGGGCAGCACGCACATCAGCATGCAGCATCCATCACCACAGGTATTGATTGTAGTGCTACGTGGGTTACGTGTTTATGGTTTGGTGATGTGTGCATGTGTGTAATCGCATGCGGTTGGAGGGTGTTGAGTCATATCATTCAACTTGAGAGGCACCAATGTTTTCCGTTGAAAACGAAAAAGAAGCAGAACTCGGAAAGAAAACAGCCAAATTCATTCACAGTTGCTTATACTTTTTGAGAATGTGGAATTCATCTGTCATGCAACATTAAAAGCATTGATTTACGTGTAATGTCGTTAACTAATGTCAGTGACTATCAGGTAGGCCTACTATGATGTACAATTTGTAGTATATTTTCAATTGTAGATAATACATACATACTGTAGCTAGCTATTTTCCTCCGTTTGACCCCAAGAGACTGGCCCGCAATTTAGAGGGACAAAATCCAATTGGAATATAGACAGCAAACTGTACCAACATTAGTCAATATCAGTGGCTGAGCTGTGTTAGGCAGGGGTGGTGGGTTTAAGTCAAAATGCCAGGACTGATTTTCTTGTGCCAGTCCAGCCCTGCTGTCAACCACTGCTGGTTGAGCCCGGTACATACAACACACATAAATATTGCTGATGTCGGGCAAAAACCCCATAAGTCACTATTTGGTAAATTTCCTACTTAGCCCCCCAAAAAAATCTACTCTTTTGGTTAGTCCACACACGCGGCTGTCATTTTTTAATGAATTACTAACTAATTTAAAGTCTTGAAAGTGGCTTGCTCTCTTTGTTGATACAATACTAATTGTTGAGCAAACATGTCATTTGTGGGATATGAAAAGTGATGATTTACAAGGTTTTGGCCCAAATATCTTAACCCACTGCATATTTTAAAGTGTGAAACACCACAAATGATAAGATGATTATGTTTTTTTTTTTTTGATTAATTAATTATTTAGGTATAATTTTTTTCCATTATAAATTAAACAGGCTTAACAATTGTCAATCTTTCTGAGTTGATCAGAGAAGGGGGGAAAAATCCCTCTTATCACACAATACACTACAGGATAATTGCTCAGCATCCTAATATGGGCCCTTTGCTGATTTAACAGGGAATCAGGCTTAAAATTGTGTATCGGGAATTACTCAGAATTGAGCAGATTTATCATCATCACATCATTGAAGCATTTTCTCCTTTGCAGCCTTCCGTCTTCTTAAATCTCAGTTTTCCTTGAGCAACATGTTATATTTCGTGCTGAACATTGGCGTAAAAGCATAAACTGTTTTACATGGACTAACTAACACACAATATGAAGAAGCGAGCAGGTTTTACATTGGACTGTGACGATAACTAACACTTGTGTCTTATAGGCAATTTAACACCGTTTTGAGAGTAACAGTAAACTTATTCAGCCCAAATATAGTATCAAGGAAAAAGTAATATACTGTCAAATTTTCACACCTTGAATACATTTTGTACTTGTGTGGACATGGCCTTGGTGACTTGCCTTTGGAATTTGTATCATCCTCATTCATCAGAGCGTGCAGCTGACATTTTGATAAGCCATTAGACTTTTGTCATCCTCATTCAAGGTAGATATCTTGTCGCATTACAAATTCATCTTCCTGTCAGTTTAAACCAACATCTACATGCACTGATGCGGCTCGGATACAAATGTGTCACATTTAGTGCTTGGCTATTATTTTTATTTTCACTGACAAGGCCATCGTCTTGAGTCATTTCTCTTTGCTCTAATCAGTCCCTTCTGATGTGCTTTTGTATGCATTGTAGACACACTTGACCCTTGAGTGTCACTAGCTCATAAGGAAAGAAAATATTCATCATGAAATAAAATTGGCTAATTTTTCAACGGTGAATGATATTTGGAAATTGCACATTATTAAATCTGTTTGTCTTCCGTCTTCTCTAATCATTTGAAGAGCAATCGTATGGACTCTAATAATGTTCGTGAGTTTGGCGGAAAAATGGGTGCATTGTCATTTTTGTGCCAAGCCAATTCTACTCAACCCTGTTTAGGATGCCATTGCAGAGCTGCTGCGCCACAATTTGGTGTTAAAAAAAAATCGTCAAAATTTTAGACACGCAAAAACAAGGTCTAAGTGGTGGTGCGGGTGGATTATCATGGTGGATTTGTTCAAAGTGCAGACAGACAGATTCCACAGACGTCTGTGGTAGACCCTAACCCTAACCCTTTTTTTTTTTTTTTGCTGAAGCTCCAGGTGCTAGATCTAGTAGATCAGTGCCTAACTTGGCAGAAGCAGCAGAAAACTTTTTCAGGGTATGTCCACAGGTATCTTTAAAACTGGTGAAAACTAAAGCAAAAGGCTGTGGAAAAACAATTATACTCTTTGATGTGGATTTGTCATGTGACATGAAATACATCACCCATTTTCCATATTTCATTCACTAATAGGACATTTCTAGTCATTCAAAGTCAGGACCTGCCTCACAATGCATCCTCTGTCTCATAAAAAAAAATACTTTTGCACCCAGCAGTCAGCATAAATACATAAAATGCTTTAATACACAGCTCGCTTTCGATTGACTTTCTCCTCTTCTTAGAAACTCTGCTTACACATCAAGGGTTGAGGAATAGCATAAAAAGAATGCTGAGCCAATCAATTCTCTGACAAACACTGCAACATCAGTGAAGCTGAAGAAAGGGAATATTGCAAAAAAATTTTGCGACGTACTCACAGAAAAAAGCCCAGAGATAAACTAAACAAAGACGAAGTGCTGATGTGCATGTGCGCACATTTAATTTTGCGCAGTGTTAATGCCTGAGCATGTATTGTAATCAATAACACTTGAGCCCGAGAGGAAGTCAATAGTGGCTGCACTGCAATGGAGTGCACGAGCCAGAGAGATGCATAATGAATGTGTGAGATGGAAAGCAGACAAAAAAAAACCACAAGGTTGAATGCGGGGAAAAAAAGAAAAAATATTAACTGAATTAAAGAGGTGTGATAAACAGCACACACAAAAACTGAAAACGGCATGATTCATGGGGGAAGGAGTCACTGAGGGAGTGATGTGCCCAAAAACAGCATGGCATTTGTCAGGGTAGGCACATTTCTGCATAATTATGTTGTCTTAGTGAGCCTGTTTAACCCCCCTGCGAGGCTTCAAGAAAGCAATACAGGGAATTTTCTCCAGTGAGATGAAAATGAGCAATAAAGATGTGAAATCACAAAAAAACATCATAGCAGGCCAAATGCAACCTTGCCTTTAGTTTGCATATAAAGTAGAAAAAGTTTTATAATGTAGCCGCCCCCCCCACCCCCACCCCACCCCGACTGATGAATGCAGCTGTCAGAAATAATGTGGAAAAATTACCCTTACCATAGCAATTATTAATTATAGTAATAAAAACGACCACCTTTATTTCCAATGAGACTTGTAAATAATCTTTTCAATCTAAGATTTTCATTAGATACGACACACTATTGATGAATTAAGACAAATAAGGCCGGTGATAAGGGCTTATAAACACCGATGAAAGCCTTTTGTACTGATTTGGAAATGAACTAGCAGGGTCTCACACTCACAAACGCACACTGTCAACACTATCCATCCATTATATGAACCGCTTATCCTCACGAGTGTAGCGGGCATGCTGGAGCCTATCCCAGCAACTTTGCATTCCGATGCTCATGTGGTCATTCAAAGAGTTGACTCTTTTTTTTTTTGCATGTTTTTTTGGGACTTTGCGTGTCTCAAATTCAACAAGAAAAAAAAATAAAGTTATAAAAAGAACTAAGAAGGCCTAACCCTAACCCTAACCCTAAGATTGTCAGCGACCAGGCGTTTAAACTTTCTGCAAAAGAAAATGCGATATTGTCAAACAACTTCATTATTTTTAATTAAATTAGTAGAGCAACAGTTCAGTTTGCCTGCAGGCCAGACGAAGTAATGAGTCATTTTTAATTGAGGTATGAAAATCACCAAATGTTGTCACTTTTAAACCTGTAGGAAGTGTAGGCTTTCTGAAATGAAATAAATAATTAAAATAAATAGAAAAAGCCAAACGGCTTCAACTTTATGTTGACATTTTCAGCAAAATCTAGTGATGGGCAGGAAGACTCCAGTGCTGTCTGAATAATTTTATCCTTATGTCTATATTATTTTAGATTTTGCTTTTACGTCTCACTAACAACAGTGATTCATTTCTCGTTAAACGTGTCCTGACTTATACAGTATTTGTTTTCGAGGAGACGCATATTGACTTACAGATACATAGCTCTTTATTTGGGTCAAGAGATATTGATAAGGTAAAGGTGAAAGCAGGTTAGAGTCAGGTGTCAAGCAGGTGGTGATTTGAGTAAAGGTGGGTCTCAAGGAAATCAGTCAAAAATAGAGTCCTGTAAAGTACAGTTGACATGTTGAGTGTGAGTTATAAACATGACACGCGCACACACGCACGCTGACGCACATTCTAAGAATTTGCCATTTATTGCCCATGTCACTGCCGATCTCTCTCACATGCATCCCCATGAAGATGCATACAGTACTCCCATATAAATAAACATGCAAACACACAATTCTATATGCTCTCTTTGGGTCGGATAAACTTGCTTATGACAGCTAATAACTCCTTTTCTCCCTCCGGTCTTAATTAGGGCCAGTTATTACGAACTGTTTGATGCTCATGAGCTCTCTCTCTGGATTGCTCTCCCCTCTCTCTCTTTCCTCGGCCTTCCGCACACTGTTGCACTTATTCTGCACATTGTAGAGCGTGGATGTGGAATACGGAGGACCATTTTAAAAGGTTCTCCCCGTCGGGGTCTGGTTAACCAGTGAGTTTACCGCACGCACGCACACACACACACACAGCATGGTTTATATAATTATTATTCCAAGTTTATTTCTGTTTTGTAGTTAGGTGTTTTGACTCAGATTGGCGCTGCATAATGTGCAATGTTGCTCCCCCGCTTTCTTTCTGAAGTTCAAAGGTAAGCAAGGGGTGTTAAAAGGAGGGTAGAAGGATAATTAAGACTCCAGTAGACCACATGGCCATTTGCCGGCTTTGTATTCTTTGTTCTCCATAGTTTTCCTGAGGTCCAAAAACATCTCATCATTTTTATTATATATATATATATATATATATACAGTATATATATATATATATGTGTGTGTGTGTGTTTTCAGAATGAGTTGGAAACAATTTCACTACTTGGCAGTCATCATAATCTTGGTGATTAGTCACCAAGAATCCATCCAACTATTTTCTGAACTGAGTTCCCTTTCAGGGTCACATGCTGCTGAAGTCAATCCCAGCTGACTGGGTGAAAGCAAGACAACACCTTGGACATGTCATCAGTCAATCATGGGGCACTTACAATTAAAAGCAGACAGACAAAATAAAGACAAAGAATTAGATTAGCATTTGTTTGATGTGTCAAATAAGTGACCTCATGTATTATGTAGAAACTATCTCTGGTCCCAACATAATACTGTGATCTGAGAAATGAGGATGTAGTGAGACTCTAAGCATCAAATATTCATCACTCAGACACACACAAGCACAAACACACTAGATTACAGGACTATAAAGAAGTTGGTTGGTTAACTTTCAGTTCTCTGAAAAGAAGAGCTGGCATTGTAAGGACAAGAATGAAATTGCTATTTAATGTCATCTTGATATATATATATAAATTTTGTTAGTGTTTACATTTAATAGCCCGAACAAATCAAAATATTTGGACTTGTACATTTGAGTCCAAAGGCCCTGCTGAGTAGAGCTTTGACTAAAAGTAAAACGCCGATCGCCTTGAGTATACAAGTTTGCCAAGTCAGTGATTTTAATTTCTTCATTACTGTAAAAAGTGCCAATTAGTGTCCAGGGATATCATTAGTATGCTCTCTGCCTTTTCTATACTTGCAAGGTAGATTGAATGGGTTGTAATTGTGTGTCATGGTGGTAGAAAAGGTTGTGAGCTGTGATCCAGACTGATAATAGCACAGTAAGTTACAGAGCACATTAAGGCTGACAGGCGGCGGTTAATTCGAGAGGAGATGGCTGTTGTTTAAATAGAGAATCATCAGGATTCACAGGCCACTGCTTTACGAGCAGGACAGCAAAGACCAAGCTTGAACAACAGCCCTAAATCACGCAGCTGTTCTTCTTCTTTTCCTTTTGTGATCTGTCTGAAGATGTAGTCCATTGACTAATAGAATGGCAATCAGTAGGGTGCAGACCTCCTCCTCAGGACATACTACAATATTAAATATTATATAATGTCATATTACAGTACGACAGATAAACGTAATGTACAGTAACTTAAATGATCTTTGTGCAGTTTGTCACTTTTTTACTCGTGACCGCCACCTCTGGCCCAAAGCGTAACTGCAACATCAGGCTTGTTCAGGATGCATATGCGAGCACGTGCACGATCTTAAAGCGACAGCCACAGTTGACAAACGAAGACATGACTTCAAATGAGATGAGAAGGTTGCATAAGAATTCAGGAGTGAATGAAGATGAGTATTGTAGTGGGAAACATGGTCATCTGGGGAGCTGTTGGCAGTTGTTGGAGGAAGGCTGGTAATGTCGGTAGAGACTTAAGTGGTCAGCAGAAACAGATGTGTCATCAGCATAAGAATGATGTGATATCGATATTATGCTGCTATTATGCTATGTTGCGAAACGGGACCAAGTGGGAACATATGGTCGCTGCTATGTGAAAAACACTTATGTCCATTTTGTCATTTTATTTTATTTATTTATTTATTTTTATATTTTTTTATGTTTTTGGGATAAAACTGAATATCCCCAAAACAGACATCTCAAAAACATAAAAAAAATTAAATAAAATGGACATAAGTGTTTTTCATATAGCAGCGATATGTTAAACAGGAGAGGGCCAAAAAGGGATCCCTGGGGAACACCACATGAAAGGATTACATGATCTGATTTGTTGTCACCAATACAAATTGAAAATGGTCTATTAATGAGGTAGAGGTGGCATATCAGTCAAGAGCAGTCCCCATGAGGCGTATACAGCACAGTATAGTTTGGCGATGAAGCAAAAGTCAACCATATCAAAAGTGGCACTGAGATCGAACAGAACCAGAATAGAAACTCTCTGGGATTTTCAACATTGCTGCCAATAATTAGTCAGAAATACTAATGTCCATCCAATCATCCATTTTCTAAACTGCTTATCGCACAGCCTGATTGAAAATATTGACCAGGTTGTCATACAGAGCCAGAGAAGACATTTTAATATTCAACATGCCGGGGCGTAAGAAGCCCCATTTAAATAATTCGGATGTGGGCACATGCTTAGACAATATAGACACATCTGATATGCCAACATCTAGAATATACAGCCTAATATATCCAGAGTTCGTATTCTGTGTTTTTACAATGCTGATGAATGCTATTGTGTTCCACTAGCAAAGTGCATGATCACACTGTGGTTTTTACTACATACGTGACATGAGATGCTTGGTTAGTGTTACAGATGGACTGTGACATTATTGTACTGTACCCTTTTAGTAATCAATATGACTATTTCCTTCATATTGCTTACACTTAGGGCCAGAGAACTGTCGGTTGCCATCTCCAAAAACATACGCTTGCACTCATGAATCTCTCACTGACTTTGCCTTGGATGGCTCATTGAACTGCCATTAAAAGAGAGGGCCTTCATTATTTAGGTTATTTCTTTTTAGAGGATACCCACTGTGCATGTGTGTGTGCGTGCGTGTGCGTGCGCATATACGTGCCACTGAGTTGTTGAGACATATGCATGTGACCATCCAAGCGATCGCCGGCGGGGCACGCGCGCATAAAGGAATATTCATTAGACAGGAGGGGTTCCATTCTTCAGCATTTTGTAAAGCAACAGAGCGTTTGCCATGCTGGCTGCAAAATAAAAACAGATTGGGTACGATTTGGGCATATGAAACGGAAGAATTGCAGCCAAACGTTAAAGAGCGTTCCAGTGCCAAGTGTCAAGGGACAATCCTGTTTCAGTCAGGGAATACATTTAGTTTACGCAAATAACCCAGCCATTTTGCACGCTAGAAATGTTCTGTAAAACACATGAATAATGAATGGAATCATGTTCTGTTACAATGTGTCAACAAGGAAGTCTGTCTCACTCACTGCTGACTGTTCTCAGATCAAAAGTTTAATAGCACCTGACACGTCTCTCGGGATTAACAACATATTTCTAACCTTAGCAGGACTTTTTCATTCATCAGCCACTAGTGAATTACTAGCCATTCAGCAATTTTGTTGTTGAATTATATTGGTTAGGGATAAACAAACAAGCAACGTCTGTGTTGTTTTATATTTTAGGTGCAGACCGTGTCAATGTATGAGATGTAGTGCCATAGTAACACATTACAATCGGTTTATGACATGGTTGTCAAGCTCATTTTAATTCAGAGGCTGTTTTCACTCAAATTTGGTCTTAAATGGCCCAGACAGGTCACAAATATTTCCAGGTTTTTTCGTGTGCAAATAATTCAATTAATCTGAAAATAATCCCATTTATTATTTTCTTATTGCAAAGTAATCTGAAATTTCCTAAAAATGTGTGCACAATTTTTGCAGTGAGTAAGAGACAAATTTCAGAATGTCATTTAAAGGGTTGTTAGTTCAGTTATTGAAAAAAATAATTTTGTGTTCTGTCCTCACAGGCCAGATCAGATGCCTTGACGGGCCAGTTCTGGCCCACGGGCCGTATGTTTGACACCCCTGGTTTACTATTACAGCTGCCATTTGAGGAAATGTCAAGCACTGATGATCATGGCATTAGGCAGAAACCATGACAACTTCTGCCATCCATCCATTTACTATACTATCCTGTTGTGGGGCACGGGCGGACTAAACCTTGCTCTGATCGTCAGCCAGTCACATGTTACAGCACATATATAGACAGACAACCATTGGTACTGCTAATTGGACACACACTGATTGCATAGAAGTCAGGTGAGTAAACTTCACCATCAGAGCCTCTAAGACAACTACTTTCAAATTTCAAAGCAACAATTCTATTGCATCATCTTATCTTCTTGCATAATTGTTGACTTACTATGCTAGCCTCAAATCCAACTTTTGTCTCATCCGGTCTGAACAGCAACAATCTCCTTTAATTTGATAAATATCCTTTGATCTTTAGCACGGATGTTCTGGTCTTTCAAATAGGATATCAACAAATGATGCATTTGCGTCACTTGCAAAATGACTACAAAAAAACACTGACGTCATGAAGAATGAAATGCGGGGGATGAGACACTTCATGTGATAGTACTGCTGATGAAGACCATCTTAGAGGGCATCATCACAGAAGACACAGACCAACAGTCTGCATGAAAATGACTTTGTGAGAGCAGCCTTACCCCCCCCCCCCACCTCACCCCCATATTTCTATTAATCTCCTCTGTCTGTGTAGTGCAATGGAGGAGCAGCGCAAGTGCATGCATTGCTTGATGTTACATTTATATTTTTCCACAACTTGTCCTTCATTACCCAGAAACCCGTGCAGGCAGGATGGCAACCAGCTTTGAACTGAGATCCAGAGGTGCATACACTGTGCATACCAGAAGGTGATTGAATATATCCTCATTGTGGATCATTAGCCTAATGGTAGACAAATCTGAATATATAGTTTGGACATTTCATTATCTTTATCGTATCGTTTTTGTAATAGGGTATTTATTCAACAAATTTCCTAAAACACACAAGAATTTTGTAGTTTGTAGTTGGTGTTTACTGATTTTGCAGGTGTCTGTCTATTTATTCTACACATAATGTAAACACCTGACTCAGTGGGGGGGAAAATGGATCTCTGGGACCTCAAGGTAGCAACAACCATGCACATTCATCATTACAAACATTTTGATTGATGTGTAAACCAATGTGAAAAGTAAATGTGTATTTTTTTTTTTTGGGGGGGGGGGGGGGCAGGCTTTTGTTTGAGGCTACACCTTTGTCACACTATGGATAGCATGCCCCTACTTAGATAAATAACAGGGGAGCTACATTGATCAATTCTAGTAGCAATTTTTTGCCTAAATCCTTTTGCATGTATGGTATCTAATTCCACAATACTTCAAAGCCAGTTCAGGTTACCAATTATACATTTGATTACTTGGGGAAATTCACATCTCTTGCTGTTGTACAAGGTGAATGTGTTTAATGAGGTCAATCAGAGGAAGACTGGTTACACACACTGGAGTGCTGATTAAATTTCAGACAGAAGCAGTGATACACACCGACTGTTTTATTTTTCTACACTATTGAATTTTAGCCTTTCAAGCTCAAGTCAAACTTAACTGCAATGATCTTAACAAATGAAAGATGCCTTTGAGCAGCGTGTGTTGTTCTAAATACAACGCACGTTTGTGTCAAAATAATGAACGACTCCCAGCCTCTTACAAACATGAGTAGTTTTATATTTTATACAACAGTACAAATTCACGTGCTCACACAAACACATTGGATTGAGCACATCCGCTGACACAAGAGGAAAGCTTTATTTGAAAACGCAAGAAAGTTTTGCATAAAATCAATGTGGCTCAAGCAAAGGCTGACTTCTTTCAAATGGGAATTAAAGTGGGTACTTTTGTTCTCCATCGTTCAAACACTCCATCGTTTTTGTTCCCAAAGAGGACACAGCATGTCTCGTTATTGCAATCGACTATTCCATTACTATTTCACACTGTCTGCACCAACTCTTTATCGAATGTGTGTGTATTTATTTATTTTGTTTGTGATGAACAGAGTGACTCGCTGAACCCAAGTGACTTGCTTTGGCTTTCAGGTGCCGTGATGTAAATTGAAGACAGGAGGATAAATAAGGATTAGGGCGACAAATGCATGGATTGTGCACCAGTCAGTAACAGCGAAATGCCTCTTAAAATTAAGCGCAGGATTAAAGCGCCCCATTGGGACATTTAGTGAACATTTAGAAGCTTTCACTGCACACACTTCTAAAACTGGGCAGTCTTAGAAAGTTGTCACAGAAAGTTGACTTAGTTTTTCAACTACAGAGCAAAAATATCCATGCGTGCATTTAAAGCGGTCCTTCTCAAATAGGGGCACAGTGCGATGCCCTTGACCTCATCTATCTATCTATCTATCTATCTATCTATCTATCTATCTATCTATCTATCTATCTATCTATCTATCTATCTATCTATCTATCTATCTATCTATCTATCTATCTATCTATCTATCTATCCATCCATCCATCCATCCATCCATCCATCCATCCATCATAAAGTGTAATTGCACATTGGCAGAGAGTGCGCAAGGTGAACAATTTTAAAGACAAATTACACTATTTATAGTGTAAAATATTTTTCTTCTGGTGGGGAGTGGAATTAAAAATAATTGAGAAGCACAGACTTAAACACTCATTTAGTCATGGTCATTCCCATAAGCATAATCAGTATTTCCATTTTCAGGAACAAGATTCATTTACCAGGCATACATATGTTTCTTAATTAGGGGAGTGTGGTGCAATGCCAAGAAGGGTTCGGGGAAGGCGGGTCTGCGTGTGACCTCAGGGAGCATGTTTTTTGTTTGTTTGTTTGTTTGTTTTGACAGTACAACAATACAGTGTAATTGCACATCCACTACAATAGGTGGCAGTGGCACTCTCATCGTGAAAGAGTGCAGAATACGTATTAGCTCATATACAGAGGTGCACTTACAACAATTTTACAGACAAATGATTGTATTTATAGTCACGGCGGAGAGTTGGCGTGGTGCGAAATATTTTCTTCTTCCAGGGGGGAAATGACAAAATATACAGTAATTGAGAAGCACTCCATTAGGTACACCTACTCAATGTAACATGTGAGATAAAGTATACAATAATATTGACCTCCTTCACACTATTATACTTTATGAGATACTGAATTTGAATTATTACAATTAAAAAGAAATTAGGACTTAATATTTAAATGAAGAATTTGTAGAAAAGAAAAGTTAAACTTAAAAAAAAACAGACTACTGCTACTACCAATTTTCTGAGGCAATGTAATTTATTGAGATGCATACATTTAAATGTAAATAGACAGTTTATACATACTATTACCTCTGTGGCAGTGTCCATCAAAACTGAGTATCATTATCTTTAATATGGAAGACACTTTGAGACTGCTCATGTGTGATATGTAATGCATATTTCATTAGAATGTAAGGTGTGTAAAGAAAACCAGACAAGTGAGTGTTATTTTTTGCACATAGTGTAGTGCATTGATCTGAAATACATTCAATAGAGATAAACCGCCTTTTATCATCCTCAAATGAGGTCTAGATCACAACACATCATGCTCTCCTACATAAGGCTGCTTCTTCTCAGTAAAATCTACATACCATTGCTTTAATTCCTCCAACTCCATCTTATCCATCTTACCAATACCTTGTCCTCTTGCTAAAATGCAATGCATTGGCTCATCAAAATTTCACATAGTTCTCCCATTCTCTTATGTCTTAAGTGGATCTATTGTTATGAGATTTCCTCAACCACTTTGACTTCTTCCCTTGTCATTTAACGTCCTCCCAAAGGACATCCCTGCCATTACAATTTATGTATTTAACGTGCTAGAACTGGTGCCAGTAAATGCCCAGATACAGAGGCATCTCTGTGGGCTGAGAGAAATGGGACGGTAACTAACCCAATACGAATGGTATGGAATTGCAGAAGGCCAAAAAATGTTGAGAAAGATGGTGAACTATGCCTGGGTAGGAAGAAGCCAGAAGAAACATTCTATAAATGGCTTGATGATGAATAGGACTATAGTCTTATTGGGTGGCTTGTGCAGGGAGTGGTTAATCACAGACAATTCTCTTGGGCACTGCGGATGACCAGCAATCTCTTTATAAGCGTGACACGCCAGGAATGCTCAAGACTTCCAGCAGTTTTTCTTCTGTCTTCTCCCTGCCCATGCCATAGTTCCCCTTTTTTCGCAACATTTTCTGGCCATTTGCCTTTCCATCCCATTCGTGATGCGTTCGTTACCGCCCCAGTTCTCTCAGCTCCCTGAGACGCCTTTATATCCGGGCACTTGCCGGCACCTTTATCGGACTTCTAGCCAACCACTGCGTGCCTCCACTAGTTTTTCTTCTGGCTTCTTTCTGCCCAGCATAATTCGCTTGTTTTCTCAACACTTTTTGGCCTTCGGCCATTCCATCCCATTCGTATTGGGTTAGTTCTCTCAGCCCATGTAGACACCCCTGTATCTAGGCATTTGCTGGCACCTATATCGGACTCCTGTACAGTCACGCAACAGATGTCTTGGACATGATGTGGTTGATCAGACACAAGCCCCTAGGGCGTGGTGCTGACCGAGCAAATTCATTACCGTCGGGACGTGAGGACCACTGTGGGCCTCCATTCGATTTTCCTCTGGCTTCTTCCTGCCCAGGCTTAGTTCACCATCTTTCGCAACATTTTCTGGCCTTCTGCATTTCCATTTCACTCGTATTGGGTTAGTTACCGTACCAGCTCTCTCAGGCCACAGAGACTGCTCTGTATCCGGGAAATTGCTGATCCCTTCATCGGACATCTGTACCGTCACGCAACAGATGTCTTGTTCAGGGAGTAGTTAGTCAGAGATAATTCTCTTGGGCGCTGCATTTGACCAGGTTTTCCTCTGGCTTTTCCCTGCCTGAGCATAGTTCACCATTTTTTGCAACATTTTTTGGCCTTATATATTAATTTATGTATTTATGTTTTTAATACGAATTGCATACTTGTTGTGTTTGTGCCTGACATTCACTCTCATCCTGAAAAACTCCTATAAAGTCCATAAAACCTAGTAAAGACCAGGCACAAGCAAATTATTTAAACAAAACAAAAAATGATATATGTGTAATCATTAACTTATTGAATCTTGGTTTGTCATTATTTTTTTTTTACTTGCTTGAAAAAACGTAACACATTCATCTGTTGCCAACAAAGTAATAACACTGGCTAGTAATCACAGACGTAATTATGTAAAAAAATCTGACGTGGGGAAGGGGGGGTTGGGGGGTGAATGCAGGTGACCTCATTAGTTGTGACATTAACAGCTTACATATGATTTGCTGAAAATTAAAATGACAGAGGACCTTAAGTGACCTTAAATGGTCTAATCTAATTTCTTCAGTCAGTTAAACTAATAAAACAGAAGGTAACTCAAGTGCACATCTTGCAGAGGTTGAAATAAATTCTCAAAGAATTTATTACTGAATGGGCACGATTATGAGACAGCACTGGCTGCAGTAACTGCAAGGACACTGCAACTAATAACAATAAAATGTTCAATGATAAGGTGTATAAATTTCAACGTATGGAAGACATTTTCAGTAGCTGTAGAAGTTGGAGCTTACAACCCTTTAAACCTTCGCCATGGCAACGACCATGAACGTTAACACTACACAATGTCAGTCGATCACTGGTTTCATTTGGTCACATCAGACTGCAATCTCTTTGTGTCATCCTATAAACTTTACCTAAGGTCATCCAATTAAGCTCCTTGCCTACTTTTGAGTTCTACCCCAATGTGTCTCGCCTTCACGATTAGCCTAAAAGTGTTAAATTACCAAGTTGATGTACCATTGTTATTAGGAGTAAAATTCACAGTTATTCCTGCTTCTTGCACCGGGAAATGCAATTTTGCTTGTGACTGCTATACTTGCAATGAGGTCTACTTGCCTCCACCTCACCCGTCTTCTTAATAAAAACTGGAACCACACTTAGTCCAACAAATCAACCAAAGTGTATGGAGAACGTTATGTCTCTCAACAATCACGTCATGTATTTATTTATATTTTATAAATTATGAAAATGATCACATTTAAGATAGATTGGTTTATTTTACATTACTAATGGTTAACTCGTTTGGCATTTGAGAACGCTGAAATTTGCCTGTATCGTTGCTGGTCTCCCATAGACAGCTCTCTGGTTTTCATGTTTGCTTAACAGCAAATTGTCGTTGCTATGTGCAAAACACTTATGTCCATTTTTGTCATTTTCTACATTTTTTATGTTTCTGGGATGAAACTGAATGCAGACATCTCACATAGCATCGACAAAATGCAGTTTGGACAAGTGAAACCCAAAGCTAAAAACAAGCACTATCTAATGTCTAAGCAATCAGTCTACAGTATAAGCCAAACAGCTGAGCAACTAGAAACGCCCATCAGTCACATGTGCCAATACTTTTGACTTGAAAAACGGGTGGGTTCAAACAAAAAGTGTACATCTAGATGTACATGCAATTAAACAAAAACTGAGATTCTGAACTTTCTCATATTCATCTTTGGATCTGACAAAATATCCTCAGGACACAACAAAAAGAAATGAATCGACCTTGCTGTTCCAATCATTTTGGAGGGATTGTAATTGCATTTGTCCATGCAAACAAGTCAGCCTGTTTGTGTTCATATAGGGTGACAAAAAAAACAGCATAATACATAAATGCTTATTGATCCTATGGTAAAGATGTGTGTCAGCATGAACAGCAGCTCAAAGGACACTTTGAACTTTGTTATGTTGAGGGACAGATGGACAGGGAGGTGAATAATAGATAGGAGTGCAGATCGAAGTAGTCCTACAAATCATATGTTTCAAGGTAATCTATTGCCTCTTCACGCAATTGCTAATTTGCTATCACTCGCACACAAAAGTGTGTGGGTCCACTCATTCAGTTTGGAGATGAATAGGATCCCCTTCAGAGTTATAGACCGCATTGATCCATTTCATTGCATTGTTATATTGCTTTTTTATGAGCCCCCTTTATCTGAACTCATTGTCAATTCATTGCAATGCATCATATCTTTATCCTGAATGTGTGCCATCGTGTCCACCCATCTATCTTTGCCTTTATTTCCTTATAATGGTGCATCAGCTATCATCCTGTGCTCTTTCCTTCAACACTTCGGTGTGTTATGAATGATTGAAAGTAACTGCAAGCTGTGACAAACAGTACAGTATGTGTGTGCCCATCGCATATCATCATGCCATACTGTATATAGATTTCAATGCAGTGTGACGTAAACACAGCCTCTTTGTGCGTGTACTCTGAGTGAACTCGTCTGTCTCTGAACTGCCTCATGATTTACGCTAGGAAATGACGACGTGGCCAAATGAGACGACTGCAGTACCAACCAAGAGCAACCACCACCAAGAAAAACATATAACCCGTAACACAGTTGGACATTTCCAGTAGCTTTTTCTGCTAATTTAGTAATCGACTGGAACATCATATCCCATTGCCTTGGATGTTCAGCCGCCCTGTTTCCACGACGTCTCAGGGGAAACAGTTTCAAAAGCAGATTTGATTGGCCGCTGGGGTTACTTCCCTCTGTGCTGCTAATTAGCAGTCTCGTAGCTTCCCTAAGGTCTGTAGCAAAGTTGGTGGGACAACAGGTTTCCATGCTGGCATGGAACACACAGGAGGAACAAGCATGCACATAACGACACCTCCATACAAAATACATCACCCACTGTGACCAACAGACGTTATTGTGTGGTGTGTTGCTAGGGAGTGCAGTAGACATTACTGTGCTTTTGATCTGCCTCACTTAGGGACATAATCAGAGAAGAAACAAAAAATACAGACAAACACAATTCCCACTGCAATGACTGATAGCACAACAAAAAAGTTAGCAGTTATATGAATCCTCCTTTTCTTGATCTGAGCTTTGTGATGTGGCCACAATTTTAATCTGTATTTAATCAGTGGCAACAGGGGCCAGTAACACTGAGTCTGAACGACCCTTTAGTCCCCAACTCTGAGCAAAGATGACACAATACTGAAATGATTAAAAATGTGATGTAGGGCCGACACAAAGGGGAGTGACTCAACATTTTTCTTTGGATCTGTCATATTTTGGTATAAAGTCTTTAACAGACAATTACATTTTTTATTGACAACTCAAAAGCAAAATTGCTCGGCAATACTCGGAAAACATTGGCATAAAACATCCTGTAGCAGGTAAAGTCTGGTCTTAAAAAAAAAAAAACTACAGACGCTCCCCTACTTATGAACATTCGAGTTACTAACAACGGTACATACGACCATGTCTGCGCGCATGCGCGCATGTCAAAAAATGTTCGGAAAGAGATGCTGTAAGTTAGATTTTGTATTGCGCACCTTTTTCCGAGTACTGTAGTGCTTCTTTCCGCCGCTAATACCGACGCTTGGCGCTGTGAGAGCTCACCCAGCATTGGAGGCTCAGCAACGTGTCGAGGAGGAGGAAGAAGAAGAAACGCCTGTCGCTCATAGATAAAGCCATCGCACTCTTCGAGCAGCAAGACCCAAATATTGAACGTTGCACAAAGGTTGCAAATCAATTGAATGATGCCATACAGTGCTACCGCATCATTTATGATGAAAAAAGAAGAAAATGCAATCGTCGTTAGATCGCTTCTTTCGGCCAGTTTCTGGTAAATCCTCCAAGGAAGATACTCATCAACCCTCATCTTCTTCTCCTCGACCCTCAACTTCTTCCTACATTGAAGTTACGGAGGAGGAAGTAACTTTTGAAGCCCATTCCAGCGACGACGAAGAACCTCTCATGATATAAAATCCTCCTCTTCCTCCATCAAATCCTTAAGCATCGAGTACATCTTCCAAAAGTAAGTTAAACTTCATTTTATTTATCTTATTACGTACATGTACATACTGTGTGTGTCTCTCGCTCTCTCTCTCTAACATACGTAGTACAGTACTGTACGCATTCTCTTTAAACATCAATTATAATACAAAATATAGCATTGAAGCAACTTACGAACAAATTCACCTTACGAACGATCGCTCGGAACGTAACTCGTTCGTAAGTTGGGGAGCGTCTGTAATTAAATCACACCGGTAAATGAACACGGTTACCACTGGACCTGAAAAAAGGGAAAGTTTTGTTGATATACGCCACAAGCTAAAAGTTACTGGCATCCGCCTGAAAACAGGCAGTCAGGACTAGCAAGAAATGATTACCACAAACAATATCATATTGTTACAAGTTAAGACTTCTGGTTAAGAAATGTTGTTGGCTAACTTTCTGAATATGAATAGTAGACTCAGTCCACTGAGTTTCTGACCAAAACCATGCCTCTCGCAAACATAAACACACAAGATGTTCATAGCCATGGCTGCTACATTGCTAGTATGACATTCATGATGAGTGTTGCAACTTGTTACACTTGTTATGTATCGAAAGCTGACCAATTCCTTCTTTTTTAATTTTAACTAGAGGTAAATAAATCAATTATGGAAACAAAATTGTGATACAGCCGGGTGTGCCCAAGAGGCTGGCACGTGTGTGCATCTGCACGGCAAATGATTGACAACACCCCTCAGTCATGCCTTCTGCATCTCAGTCTAGGCAATTCTTGGCAAGGCATAAGGGGCGAGAGAGGGATTATTTTTGCAATGATCATTTTAAAATAACATTTATTATAATAGCCTACTGTTACAGGCTTGCTTGATTTTATGTTAACTAACGTAAGCAGGAAGTGGGTTAAATGTGCACCTCTGACAAGACCCCTGGCTCCAGCCCTATTTTAGTTTCATCATGACATTTCCTTGATTATATCTGATGTGTGTCATAGATGGATCTCTTAGAGGAGGAAAGCAACAAAACAAAGTATATCGTAAGCAGATAACTTTTATCATTTTGATCAATATGAACCGTTTATGATTTATTAGGTAACTCTGTAAGAAGCATCGTTATGTCCAATGCTTTGACAACAAAATGTGTTAAATATGTCTGAATTGTAACATGTCAACCGAAGCTGGATCTCATTTGGTAAGGAGCTTTGTATGATGCAGCTCAACTTACTTTTTAATTTATTTTTTTTACATTTTTTGTTGCATACACCCTAATGAGCATTTTCCATTTCTAGACTTATGCAGCCAAATATTTCTTTCAAAGATGAAAACTGTCAGACATCAAAACAATCAGTTTAAGGGTAATAAACTGTCAGACTCTTCAGGTAAACAATGAGTGACAGATCAGTGACATCCGTGACTGTATTAATATTCCAAAAAGATGCATTCGAGGCTGACGGAATCTGACAATGACGTGTGCTGCCGGAGGTGCATTCAAGGCCCGCAGAGACCTGGGCAAGTAAACTCGGGGAAACAAGGAGAAGAGAGGAGATGAAAAGGCCAAAGACTATTCATGTTCATAGGTTGTACAAGCATGTGAGTAAAGGGTAGATGAAAGAATACACAAAATTTGATAAGACATATTCAGCCAGTTCATACAGATAATGAAGACATGGAGACGAATGACAAAATGGAGAGATGCACCGAAAGGGATGTTTATCCTCCCCGTGATCTTGTAGCCGCCTGTCTCATATTTAGCCCAAGGTTCTGATTAAGTCGTTTGTGTTTAAAGAGGAGGAAGTCGCTCATTCCTCGCCTTTCATCTAATTTAATTATGTGCTGACATTCTCCCTTTTTTCCTCTGAAGGATAAAAGTAGCTTAAGCTTTTATATGGAGGTTTAATAAAACTTTACCCGCCAATTGCCTAGATGTGTGTTCAGCCTGAACACAGTGCAGTAAAAATACACTCTAAAGCGCTCTAACAGACAAGAGTGGAAGTAAAACAACCCAGAGGTCATGCAATTCACATTTCGGCCAAAATATTGGGGAAAAAGATGCTTCTAAAGTGACACATGCTGTTCAGGAGCAACACCTGAAAATGTTGGCAATTGGCATGTATGGGAATGTTTAGCCGGATAATGAGCACTACATTAAACTGATGTTGTGGAGTAGATCTTTTCCTCCACGTGTTCGTTTTCTTTCGGGTAGTGAGAATGTTGGTTATCTGGATACAGGCTGGAGACGATGAATAGTTCCTTCGAAGCTTTTATTTCTACAGAATATTCCGGGCACAAGTGAGTTACAGACAATGGCTGCAGCTTCTCACAAGTGCGAAGATTACAGAGGACTTACAATATTCTTATACTATCTTGAAGGGCGGTACCACACACTTTCCAGTAAACAGTTCAACCGGAGTTGACCGGACGTACAGAGATACATTCAAGAACACTATGCACAAAACAAAAGCCAATTTGAGGAATAGAGGAGGTTTTTCAGTCATGACTGCACCTGGCAGAAATTGCGATAACACTCACAAAGATACATCCGCAGAACAAAGCTCTACTGAGGAAATAAGGAAATTAAAACAGTTATGACTAAATCTGGGCAGAAGACCCTCTTTACTAATTAGCAATGAGTCAATAAAGCCCATCTAGGAAGTCTATCAACGTCTTTGTTGCTAATTCGCTGTTGGTCTTTGACGCTTTCCCAGCACAAAGGGAGTCAACAAACTCGGACGCTGAACCGAAGAGACGAACCTCTTTGGTTATCTTAGCGCTAGCTAGCTGGTACGACAGATGTAAAACTACCAACAACACACAACTCCCTGGGTTCTGCCGCAGGCCAGTGTACAGCGGGGTGCTCTGGAGGTTAATGCAAACGCAAACGGGAAGCCTTTCTGTAGGTTGACATGGCTGCGTTATTTGTACTAAAGTAACAACCACTGAAGAAGCGATGGTGTATTTAGCGTACAAATTGCTTTTTAGCCCAGGAAAAGAGCTATGAATGGGCTATGTTTTTTTTTTTTTTAAGGATAGGCTTTATTAGGCTATGTTGTGTGCTGATTGAACTGTTGCTAATCATTCCCAATAACAGCCTCCTCTTCAGTAGCACTTCACAGGGCTGATTGGTCAGCTCGCATTATTATTGCATACAACTGTATAAACCTGAAGCTTTGCAATATGTATTCCATTTACAGCATGGCTATGGGAGCATGTAAGAGAAGAGCAGAACATTTTAGTACAAAATCATGACATTAAATAACAGTAATATGCCCAGTGAGCAACAAGCCTCCAGTTAAGGGATGCCCCTGAAGCAGGAGAAATGGAGGGAAAGTATTGGCTGTGGACTTCAAACAAAAAACAGAAGCTTGAAAACTGTTTTGAACAGTGCCGATAATGTAAACCAAAATAAATCTACCGAGAAAATCCTTATACAACAAATTACAGACAAGATAATTAGGACAACAAGCAGATAAAAAAAACATGAGCCAGGAAATACTTTTAACAAACATTCTCATGAGTGTTTGTTACCTTCATTATTACATTTCCTAAAGACATTCATTAAAATGCCGCAGCGCATTGGCATAAGAAAAACCATCATGCATGTATCGTAGTGAGCAATACGTGTACTACTACTACTACTAGTACTACTACTGTGTAGCACTACACAGGTGGAACAAACCATATTGGCAGAATTTTCAGTGGGGCCATCACATATGCTGATATACTTTCATTCGAAATTTTTGAGTATACCTGTTCACGAGACTATCAGTGATGATAAGGCAACATTAAAAGTAAAAACATGATTTTATCACTGACGGTATTGATCCATGCTACGTTAAAATATATATCGTTTTTTAAATTATGCTACAACAATTCTACCAAGATGCATTACTATGCTATGTCACACAGGATTACCTGGACAAGAGGACACAGTGTGGAAGTTCATCACTTCTAACAGTTTATAAAACCTTGCTTGACTGCCAGAGGTAGGCCGGTTACAGACGATGTACATATATCCAGTGGGACTACTAAACAGAGAAGTGGGTGGATTTTCCTCCTAACTGCTTATTTGTGTGCAGTTAACAAAAATATACATCCATGAGTTAAATCGTGTTTGTGAATGTGTACATTTCTATAATATATGTGCATGCTCATCAACAATGACACAATGAAAAAAAAAACTCTCTCTGGGACTAATAAAGGAATGTTTTTCACAAATTGGGTCACACATGTGCAAAGTATAGTACTTTGGTCTTCTTTCCAGAAGATTTTAGCCCTCATTCCCCCTAATACATGGTCATTGTAAACAACCGGCAAAAATTCCAGATTAAAAAACTAATCTTTGCACAGCACAAATATATGATGTGCTTATATAATTAATACAGGTTTGGTATATTATGAGTTGCATCAATGAGAGCCAATGTGGAGGTTTTGAACATCAAAAACAATAAAAACAATAACATTAATAAACATACAACAACAAAATAAAATAGCTACAAAACAAGCAAAATTCAACAAAGTGCACCTAATAACGATTTTCCATGTTCCAAGGGAATGGGAAGAAGTTGCAAGACTTATTAAATCATAAATTCATTTTTTCCATTCCTTCAGTGATTTCATATTGGTGTCATCTGCAAACAAAACCAGTTTCAGAACATCCCATACCTTACAAATGTCATTGATATACAAAATAAACAATTTGGGGCCCAAAACAGACCCTTGAGGCACACCACATACAATATCCAAGTAGGATGAAAATAGATCACCGAGCTTCACATACTGTTGTCTCTTATGTAAATAGCTCTTAATCCAGTCTGACACAATACCTATAATTCCAGTTTTTTAATGAATACATCATGGTTAATTGTGTCAAAAGCTTTCTTGATATTGTTAGATATTATTAACATTTAAATTCTTTATTTTCATATATTAACCATTGTTATACATTATTAACATCTTAATTCTTTATATTAACCATGTTGAAAGGTTTTATAGACGTGTAAAGCAAGTAGTGTTGAACTCAGTATAATTTGACCTTAAACTGGGACATATTGTTTGGTCTAGAAGTTCCTTCTCTGTGGGAAAACACATTTGGATCTTGAGAACAGAATCTGTTTCGAACACGCACCCCTGACTCTGTTTTCACCATCGCTCATGGAAAAGTACCCAGAGAGTATGTTTTGTCTACAAATGAAAGAGAGGCGGTCGGTTTTAACTATAAGAAGCCATTTTACACGCGGAAGAGACACATTCGGCACTCTGAAATTCAACCTGTTATGTGATGTTTGGAGACTGTCACAATGTCCAGAGATCTCTGTTAGATTAAAATCATTTTTGCAAAGGTGTTTTTTCTTACATTAAATCTGTCTTCAAGTTTTGGAACACGCAAAGAGGACAAATAATTATAGTCCTCTTTCAATATCAATAAATATTCCAATAGCATACTTTCGCTGATCAATAGCACTTGTTATTTCTTCAATCGCTTCTGTTATTGCCAGTGATGTTGATCTGCCCGGATCAAGGTTAGTTGCAGTTTCTTTCTTCCTCCCTAACAACGGACAAGAATGCCAATTGGGAAATGACTAACCTAGTCGTCTTCAGCCATACATTTCTAGTTTAAATGCTATGTGACTCCAAATGACTGGTGATGTATGGAGATTGGACTCCACTTCAGCTCAGATAGGCTCCTGTTTCTTCGCAACCCAACAGAGAATAAGCAGGACACATACAGTACTACAGTAGATGGATAGAAACAATGATCTCGAGTAGACCAATGTATTAGAAACATTTTACAACATCCACGGTCACCTAAATTTGCAAAATGCTTTTCTCATATGCTCATTACTGAACCCAAGATGCACACACACACAGAGACTCAATGCAGGCGAGAGGAAGTACAAATCTAAAGGGGCCTTGACAAGGGATGCCTAATGAGGAGCTCTAACAGGTGTTTCTCATTAAAGTGGACGAAGCAAATCTTGTGAAAAGAGAGCACAGAGTGTGAAGAGTGAAGGGGATGAGCTCAAATATTCCCGTGTTATTCATTAGTGTCTTACAGGCTCCTGGTAGTAATGATTCACCGTTCGTAACATTTTGCATTATGCTTTTACAGTATATATAAATATATAATGTCTTGTATTTATTTCGCAATCAGAACATTTGTAAGCCATTTTACATGATAGCCTATTGAATCATATAAATTAAAAAAATTTCCTTCAGCTTCTCCATTACGTTCTTTCTGGACAGCCTGCCCCAGTCAACCCAGACGCAAATGAATGGATGAAAATCGAAAGGTTCATTCTGTTGAGAAGCCAACTGGTCTTTTTTCTTACTCTCTCTTACTTGCAGATGCTTTTTGTTGTCCTTTTTGGCCATCATTGTCTCTTCTAAACATTCATCTTTCCCTCACGGTTCACTTTCCCTTGATGTCCTTCCTGCCATCTGCATCCCTCTTTCCCACAGCGGGAATCGGTCAAAGCTGGAACATACTGCAATTGATCAAACTGCAAGCAGCAGGACTAGACCGATGTTGTCTAAAAGAAGCTGTGAGTGCAAACGGACACAAACACACTTTTAAGCCGCACCTGGCACAATGAGCTTTTCTCCCAAGGTTACACATTTTTACGCCGAAATTTTACTGTTTCAAATTAATCCGCTGGAGAAATCCATCACCGTGGGAGCTGAGCTGATGAACCCTAAACACCTCAACCTGTGGCCCCTCAGAAGCCCTCTCACCCATCACATCTACCTCACCAGTCATGCAGCCACCTCTCCCTCTCCCCCCATTCAAAGCTAGTGCTTTGTTGCACATGGATGATTTAAACTGGACTTTGCTAAAGCGCAAGTGCAAAAGGGAGAAAGAGGAGGAGGGTGGGGCTTTCATTAAACACCTTGAGCACCCGACAGAATCGATTACAGAGATGTATTGATTTGTCAGTCAGTCCAGGGTTGCTTACCCACGGCATCGGGACGTGCCGTGAAACTGGGGTGGACATGAAGGGATTAAATGAGAAACAAGCAGGGAACACAGGGAAGACCAGAAGAAGTGAGAAAAAAATGCAGGACTGAGGAAGGAAGAAATGTAATTAGGTAGTTGTTAATCAGCGCAGGAAATAGCCGTGTATAGCCAGAAATGTGTACATGGAAAGGGAAGGCAGAGCGGAAAATAACACTTTTATAGAAATGGATCCCATTCTCACCTGATGCTGTGGCTGTAAATAAAAGGGCATATACACCCTCTCGTCACCTTTTCGAGAATTTTCGTCCCTCTATCGCTACAGATGTGGTCATACTGCCATTTTACAGTTTTTTTTTATTTATTTCAGGTCTGAATGTTCCGCTGTATTCAAGAAAGTGGCAGGCAGACAACATATCTCATTATCTTCTTTTACTATTTGCTTCCTTGGTGACATTCATTCAAAGTTGAGGGAGACAACACACAATTCCCTACCTGTGGTAATGAGGCATTGGTTCTACAACCGACCGTGGAATGCGAATAGATGGCAAGTGCGCATCTAACCTGGCAACCAAATTTAGACTTCTCTCATATAGTGGTGATGTTGAAAGCATATTTATAGAGTCATATTTGCTTGACTCACTGTCCTCAATGTCCTTTTTGGTTCTCAGGGTCAAGATGGGCAGGACATGAGCATTAATACTCTCACAAGCAGAATACCAACTCACAATAGATAAGACTGATACTATGTCACACTTGCATCCATTGATTGCAACCTCTAAAATCACCAGAGGTGGGGGCGTCAGTAAATTTTGGCGGTCCGTCATTCGCCAGAGGCCAGGTCACTCCGTCATAGTTTTTTTAAACATGCTTCCGTCATCACTAATTCTCATTCATCGGCGCCCAAATAAAGTAAAAAAAAAAAACACACACACAACGTAAAAACAATGTGGGAAAAATACAATATCATTGTGGTCCGTGGAACCGAGAGTTACACAACACAGTCAGCTTCCTTTACCGGTCGGGACCACCTATGCCTTAACGCTGTAAAAGAACAACCACCACCTATAAATGAAAAACAGGATTAAAGAATGGGGACCAAGGAAGTTGACGTATCTGGTAAGAGCAGTGACTTTTTCAGCTGTTCAAATTCCAGTCAAAATCCAAATTAATAACACAACCAGAGTCACCAGATTGACTCGAAGAAACCACGCTGTATTTTCCGCCGCAAACAAATGAACGAGAGACATGCGTACCATTGTGGGGCAATATTGTGTATTCGATCTACGGACTGAGAAGATCCGTCTACTGACCCAGTTAATGACAATTCCGGCGACAGACGAAAACCCTCTTGCGTCGGTCTTTAGTCTGTCAGTTTTTCCGTTTCCCGTCATTTGTCATCTGCCAGCAAAATGGGTGTCCGTCAGTGACGGGCAGTCCATCAGTCCCGATGGAAAGCCCAACTCTGGGAATCGCATCATTATCAGCATTTTTTTTTTTACGCAATTATAAAGCTACTTGGGTGTACCGCTCTACACATCTGATTTTCAGCAGATGGTCAGAGATCCATTTCCACTCAATGCCTCACCATCAACCTGCAAATGATTGGCAACCAGTGCAGTCATCTGCCTTCACTCTTCTCTTAACAGGGAAAGTTTCTAGCCCCGTCCATGACCCGGACCAGAATAAGCGATATAGAGAACGGCAGAGAATGGTGCCTAACAAAACCTCGAGTTCCATTTCACAATCAATATTTCATGTTGAGCACTGGATAGTGCATCCATCTATCCATTTCCATTCTGCTTTGGCTTTTAGGGAGTTCTGGAGGGCAAGTCAGCCCAGCTCAGTGCAGCTCCCAAGCACGGATAAATAGAGAGGTTTGGGGTCATGAAGGGCAGGGCATCATCCAGAAAACCTCACCCAAAATAAGAAAAGCTGGGAAGGAAAAGCCTATACCAGCTGTCGTTGGAGGGAGAAGCAGACTACACCCCAGAGTGATCACCAGTCAAATGTGACATTGCCCAAGGGCCAGACCAAGGCAAACTGTCTGAAGGCAGCTGTGTGAATGCTTTTGGGTATTCAAAAGGGAACATTTCCTTTGCACTCTAGATTTCTTCAGTACATGCAGGACCAGTCACACGTTTGAACAGATTTAATCAATACCATGAGAAATTGTGTCCAACCTTTTGATTGGTAGTGCATATTGAATGAAATGACACAGAGATGAAGTGGACAAGAATGCAAACAAACATCCCAAGTGGTGTTTTAAAATAGACATAGCAGTTCAATAGTCTCCTTTTTGACTTTTTTTTTCTGGAGAGCTCAGTATTGTTCATTCGGTAATTTTACCGATTTGACATGTCATCATCTCTCTCTTTTTTTTTTCTTTTTTTTATGTGGGTGAGTATGTGTATGTGCGTTTTTGACTTTTCTTTGTAAGCAGAAACTGACAAAGATCTTCCTGTTCTGTCTCTCCCTTATTGTTTGTCTGAAGCTGCCTTTTCACAGATTTGTGGTGATTGCAGCTGATTTGCAGGATTTCCACTGGCCGTAAGTGATTAAAACTGGCAATGATACCCGCATTTCTTTCAGGGAGGAATTTCATCATATCTTTAAAAATCAATCCACTTTTGGCTGTGAAAGTAAATGTGAATGTAAATGCAGGCATGATATACCGACCTGCCAATTGGTGTGTTATTGCGTGATCCTCAAATGCACATCGGTGAGAGATGAGGTGGTGCTCGTGAACTCAGCCGAGGACACGGATAGCCAAGATCCTACAAGCAACGGCTTGTAGGACTAATGCTAAATAGCAGCAAAGAGGCACACACGCGCAGCACTCACACACCAAACAAGATCAAAAAAGAGAGGAGGAGAGAGAAGAGAGTGCATGAATAATTTGCTACTGAGATGACAAACTGGTTTCAGTGCCTGGTGTTTATCTTTCTGCACTCTTGCAAGTACCTACACAGAGGAGGCAGCAGCTGCCATTGGCACAAGCACTTTTTTTTTCTATACTCTAAACTAATTTATCGCCTGCAAAGGTAACCTCTGTGCTGGGTTGTGTGTGTAACACTTTGAGAAAATGTTTGTGTGTACGAGCAATGTGACCTGATACAGTGCCACGCTAACCTTATTAAGAACACGATGATAACAGAATTGCCAAGTGTGCCGCTTCAAAGCCAAATGTCTATAGACTCTGTCCTTCAACCAGGGCCGCCTTTACCTACTCATATGCGCCGGGGCTAATCATCAAATATGGGCCCCCCTCCCGAACCCTAACCGAGATGCGCTGCTTATTTTTCCACCATTGACAAACAAATCAGCGCACATATTAAGTGTGTGGGCTGAACATGGCACCCACTCAGCTTGGGGGTTGATTTTCCTCAAGCGTGCTTGTACCCCTTTGGAGGCTCCAGACATATTTGAATTGACCTGCAGTATAAACATAGCCTTGTCCTCTCACCTGTACGCCCATCTTAGGTTGGTGGCTCATCTAAATCTATTATTTTTTTCATATTTAATTTGAGAAATGCTGCATGGATAAAAACCTGGATACGAGGGGCCTCACTCATCAAAGCGCACGGGATTATGACTGAAAGTGTATGTACGCACAAAAAACGAAAACGGCGTTCAACAATAAATAATCCGACCTACCAAACCATGTGCATGCACACCAGCAGGAAATCCTACCTTGATAAGGTTCAGTCTTCATAGAAAATAGCCTACATGTATCCCACCTTCTATATGCCCGAATTCAACAGTAGATGGTCAATGCAAAGCACCACATGAATATAAATGAAGGGTAAATCATGGCGGTGCGCAAAATGAAAAGGAAGTAGCCCGGGAAAAAAACAAAACATAATTGTGGCCCATCAACAGAGTGTTACTGCTCCTGGTGGGGGCAGGGGCACACCCAGGCTCAGCTCAGGGATGGCACAGGGCCTACGGGTGGACCTCTCTGATGCTGGACCCAGTTCAGCACGTAGATCCAATAGCCTGGCTCTAGAGAATCTAAATAGGCTTATTAGCCAGTCATCATCATGGGCCAGAAAATCTTTGCGGTCCCTGAACGCTTGCTCTCTCCTAATTCTTGCAACTCTTCCATCTACGTTTCAAAGCTGCAGTGACATCATGCAACATTACACACCAACATCACCGCAGCATTTCTTTCAATGATGAACACTGCGCCGGGCATTTCGAAACAAGATGAACATGGATGGATGCTGTAGTGTTGACCCGGCGCAATCAAATGTCAAAATTATATTGGAACCTCTAAGGTTGAACACAATTCATTCAAGGCAAGCTAATAATGTTCAGATTTCAAAACTAGTTTCTCTTGACATAAATAGAATTAATGCGTCACCATAATAAAACAGTTTAACTGTACACAAAATTTTCAAGTATAACAGCAGTGAGCATTCTTCAATGTCATACAACTGAAAATAGCAAGTAGTCGTCTCTTCATCAGGTTTAGGTTCTGGTTGGTGGGTGGTGGGTGCTGACTGGTCGGCGCTGGATTTCACTTTCCTTTCTTTTCTTTGGTCCTTCCTCGGGTCTCCTGACGGCCTCACGACTCTGGCTGGAAGTGTTCGGTTTAGGTGAACGGTATGGGATTTTTTAATAGGTTTTAGGTGAACTAATGAATACACACTCACACGCACGCACACACGCACATACACGTACTCACCCACATACAAAATAAAAAATCAAAATAAAAAAAAAATTAAAAATAGAGAGAAATGATGATGACATGTCAAATCGGTAAAATTACTGAATGAACAATACTGAGCTCTCCAGAGAAAAAAAGAAAAAAGGTTTAGGTTCTGGTCATTAAAAACCCAAGGTAAAATATGCAAAATAATTGTAATTTGACGGTTGTTTGCGAGATATTTTTTATATTTTATGTGACTGTATGACTAGTTACATAAAATTAGAGGCTTAGATCCTGTTTTAAGCTCCCCAACCAAAAATGCTGAAAAACAGGAACAACATAGATAACATCTGTACAGTGATACTCAAGTATTGAGTGTGTGCGGATGTGTGTGTTTGAAAGATGTCAGGAGCTATTTAGGAAGCCCTCGGTGTGGTATGTGTTAATCTGGTATTACACGTCTCAGTGTGATATTCACAGTACTCTGCTCAGTTAGGCCTCCAGCGCCGATTATGTCTGCTACATGCATACACACAAAACAGCAACCACTGCTACACACACAAACACACACATTCATAAAGCAGCACATTAAGGCCTCCTTGCCAACAGCAAGCTGTCAAAGCAAAAGTCCTTCAAGTGGCTAATGATCCATTACACAATCAACAGCGCAGACCAAGAGCGAGATTGATGAAGCACAACAAAGCGGGGTTACCCCCTCCCTATCACAAACTTGACTTCTGTAAATGGCAAAGAAGTGTGGAGATGGGCGAGGGTGACGATGTAATGGATTACACACTAATCATGGTGAGGAAAAAACAGGAACAAGACTGAAAACAAAAGTGCAACAAAAATGTCACAGCAAAGAAAATGCTTTTGTCGTGGACATTTTGCCAACAAAGTGGCAGTTACTTCCCCAAGTGGGGGACACACATTATTCTAACATCTCTGCCACTCCAGACTTTGTCATGCAGTGCCACAGTTCCTCTATGGGTGCCCTGTCATAAGCTTTCTAGATTTTATTACCAATCATCGTTACACCACAATTGCCTGTTCTACTCTTCTTTCTCTCTTATTTTCCTCATTCATCAACTTCTCAAAGTACTTTCCATCTATAGGCCTACAGCACACTACTGGCATCAGTCAACACATTTCCATATCAATCCTTAACTCAGTTGCTCCCAAAAACGTATAAATACGTTCTATTTTAAATGTTTTAAGTGTCCCAAAGTCATATGTTTAAGATATATATATATGCTAGAGCATACAGAAGGCTTTGATAAAGCCTTTAAACTGCAAAGAAGAAACGGTCAGCAGGTGGCAACAGAGCAAAAAAGATCAATCAGGGCCATGTTGAAAAAAAGCTCATTTACTCACAGTTTTAAATAGATTTGTGAAGAATGATGAAACTTAACTATATTCTAATGCTAATTGCTGCAAAATGGAAACAGATAGAAATATACATTTTTACCGAAGAAAGAAGAGACTAATCTTTCTTCTGGTAGGTTCCATGTTTTTATAGCAATAGAACACAAATATTCTGTGGGCCTTGCAAAAATCAGTCAAAATCCAGTAAAACAACCGGGATATTTTAGAGCTGTAATTTTAATACTGTGACACCGCAATATTTTTGCTCATGGTTATCATATCATCAAAATCTAAAATCGGCCCTTGTCTACTTGGTCTGCTCTACAACATGGATGGCAGAGCTACGAAAAGAAAATGTACAAGTATATCCAGAGACTTACTATAGCAGTCAATTGGTCAGTGCTAGTCAAGTTTAGTGTGAAAAGAAAGCTTGAGTTAGAGAATTGATCACAATGACAGAGTATCGTCATCTCTCCAATTACATTGCATCAGATCTTACGTCCATTCTCAACTGTTCAATGTAAATGAAGCAACGCCCCCTCAGGAAGCGGTGTGTGTGCCGATTCAGCTCAGTGTTTATTCTTCTCGCTTTTTATCCCCTCCAGAGCCTGCTTCTGCCTGTCAACTGGCACAGAACCTCCACTTAGTGCTTCAGCACCACCTGCACAGTCAAACTAAGCGACGCAGGGGATGGGGAAATGCACTGGCACATACAGATAGATTCAATCAGTTGCAAAGCAGACATGGTGAGCTAGAAATTGGCCACTAATTTAGCCCAGTGATACATTTAGAGTGCAAACCCAGATACAAATCTTATCATTCCAAAAGGCTTCCATTAAAAGTTCTTATTACCAAAGCGAGTGAGAAGTTAAAATCACTTGCGTGCTCCATGTTTACATTTGTCTTGCCAAGTGTTATTGGTCCCACCTGCTTCTTAAATAGGTTCCAGTAATCTGAGAGCCTGCCCGGGCTCCTGAAAAGCCAACAGCGGTGAGGGGGGGAAAAAAGTGCTCTCTGCTACCCCCTCTTGGCAGAATTCATAGTAGCCTAGTTGAGCCGAGCCGTACGTCATTAGTATGCACTTCCACATATCCCTGTCTGTTTAGGAACATGGACTTAAACTATCAAAGTGGGAACAACTATGAGTTTCAAAAGAAAACTACAAAGAACAAAGTCTTATTTATATACAGTTGTCTGAATTGAGTAAAGAGAAGAGGATAATCCTGAGGGTTGAGAACACAATAGAGTTAAGGATAGAAAATTCCATTTTGACACAGTTCCACACTAATATCATTTTAATATGCTGAACATTTTTGAAAAGTACAAGTAGACATTTTCACATTTAGTAATGACTACATTGTGTGATTCGGACTTCATCTACATCAGAGGTCAACAATCTTTTTTGAAGTTCAGAGATACTTCTTGATATTGATTAGTGATGTTTGATACACAAATACGCTCAAAATGTTTAATTGGGGGTCGGCTAACTTGACTAAGTTTACCACAAAAATGGTTGACACAGAAATGCCTCGAAACAGGGGGCGATGCAATGACCTGAGTAATTGATGGAATAATCTATAATAATTCTAAAAAGATATGTCCGTGACAGCCCTGTTAATAATTAATGACATTCAAGACACTAGTCATGGTAATGATTTCTCACAATAATTACGAAACAGTTAAATATTACTATGCAGCACTTTATTTCTTTAAATCTCTTCTGTTATTTACATTTTCAAAAGATTCATTCTACAACACTCCTTGAAAATCACAATGCCCCATCACTGGTGAGCTATTTTTGGAACAGGCCCATGGGCTACTCATGTGGTCCTTGCGGACTACCCGGTGCCTGCGGACATCACTTTTGGTGACCCGTGGTCTAAATAATGATGAGAATGTAAAAAAAAAGAAAAGAAAAGGAAGTGGGTAATTGTGGTGAGCACAGCTGCCACTGAGTTGATTCATATCTCGGCTCAAGTGCTCCTCTAGTGAGTTTGTGCATTGTTTTAGCAAGGGGGGCACAAGCCAGTGTTTTCTTGTGCCGGTCCTAAGCCCGGATAAATAAAGAGGCTTGTGTCAGGAAGGGCAAGAATGTCACCCATGTGTTGCACATCATGCTGTTTCTATTCTCCTTGACTGAATAATTTGTTCAAATAAATCGTGAGTTAGAATCAGTGATATTAAGTACAAATGAAATATGTAACAATATGTTTTGAATGTAAGGCTGACAAAGTGCACACTAACAACCTAATTTTCTGACTGACTGCTTGGTGGAGCATATAAAACCTGTTGGATCACAGCCTTGCCATGGGGGGGAAAAAAATGAGCGAGTGGCCAGATGGAGGGATAGAGGGGCTTAAATGAGTGTGGAGTGTTGTCAAGGTGATCCCCTGTTCAACCTCCTGCTCTCTCACAAAAACCCCCACCCACCCATCTCGAGTCATCTCCCTCTCATTAAAGTTGGAGCGTTAACGATTGTGGCATAGACAGTGCTGTATTTGACGTGGTGCTGAGTGCCTGCTGTGAGGAAAGTTGTGGAGTAACTCACTGTCAACCTCACAGGCTTGACACGGAACACTTAGAGTAAAAGCTTGATGGAACAGAATGTTGATAGGAATATTTTCACCCAAGGACATTTGCTATGGAAGCAAAGAAGGAAATTGAAAAGATAAATAAATAAAAAGATTGAATTGCAACAGTATGCACATTTAAGAAATGCTGGTAATATAACAGCCTCGAGCGGGCGAATAAACCATAATGAGCATCATGTGGCTCGATAAATGTTTATGCATGGTCTGATTTAATCTGAATATTATGAGGCGGTTATGAGCAATAGTACCCAATTTAAAACAAACCATCCACATATTTGGAACATTGAGACTGTGTAGACATAATAAAGCACTTTTTCTTTTTTTGTAAAGTTAAAAAATATTGTTATCTATAAACAATTTAAAAAAGAAGACTACTTCCACCCCAAATTATTATTATTTAACTGGCAATTTTTAAAAAAAAATTTTTTTGAAAGCCTCTTTCCACCAGTAAAAAAATTTTTTTAAGTGAACCCATGCTATTCGTGGGGGAGAGAGACCTGGCAGGCTCGCCAATAATGAAAATCAAAATTCTTCAAAAAATGTTGATAAACATTCAATAAGCGTTTTCCACAATAAAAAGATGGAAATGTGGGAAACATTTTTTTTTTTTAAATTAATTCTCTATACTGAAAAACATATTTTCAGACCAAACCATAGGCACACAGCCAGAATTTTTTCTTTGGGGTAGCCAGGGTGACACAACTCAGTAACCATAAGCTGATGTGTGCATATGCACGTGCACATTCACACACTTGTAACCTCATAACTATAGATGTGGTGGGTGACTCCATGGCTCCGCCCTTGTGCCCTATTGAATAAAAGGACAATTTGGTTAAACTGTCATTTGCCACAGACATAAGGAGTGGAAGGACACATCTCTTATAAAGCTAAGCTATGTGATTATATTACCTTACAATGCCCGTCGTGGCATACCTGATTGGGATAAGTAATATTGAACCTTAGTGTGTGTATGAAAAAGCTAGCCATGTTTTGGTACATGAGATGTATTAATGGAAATGCCGGAAAATAGCATACAGTAAACTGAAGAACACTGATTAATGGGGTGAGAAGAAGTCACAAGTCCGTCTATGCGTTTTTGCATGCAACCATAATTTGAATATGTTCAAAAATTCTGTTGAAGAAAAGCAAAAAGACGCTCCAAATGAAAGAGACATCTTGGGAAATCTCCCCTTGGATGCCGAAGCATTGTCCCTCTTCTCTCATTTTCTAGCACACAAGCAGCACTCCTCTGGGTTTAAAACTCATTTTCATCTCTCTTGTAAGCTCTGCGTTCTTACATATTTGTTCTAAATCCTATTAGGAGGCCTTTGTGATATGAGAAGCGCTTGCAAATTGGAAACCATCTTCAGGCAAAAGTTGGACATGGGAGGCAATCTTCAAAATCTAATCTCTTGAAGCACAAAAACACCAACAGCATATTTTGGACGTGGTTAATAACAAAACATAAGTGGGGAAAAAATGAATAAAAATGTTACATCATAGTGCTGGTAGATTCATCTGTTGTGGATATTGCTTCACTATTTTTTATTTTTTTTTAAACATATCTGTCTGGTCAAAATTGTGCAGCTTGATGTGTCTTCACTTGGTCATTGTACACTTTGCTATCTGATTTGCCCAAATCCAGATCAGAAAATTGGTGTGGCCCAGACTGATGAGTCTGGGGGGTGCATCACCTGTGGTCAACAGACACATGCTCCAGTGAAATAGACATTCAAAGATAGTGTAAAAAGAAAGAAAACATTATGAGTTGAGCGGAGGATGCGGAAATAGCACTGGAGTTGAAGTCAATAAAAAGCGAAATAAAGTTGAACCCTGAAAGGTTGATTTTAACCCAGTCAAAAGGACAACTTCAATTTTGGACTGCTTTGTGTATTTCATGTTTTAATTCTCTGAATTTGTTATATTAATCAATCATTTTTCACTCCATTCCCCACTCCCATGTGTTCCCAATGAAATAAAAAAATTTCTATTAACCCCTGGAGCACAAGTGAGCATTTAAAAACTGGAAGCAAGGGTTTTCCTCGTTTTCCCTGACAGGTGCCCTCCTGAGACAAAAGGTTAAAATGAGGAAAATTAGTTTGGGTAAGCTCTCGATTTATCGGTCGATCTATGTTCCTACCCTCACCTATGGTCACGAGCTGTGGGTTGTGACCGAAAGAACAAGATCCCGGATACAAGCGGCCGAACCCTGCGGAGGAAACTCTCTCCCTTAGAGATAGGGTGAGAAGCTCAGTGTCGAGCCGCTACTCCTCCGCGTTGAGAGGAACCAGTTGAGGTGGCTCGGGCATCTGGTTCGGATGCCTCCTGGACGCCTCCCTGGGGAGGGGTTCCGGGCATGTTCCACCGGCGGGAGACCCCGGGGACGACCCAGGACACGCTGGAGAGACTACGTCTCTCGGCTGGCCTGGAAACGCTTTGGGATCCCGTCGGAAAAGCTGGCTGAAGTGGCTGGGGAGAGGGAAGTATTGGGCTTCTGCTGCCCCCGCGACCAGACCCCGGATAAGCGGTAGATGATGGATGGATGGATGGATGGATGGATGGATAGTTTGGTTAAGATTAGATTAACGGCAGTAGCATGCCAGGTGAAATATTTTACTAGCCCTAATAACCGTGGGACAATATAGCATAATAAAGTATTTTTGCTATTACATATAACATAGCTCATCCACATTTATGGAGTGTGTTGCTGTGATTGTTTACAATTGTTTGAATCAGGTCTGAAAGCCATTCGCAACCACTATTCTCACAAGCCCAGACATTTTTCTCCACCTTTGTTTTCCTGTGTCAGTAGCCTGTCGCAATTGCTCCACTATCTTTATTTATACTTTTTCTCCCTTTCCACCATTATGTTCATTTTGCATCGTGCTAAAAGTTTTTTTTTTCTTCAATATTTACATTTTGCTGTACAATACCGACACTTATTTGTGTGTGCACCTTTGAACCAGTAGCCTATTTACAACAGCATCGCATTATTTGTACTTTCCACCCTTTTATTTATTATTATAATTTTTATGGTCGTATTATAAGAATTGTATTTCTTATGTTTTATGTTTGATCTTACTGTATGTACAACACTTTGTTATATCTGCGTTTTTTGTTAAAGTGCTCTATAAATAAAATTGAGTTGAGTCGAAGCATTGAGGAAGCATTATAGGTCATTAAGGATAAATTAAAGCATTTTTTCTAGCAGTTCTTCCCTTACTGCATTTACATCTTTAACACCTCTGCCTGAGGAACCTGAGCTTTTGATGAATAATGCAAGTAATTAGTGTTAAGCAACAACACGGGTCAGCAGCACTAAGTTGTCTTCAGGTCTTGGGAAGCTCTTCTTCAAACTAAAAAAAACTTCTCCTGCCCTAACAGACATACCTTTCTTAAATCTATGTATCACTGTATGTATGTATGTACAATATCTTTATTCTATGGCTTTTGACTCTGTTGTCATTTATTGATATTTATTTGTATTTACCTATTTACTGACTGGCCTACTTATGACATTTATTATTTATTTTGTGTTATTATTTTTTGTTCTAAAAAAAAAAAAACTTAAGAAAAATTTAACCATAAGCATAATATATTTATCAAATAATTAGCATACCTACCAATCACAGGATCTATGATGTCATTCAACAAATGTGATAAAAGTGACTGAAAACTTGTCACAGGTGCGGAGACCATAGAAGCTGTATTATAATCATATTTTAAAGATGAGCTTGAGCCACATTTATCAAACGGGAACTCGCTATAAATAGGTAAGCTATAGAGACAGTTTCAAGGTACCGGGAGGTGGATTTGTGCTGCAAGATAGCGGTGATAAAGAAGATTGAAGTAAATTATCGACTACGAGAGACTGTTGTGGGGATTGGTTTGGGGATTGTAGATTGTTAGGTGGTGATTGGGAAATTGAAAGCTTCAGTGATGAGATTGGTTCTGGGAGTAACTGGGATGATTGTAACTGTTCTAATAGGAGAGGTGTGTTCGATTGGCAGTCTTTGGGCAGCGAGGCTGAACTTGACGGTGAAACTGTGAAAGTCGACCTTAGACAGAGGGATGGGGAAAGGGAGAGAAATGCACATCTGGGATTGGTGGTCTGACACTAGCATGAGTAGAAAGATCAGGAGAAGATGAAAGAGGAGTTTGGGAAATTTGACGATGTGGAAATGATGGCAAGGGCAAAATGTGTGTGGGGAACCACAGTGGGGTTTTGATTTGTGGATTGTGGGAGAGGAAGAAGACATCTGTGGCTTTGGGGCTGATTTTGAAATGTTTGGACTTTCAGCAGTGGAGAGTGATGGCTTACTCTGATTGGCCAGCAGTGTGTGCAAAGGAAACCAAAAATAATGGAGAGCACTGATTTCAAAGGGAAATCAAAAATGTGCTTTACAATATTGTCCCATGAGGCCCGACAAATCCAAAACACTATATTCTGATTAATATTGTGCTTGTGGAATATGAATTAAGCAGTAAAATACACAAATTTGATCCATTTCAGGGGGCGGACATTTTGACACTTGCTCTCGATTGAAAATGACATCACATTGCCTAAGGGCTCAACTTGCGAACATCACATGACCAAACCCAGAAAAAAAGTGAGCCATGAATGGTCGTTCCCTGAGCCCTGTCTTCTCTCTCTCTCTTTTTAGGATGCTAATATTTAGTTGTACTTGATTGGTTTGATTAGACTCAAATTTACATTCATAAAAATTTTACTGCAGCCAGACATAGCTGCATTGTGTGATTTAAACCTTGTGATGCAATTGTTTTATTTTACTATTGCTTTTCTTGCCAGCATTATTGTTAAATACTGTATAAGTTTGTTTTTAGCTGAGGTAACACTGCAGGTTTTTTTTTTATGATTTGAACCTTTTAACCTAATATTGAATATTAACATCTGTAACAGAACTCTACAAATTATAATGAAATGAAAGTAAGGACTTGAATTTTACAAATGTTTCTACTTTATAATAATAGTGAAATATAATTTGTAACTGTACAATATACATTTTAATCACTATAATGTATAATGTAATACATCTAAAATAATCAATTAATCAAATATGAAATAATCAATTCTGTATGTATGTACTGTAGAATATGTAATGTAATAATAATATACATATTCTACCAGTTATTCACTAAAGGGTGGATTCTTGTTTTTTTTTCTCCTCCTGCATCTTGAAACTACTTTGTTGTGCTTCTCCCACATGGAATAAATTCACTAATAAAACTCCTCACAAACTTTCTTTGACCCTCTAGTGTGGCACACTCGTTTCAGACCACTCGTGTGTTTTGTTTTTTGTTTTTTTTTGGGGGGGGGGTTGGTTCTAATCCTGTAATCTCAAACTTGATATGTTGAGCAGTTTATATACAGCAACACATGGGGTATCATGTCAAAGAAAACCGATTCATAGGGCACACATAGGGCCACTATTTGAGAGAATACAGAATAGTATTTTTTCCAGCATATAAACTGTGCACCAAAATTAAAAATCAAACATTGTTACGATATATTTTTCAGTCACTGCAAGTTTCCCCATCAGTCCCACACCCCTCATTGCTGACAATGACTAAAGACTACCGCTAACAATCCCTCCATCACATCACCGTGTGGGACCACCTGACAGCTCAGGAAAATGACAGTGAAAAATAAGAGAGCTCCCCACAGGATGCCATGCCAACACATTCCATTATTCATGGCCACACACTCTTTCAAAATCAAAGACAGGAGATGAGACACTGGTGAACACGTTGTAATTATTATGCATTATAAAAGTTTTAACTGTTGGAAGGAATAGCTTATCAGCATCTATATAATTCTGCATTTCCCCAAAGTCATAGGAGTCTTCTAATTGTCAACCCAAAAAAGCAATATATATTAGTACTGTCAGCATACAAATCAGACTCATTGTTTGAACTGTTTGATTAAAAAAAATTAAAAAATAAAAAGCTGTATGGTACTTTAGAACATTCTCATTCTATATGAATTATTTGAAAATGTCATAAAGAAAACTGAACAATCTTGGTTAGAGTGCAGAACCGCATGGTTTATGCTCACTTTGTTATTTTTGTCTCACGTGATGTTAGTCAGAGTGACGTCATTTTTTTTTCATATTGGCTATTGCTCATTTGACATTCAGAAAGTGTTTCACCTCATGTGTTGTTTGTTTACAGCAAAACTTCCCTAGGGAGTATTTATAATAACTTCTGCTCATTGACTGCAGCTCATTCCAAATGTAATAAACAGTAATAGGGAAACATTTACATGCCTCCAAGGTAAGTGGAATTCTTCATCTAGTGTGCGCTTATTGACTGCAGTTACTATCTTTTTTTTCCAAAACTCACTCACGAACCAAATGTTTGTATCCAAAACATGTATCCGTTGATGTTAACAGTGCTGCAGTTTTGAATAATGAGCTGAAAATTAAGGTGAATTAATATATTAACTCATTCACTCCCAGCCATTTTCATTGAAGCAACCTCCTTCGCTCCCGGCCGTTTTACTGGATTTTGACTGATTTTGCAAGGCCCACAGAATATTGTGTTCTATCGCTATAAAAACATGGAACCGACCCAAAAGAAAGATTAGAGTCTCTTCTTTCATCAGGAAAAAAAAGCATATTTCTATTGGTTTGCATCAATTGGCATTAGAATATAGCTAAGTTTCATCATTATTCACAAATCTAGTTTCGGACTGTGGGGACATCAGCTTGTTTGCAACATGGCCCTGGTTGAGCTCCTTTACTCTGATGCCACCTGCTGGCTGTTTTTTGAATTACTACCATTGCTTCACCCATTCTCTGCAGTTCAGGTGCTGCATCAAAGCCTTCAAATTTTGCAGGGCAGTAGGGCGCACACTGATTCATTTTAAATAATAATATTCAGGCATTAATCAGGGATTAAAAAAAATGTGACAAGTATACGACCGCTCTAGAAGGATAACTGGGAATGCAAAAATTTTTTTTTAAAAAAGGTCATACTTAAAAAACATATTGATGTATTTTGAGAGATAAAAAAAAATCAAGCAGACTTAAAAGACAGTATCAATGTATAATAAACTATCTATCTATACATGGTCATGGTATGCTATATGAGCAGGATTGGTTGTCTTACTTTTAAATTGTATTCTTCTGATAGTTTCTAGTTGTTGAAATTTTTTTTTAGTTAGTACTGTAATCCAATCACCATATTGTTAAAATAATCTAACTTGGGCTGTAACAGTGGATCACAACTATTTGCAGGGGTAGAGACCGTAGGTAGGTAGGTAGGTAGGTAGGTAGGTAGGTAGGTAGGTAGGTAGGTAGATAGATAGATAGATAGATAGATAGATAGATAGATAGATAGATAGATAGATAGACAGACAGACAGACAGACAGACAGACAGCTGGATGGATAATAATAATACATTTTATTTGTATAGCGCTTTTCAAAAGACTGAAAGAAAACTTTACAAGAATATAACTGGTAAAAACTAGAGTCAAAATAAAAACATAAGACTTTTAAATATGTACAACTAAAAGAAACATCTCAACCTTACATCATGTAAAATAAACTCAGATGAAAGAAGACAAAGGACAATAATCAGATTAAAAGCAGTTCTAAAAAGGTGGGTTTTGAGGTGAGATTTGAAAGAGGGTATGTCAGTACAGTCACGGATGTTTTGAAAGAGAGTTCCAGAGGGTGGGAGCACCTATGAAAAAAGCTTGGTCACCTCAGGTCCAGTGATTGGTTCGTTGAGGTGGAGAAAAATTTGGCAGCAGAGGAGCGGAGGCTACGGGAAGGAGTGTGGCAGTGCTGCTTTGTTTGGTAAAAAGTTTTGTTTTTTTTACTTGATTTTCACGCATGCGCAAACGTAATGCGCACTTCGCTTATATAAGGGGCAGGCAAGTTCGGTACTAGAGAGCTGCAGCCCTGCATGTGGCCCTCCTCGAACACAGACGAGAGGCTCCTGCAGAACGTAATTATGAGCTGATGATCTGAAACACCTGGTTTGGAGGCAGGAGACAACAAAAACATGCAGGACTGCAGCTCTCTAGAACCGAACTTGCCTATCCCTGGCTTATAGAGAGGAGACATAAACAACAAACGTGCAGTCCCCATGGGGACTTGTTTATGGGGTGCACCCCGTCTCATTTTTAAAATGATGAAAATCCATCGCCAAGATGGAGAACTTTAACCCCCCCTCAAGGTAAGGAAAGCTTACTTTAATTCATTAATGTTTATTATAACTCTAGAAGATGGACGCTGAAGGTCCGGTGTAAGAGGACTTGCTGATCTACAGTACATGAGTTCAAGATTGCAGCAAAGTTTCATGGGTCAGATAGATGAAAGAGTTGACCGCGTCAGGGTTTCTTGGGTTTAGAAGGGAGTGAGATAACCCTGGTTTAACAGTCACCGCTGGGGGCTAAACACCTCGGACGCTCCCTTGACTGATGAGTGACAGGTCATAAGCTACAGACAGGAAGGGCAGATCCAAAGCCCCCCCTGGCCTCTCTTCCTTGTCCATCTGTGCAACCTGTCAGGCACGGCCATGCCTCTGCCTACACAAAAACAGAGCCTGGGATTACATATTTAGTGTGCTCAAGATGGACAGGTAGGCAAAGACATGCATATACAACCCATACAAGAGAGAACTTTCTTTGTAATTTAACTCTACTGCTTATATATAGTTCATGTCATATAACAAGAGCAATTAATGAGCAAAAAACAAGGGTGCTTATTACTGTACCTGTTACCTGTTTTTTCATTGTAGATACCAAATCTGACCTGGAGGCCAGTAGTGGATAACAAGCCTCAATTGGTGTCCTGGAAAGTTTGTATTTTGTTTTTATGAAATTAGAAATTTTAATGCAAATGTGTAGCTGATAATTCTGTTGCCTCATTCAGAAGTAGATGCATGCATGGACACATACAAAACATATATTCAGATCTACAGCTCACCTTCACTGAACAGACCCATGTCCTTCACACTTGTCTTTACCATCCTAGGCAACTTCATTTATCTGAGCAGGGCAAAGTGCAAGGCCAGTAAGAGAAATGTGCACCATCTGACTGTAACAGGGAATGTTGCTCATTCTGTCTTTCCACTTTCCACCAAGCAAAATGTCAAGATACTTATCATTTACTTTTGTAAATAGGAATAAGCAAAACAAAAAACGGTTACATTTAATCATTTTCCAACTTGTCATTACTTTACCTCAATTTTACATTATATTCATTATAACACATTGCAGCTTGCAAATGTACTTAAATGTAAGCTAGAATGTAATTTTGCTTTACAATGGTTACCTTCTTTCTATAATTGTGTGAAGGGGGTTAAACAACATCAGTTAACATTTTACACTTGTATGAGATGAAAATCTTTAAATTATCTGTATGATTAAAAAAAAAAAAGAGGCAACTTGGCCATGTATTCTTTTTATATTATTTCCTATGATAACAATTGCTTCAAATATGAACAAATCACAGGTTAAGCAGCATACAATAATGGGTTGATTTCAATCTCCATTTTACACAAATTTAGAAAAGCGACCTACGCTTGAGAATTTGGTAGGCAATCACACAAAATGTTGAGCATCTGAGATTGACTAAGCACAATTCCACATCAATATGTTAAAAAACAATAGCAAAGTTGAACACACTTATTAAGACAAAGGGCTCTATTTTTGTGCCTAGTGCAAGTCTGGCACAAGGCACGGGGTACATCTGCACAGGGGCGGGCTAGACTAAGTTTAGGTATTTCCGCAAACCCATACAAGCAGTGTAGCACATTTAAAAAAAAAAAGGGCATTTTGCGGCATTGCGGGCACAAACACAGCCAAGTTTTTTTTTTATACACCAATCAAAGTGACTTCTCATTCTCTTTGAATGCCGCGTACAAGGCTACACTGACAGTCCTTGACATGGCGGAAGAACACATGTTGTGTGTTGCTTGTCTCCAATAGCAATGTGAATTGGTACAGGTGTGGTCTAAACAGGTGTCATCATAGGTCAACATAGCCTGTAAGATGTGTACCATTAACTCTTTGACTGCCAAAAACGTTAAATAACGTTTAGTAAAATCCTATGGAGGAGCGCCAAAGACGTTAAGAACCACCATTATTTTTATTTTTTTTGCAGATAAGCCCATATTGCAGCTGAGTTGCTTGTGGGGGGTTTCTGTGCATGCCGGACAGTCTTCCTGGCAGTTATGGCTGAAAGCTTTGTTGGTCTACATGACCGTGGCTTGGACTCAACAGAACCACTAATATTCACTTCAGGACGACATGGCGGAAGGAGAAACTGATTTGCTCAAGTCCATGCAGGACATCAAAATGCGTAAAGTACAGACTACCTGCACCTACATCCAGTTCTCCCAAATTGCATTGCATCACCTGCACCAAAACCTAGACATGAATCCAGTAGGCACACAGTTTAGTGCGCTGGGGCATGTAAAAGAAAATGCCCTTGATCTGCCGAAGAGCTCAGCATGGCGCAAAGCCATCTGCCAAATTGACAAATATGCTAACGGGCACGAGCCTAGCACCAGCACGAAAATCAACATATGCCAGTTTTTACGCTCAAGCGGGCGTGTGCTGTCTACAAAGATAGAGCCCCTAGTGTCAAGAAGCAGCAGTGGAAGAGTGGGAAATGTGAAAAATAGATCCTTGCAAGGTCATCTCTGATTGATGATCGAGTTAAGTTGTAGAATTATACATGAGCCTGTCTGATTCATTTCTTCATCAGGTGTGCAAGCTACAGGGATCTATGACGATCACTGGCTTGAGACAGGTTTTAAAAAACTGCGCGGTTTGAAATCCGGGACAAACAGCTTGTGTCAAAAGAGATCTTTGGAAGAATGGCACTGTATTATAACTTGTGTGAAGTGAACAATCATGGCAAATTGCATATGTACATTCTTGCTGGTGTACTGTAGTGTTTTTTTTTCTTGGCCCTGCCGCAGCTCTGCACAATGTTCTGTAGAAATTGGTTTAATCATTTTTTTGTGTAATATGCTAACAAAGAAAAGGTGATGATCCGTAACCTCATTGGCACGGGTAATAAAGTCGAGTGAAAGCAAATTTAAAACTGCTAAGATGGGTGGATTCAGGTAAAGTTGTAAGCCTTTAGCTGTACAGATTTTCTTAAGGGGTTCAGTGCCTTAATCACACATACTTTGACTTTGACATTGATGGAAGGAGGCGCTCACTCACCACGCCCAGAGAATTCAGGTAATCAGCCTGACAACCCCCCTAGTCACAGGACTGGTGATGTTTACGACTCTAATACACCTCTCCCCTTAGTGAGTTCTATAAAACAGCTCACACTCCATCCTCCCTTCACTCTCAAACTTGTTAAAATTCAGCCTCTCACTCTTTCTTCCTGCCAGCCAGCCAGCCAGCCAGTCCCTCTGTCTCTTCATTAAGCTCTGTCGCCATCATGGCTGCAGGCTTATTGCACTTAGATTGGCTCCCTGCTCTGTTCCTCACTTTTAAGGCTGCTGCAGCAGGGGACTTAAAGCGGTCCTGCTCAAGCGGTCAGTGGGCCCTAAAAGTGCACTCTACCTCTCATCCCCTCTGGCTCGGTCTCCGGTGGGCTACTCAGTCCGAGAGGTGCCGCTTAAATAAAGGGCTGTAATTATGGGACCTGCTGAAGCCAAGCACTCAGAAAGTCAACAGCACAATGTGTGCTGAGAGAATGCTTTGCCAACCAAAGGCATGCGTAGACTCTCAGTCAGCAGGAAAAGCAGCAGCGGTGGCAGGAGAGGGTATTCATGTAATAATAAATAAATAAAGGCACTGATAGAATTTAACTGTTGTACGATTTATTTTAAATAACTTATGTTGAAACCAACACACACACACACACTTTTGTTACACAAAATGAAATCATTTTCATTTGTCAGATGAAGCTGTTGATGCTGGCTAATTAGAGGTCTTTTATAAAAAAGTATTCAGCTGGGATTTTAAGATCATATGGAATTCCATTACCTATAGAGTATAGTCTTGCACAGTGGCTGATGTTAGTCTGCTTGGTTTGTCTCAGAATTGTGAAATTCTACATAGTCTTTGGATTCCATCACTGTTCATGCAGTTTACCTGTTTACAGTAGCACATAACCAACTGGTAAGTATATGTCATTTTCATAGAAAAAAAAAACCTACTAGTCCAAACTTTAGACACAGTTTTTCATTCAATTAGCATGAGGAAGTGTTTCCAAAGGATTGACTGCTAATGTTTATGAAACCAAAACACAACAGGAAGACATTTTTAGCAACTTTATCAAATTTGCCCTAAATATGTAGCTGGAAATGTAAATGTCATTTTAATGAAACTGACTGTTTAGCCAACAAAGTTATTTTAGTTAATGAAAACTAACGGGAAAAAACTAAAACTAAAATTTAAAAAACAATTTAATTAAAGAAATAAAAAAGAAAATGCTTAAAAAAAAAATAAAGAAAACTAACTGAAACAAAATTTTATGTTTACAAAACTAACTAAAACTAACTATAATTATGGCAAAAATGTCCTTCGTTTTAGTCTTTGGTAATTAATTTAATACCTGAGCCTTTGGGGATGATTTTAAATGTGATTTAAGTATATTTATTTCAATATTAATATAATATAAAGACGTTTGAAAGTGTGTCACACTTAAATGAGGTTTTCATTTTACCATGATGTTTATTAAAAATGGTGCACAAGTAATACACATTAAAATAAATAAATAAATGAATAACGAAAACTAATCCTGAAACTAACTAAAACTAAACTAAATCTAAGCTTCTTTTTTTAAAACTAAAAATAATAAAAATTAACAGAGCCACCCTGAAATCTAAATAAAACTGAATAATAATAAACAAATAAATAAACTCAAAACAAAATAAACAAACTAAAATGAAAATTCCAAAACGGTATTGTTTCTTGTTGCCGTGCCTTATTGTTGCATATAATACACATTTTAGTGTGGTCAACTATTAGGAATGCAACAATGTTTTTTTTTAAATCAGAAAATCAGTTTTGATTTAAAAGATATGTATTGAATTGGTCCACTTATATCGAGATACTGTGCATATCGAATCGTGTTTTTTGGGAGCACACCCCTCCTATATATGCGATATGTTCCGTGTAAAATTTAATGACATGAAAACACAAATACTGAGACACAAAAAAATACTACATCTCAAACTGAATTGTTGCATGTGAACGAATCTTTACCTGCGGTGCCTCTTGAGAAACAACCTGTCCATATAGGTAAGACTACTTTCAGTGAACTCCACCTTGACGGGTACCTTGCTGTCTTCCCGTCTTTCTCCTTTATGGCTTCTCTCTGGAGGAAAGTCAGCTTGGGTTGCTGTACCTGACACTGATACTGGGGGAGAATATACAAAAATAAAGTTGGGTTACGGAAAGAGTAAAACAAAGCCCAGAATGTGTCAGACGAAGTTATAAACAAAGCAGGATGTGCAACACCTTCTGTAAAAATGAGAAAACACCTTTTCATTCATACCTAAAAGTGACAAAACACGGGCAGGCAGCAGTAAGGCTCATGCCGGGTAACAAAAAGATATACGCAATACAATAGAAACATTACAAACACATGAAAAAAAGAAAGATCCAGGAAAGAAAGAAAAACGTTATGATTGCTCTCAACACTTTAGAAGTCCACAGTGGCAGCTTTAAAGTGGACCTGTGTGCCAGTGGCTTGACAGAAATAATTAGGGCTGAAGGGGCTGGCAGTAATTTGCAGAGTAGAGCAGAGAGGCAGAGGAAAAAAAGTCTGTCCAAGTGGTAATGCAGAGAAAACAGGGGTGGGGGTGGTGCGGGGGGCACCAAGACACACAGAAACTAGAATAACACAACTAATAGCACATACATAAATATGCAGACATATGCTCTGCTGCACATGCAGACCCGATCTGAGATGGAAGGCAGCTTGCACAAATACACACACAAATGGCTGAGGGGAATGAGTGCTGTGGAGTAGAGTACAGCCACCCATAGCACTTCTCTCATTATCGCAATATGCAACCGCCATGGATTATTTCTCGTACTGCAGTGGTAAGCACTTTCTGGAAGGCCTTAACACATCAGTGTAGAAGCAAGGAAAGGGGCAGCAGGAACACTCGGGATTTTGTGAAAATGGCACAGGAGGAGGAAAAGGCGGTTGTCGCATGAACATGGGCAGGACGGGACTGCTGAAAATGTTTTGCCATCATTTTAAAGTAGGGCTAAGGGGTTATACCGTTAGGGCATGTTTTCTCATAAAACTTGCTCTGTTATCATTTGTTACTTTAAGAAAACAAAGCTTTAAAGGTTCTGAGGATTCTGATGATCTTGCATTATTCCTCACCTGTTTGAGTCGATATTGTTACAGGTTCTGCGGCACCACCGCCACCACTTTGGTTTCTCCAGTCCTTGAGAGCCTCCTGGAAAGATCTAGCTGATTCCTCCTCATCATAATCTCCACCAAGAAGAGAATTGGCAAAATCCCTTTTACTATCCTTATAGTGTTCCTTTTTAATAATTTCCGTTCTTGTCTTTTCTCCATAATTTCCAATACACATCTGCAATCATTAAAAAAAAGAAAGGGGAGAAGCACAAATTAGAAAGCTTGCCAAAATGTGATTCATGCTAATCTTCTCTAATCTACTACTTTAACAGTATTGTAAAACATGAATAGAAATTGAATTAGTCACAAATATTATGTTTCCTGATGAAGAATCACCAATTCTAATCGGCATAACTGTGTACTGCCTTTGCGTATCTGAGTAATTGTACATTGAAGGGGAAAATGGAAGGGACAGTTTGTGCAGGAAAAGACAAGTCAAGACTTCATCGTCTCAACATTTTATATGAAAGATCAATAAACTGGAATGTTGGTGAGAACATCTTCAAAATATAAGACCTATTGTTCTGTGCACTATGCATTCAATGTTATTAATCAGTCAAACTGCTTAAAAACGCAGCCCTACAGGAGACGGAAGCCACTACAAGCTGTAGGCCAGTCCCAAGCACATGTAAATGCAGAGGATTATATCAGGAAGGGAATCCTGGTAGAAAACTTTGCCAAACAATTAAGCCTTGAACCTAAAAATTCCATATCGGATTGATCACGGCCCGGGTTAGCATTAGCCGCCATCGGTACTGTTAACCTACAGGGTGCCGGTGGAAATTCAACTACTGTGTGTCAAAGATGGAGGAGAGGTGGAATGCAGGTTTCGTAGACTGGAAAAGAAGAGGAACGCATGGTCTCTAAGACCTGAAACGGGGGACTTTGAATGTTGGGGCTCTGACAGAAAACCTTGGGAGTTGGTTGACATGATGATAAGGTGAGAGGATAGTTATATTGTGTGTTAAGGAGGCCAGGTGGACAGGCAGGAAGGAAGTTTAGGAGCAGGGTTCAAGTTGTTTTATCATGGTGTAGATAGGAATAAAAATAGAGTAGGCGGTATGTTAGAGGAAGAGTTTGTTAAGAATGGCCTGGAAGTGAAGATTGTCAGATGGAGTTATGAGGCTGAAACTTGAAATTAAGGGTGTTAATATAATCCGTGGTTTTGCCCCAGAGGAGAGAAAGATACAATTTTGAAGAAGCTAGATCAGTGGTGGGAAAACTCGGTCCTCGAGGGCCAGAGTACTGCAGATTTTAGATGATTCCCTTCTCCAACACTGCTGGTATATGATCAGCTCATCAGCAAGCTCTGCATAAGCCTGATAATGATCCTGTTGATTGGAATCAGCTTGTGTTGGAAGTGGGAAACCTCCAAAACCTGCAGGACTCCGGCCTTTGAGGACAGAGTTTGTCCACCCCTGACCTAGATGAAGTCATTTTGAGGATCCCTGGTAGGGTGCATATTGTAATGGGCATGTTGGTGTAGGATGCACGGGTGAAGAAGTGATACATTTGGTATCTAGGAAAGGAACATGGGACGGTCAGATGGTGGTAGACTTTTACCAAAAAGATATACATGGCTCTAGTCAACGCTTTTACAAGAAAAGGCCAGAACATTGGGTGACCTACAAGAATGTAGTTTTTGACCAGGTTGTTCAATATAATTATAGTGGTTGAGAAGATGCCTGAGGAATGGAGGAATAGTGTGCTGGTGACCATTTTCAAGAGCAAAGGCGATGTGCAGAGTTGCCGGGACAACTAAGCATTGATTAGCCACACACGGAATGAAGATATGAGAAAGCTAGACTCGGGACAAAAGGGAGTATTTGTAAACAGCAGTATGGTGTCTTGCATATTGGTGTTGATGGAGAAGTGCAAAGACGGTCAGAAGGAGCTTTGTCGATATCGAGAAAGCCTATAACAGTGTACCCAGAGAGGAACTGCGGTTCTGCATGAGAAAGTCTGGAGTGGTAGCACATCAGTAGTGAGGTGTGCATCAGGGATCAGCCCTAAGACAATTTATTTTTACAATAGTGATGGATGGGCTGACAGATGACGATCGTATGGAATCCCCATGGACCAATGGTGTTTGCTGTTGACATTGTGATCTGCTTGTGAAAGCAGGGAGCTGGTGGAGGATCATTTGGAAAGGTGGAGGCATGTGCTGGAAAGGAGAGGAATTAAGATTAGCAGAAGACAGAATATACTGTATGTACATGAGAGGAATGGAGGAGCAAGAGTGAGGCTACGGGGTGAAGACAATGGGAGGGTGGAGGTGGATAATATAGTGAAGCTACCTTGGCGGACTTGTAATTGAGTTTATTATTTCTGATAAGGAAAATACATATAATAAACATGAAAAATGTAAACATGAACTTCACATTGCAACAAATATAAATACAACAAACAATTTGCTACACTTACACCAAACAGCTCAGGTATCTCCATACGTATGGGTGAGAAAGTGTGACGCACGCTGCATGAATACTGATTGAGATTCTCTGTACCACAGGCTAAACTCATTTTTCTGTTCCTTTAATAACAACTGACCACTTGCGCTGCTGAGGTTAACCAATAGGAAGACTTTTATCCTGTCCTTGAAGGTGTCAAAAATAACCCTGAAACCATGGACACTAGAATTTAAATATGGAAGGCCAACTACTGGCAGTGCAGTAGGAAAGGGTTTGTCCCAGTCTCCATTACAGTTTAAGATAGATCAAGGAGCTTTTTCTAATTAGTGTGGTGATTTTTAGCTTGTGGACAGCATAAATAAAAAGGAAAGGTGAAGGACTGGAGTGCACTGATTAATTCTGAGATGAAAAACTGCAGAAAAGCTCCTAAGTGGTGAGGTAAGGTTCAAACCATAAGACTTTTTGTACTCCACACTCTAAAAAAACAGTTGGGTCAAAAGTAACCCAATCATGGATCAAAAACGGACTGATCCACTTTGTGGGTCAATTTGACCCAACTTTCTGGTATTTTTTTTTTTTAATACAAAATGACCCACTTTTTTGACCCAAGTATAAGATCTGACCAATATTTATGAGTTGTTTTACGCTGAAAGACCCATTTCTTGACTCAAAGTTGGGTCAAATCGAACCAAGTGGAGGATCGGTCCATTTTTTTTTACACATAGTTGGGTTATTTTTGACCCAATTGTTTTTAGAGTGCAGTATCAATAGGTGTTCATTACTGTATCATTGCCTCTTTTCATAAGTGAATCTAAAACTTTATTGTGGAGTTGCCAAACGGTTGTTTGCAAAAGTCTTCACAACATCCCTGCTTCAGTGAAATAAACTTGATTTATAGTTTAGAAAGATTTCAGTGATCAATGTCTGAATGCACTTAAGCATAATGGCTATAAAAATATGTTTGTTTTATGTAAAATTATTTATACATATAACATATACTGTATATACCTTTTTGAGATCCTCAGCATCTCAGGCGTGTATGGTGAGCTGGAAGAACATGTTTTAGCTGTATAAAAAGCAATTTTAGAAAAGGTATCCGAAATGGCCAATACACATAAAGAATACACCATCACAGTGAAATAAATACAACATAATGCCAAATCTGATTTTCTATAGTAGGGATTGGTACAAACACAGTCATTCATGTCTAAAGTGTGATAATAGTAGTAATTTCCAAATACCCATTGTCCCTCCTTCCCTCATGTGACTCATAAGTGATCTGTGATGACAGTGTCTCAGGTGTGAAAGGGGAGCAGGTGTGTGAAATTCGGTGTTATCGCTCTCACACACTCATTGGAGGCTCAGATATGTCACCTCATGACAAAGAACTCACTAAGGATCTGAAAATAATCATTGTTTCTCTACATATTGATGGCCTAGGCTACAATAAGGCTGACAACACCCTGAAACTGAGATGCAGCATGGCGGTGAAGACTATACAGCACTTTAACAAGGCAGGTTGCACTCAGCCAATCTTAGAATGGTCAACTAATGAAGATGAGTGCACATGCTCAGCATCATATCAAGAGTTTGCCTTTCCTGTCTTTTCTTTGGTCCTTCCTCGGGTCTCCTGACGGCCTCACGACTCTGGCTGGAAGTGTTCGGTTTAGGTGAGCGGTATGGGATTTTTTAATAGGTTTTAGGTGAACTAATTAATACACACACACTCGCACATACACATTCAAAAAATAAAAAATGAAAAAAAATAAAAGCAATGATGATGACATGTCAAATCGGTAAAATTACCGAATGAACAATACTGAGCTCTCCAGAAAAAAAAAAAAATTAGTTTGCCTTTGGAAAACATTAAGTTCTACCAGCATTGCTCCAGAGGTTGAAGGGGTTGGAGAAAAAGTGGAGTCCAGTGGTAAATCAATTGGAATACTTAAATTGTGAATGTGCATCAAGTTGATGGGAAGCTGGAGAGGCGCAATTCTAATGAAATGAATATTCTATTTGTCGCCTCGTCTCGTATTCTTAGTCCTCTTCTCTTGCATTATTTCCAACACAAATGACACGAGATTAGCCGAGGAGCGGGAGATGCATGCGTCAGCTGCATGCGTTTAATCCTGCCAACGTACACAGCTGAGCTTGATTGAATAAGGGTATGGATGTGTGCGCTTCAAACTGAACCTCAACGGAGCAAAGCAACTTAAATGACAAGCCTAATTTACATATTATAAGATGTGAACTGCCGTTAACGGCATGGGTTGGCCCAGCCAGCAGTTAACATACACGTTAAAACGAAGAAAAAAATAGCAAAATGTTGCCACGTGGTGTAAGGACAATTTATTTCAATTTTAGGCTTAACTCTGATCTCTTAAGCTTTGGTGAGCTGTTTCAGGCTTGTCTTCAACCACCCTTTTGTTTTATTATTATACAATCTTCCTTTTCTACTTAGCAAGAAATATTTACGGTATTGACACACGTGACAGACCCAAGTTCGAGCTAGCTCAATGGACTTTGCTGAGAAGTCAGATATGAATTAAATAATATAAGCAGCAGCAGCACAATAACAACAAAAGCAATATTGGTTTAATCATATTTGACAACTTAATGAAGAAATACAGAATTTATTTATGTTTTTTTTTGCAAAGTAGTACATTTGAAAATTCTTGAATCACATATTTAAAAAATATAATTTGGGTTAAAGAGCTTTGTTATAAGTTTAAACAGAAGAGCATAATTGTTGTTTAGAGGCCATTTTTTTTGTTTACAATCCATCATTTAAGAGTGGAGTCTGAGCTGGAGTGATTATTCTTGTTTTGTCTAATGAGACCAGAGAGGGAAAACCTGAAAGTGAACGATGACATGGAGCATTAGTGCCCCCCTTAGGTAAACTCTAGCAAACCACGTTTAGACTGCACACTAATGTTATTTCCTGTGTTTACAATTATGCGTGTAAATGCATGCATAAGAACAGACATTCATGTTTCCAATTAGCTTTCTTATGCTACATGCAAAATGAAAATAGGTCAGAGTGAGGGGGCTGCAAATGAACAGGTGCCGTAAATCCCAAAGGGTTCGAAGTCTTGCCTGAGCGTACTTCACCAGTGCCTGGTAAAAGAACTGGCATTCTTGGGTCAATGGTCAGCACTGTTGCCTCACAGCTAAAAGTGTCTGTCACTAGGCTAGGATAAAGTGTTGCCAACAAAATACACAAAGAAAAGACCACACACATATAGAGGGATTATTTTCATTTTCAGAGAATGTTATCTGTGTATAATTTTAAATACAAGGTTTAAACAATCTATAGTGTCTCGTCGTAAAGCTAGATTGATTTCACCCCTCTTGTAAACCCAAACAAACTGACAGAAGTTCAATGGTTTAACAGAGTCAAGCAGGCTGTGTGTGAGAGAGAAATTGGAAAGGGTTAATTGTCGGATGTGTGCATCTTGATGAGATCATTTTTGGATTAAAATCTGCTTTTATCAAGCAGGGAATGGTTCTACAGTGACAGAGCCCTGAGGCAAGGTCAAGGAGGGCTAATGGAGATGCTTCATCTGTTTTCTCGGGCATTCACAAAATTCGGTTGATTCAAAGGGTTTTAACAGCTTTAATTACAAAGGAAAGACATTTTTAACAATCAAGTTGACACATCTACTTGAATCAAAACTGCCCACTTCACAGCGGCGATCTGTAATCGACCTGGTCGACTTCACATCATTCGCAAGTTTCTGAGAAACCTACTTTGTACGTTTCAATCTTCTACATGGACTCCAACGAGTATATTTCTATTTCTGTTTACGCAATGTGAAAGACTGTGCATCTAGTGAGCTGACTTGAAAGGGAATGAGCGGATCTGCGTTCATAGTCAGTAGTAAGTCAGTTCCATTGTGTTCACTCCTACAACGACGTATGCCCCTTTCTACAAAAATACCAAAAGAAAGAAAACTCCCTCATGCACACTGTTGGGCTGCACTGTGCACTATACCTGCATTAATGACAAAAAGGGACCATTTACTCATTCACTGCCATTGACGACTATAGACGTCAAAAATTCATTTGAACTATTTTTTTTAGTTTCACATTTTTTTCCACTTTTGTTAACAAGAGTATGAAAACCTAGAAAAAAAAATGTATTGTACATTTAGAACAGATAGAAAATGTGTGATTAATCTTGAGTTAACTAGTGGTCATGTGATTAATTAAAATTAAAAAATTCCCTGATGCCCCTAATTAAAATAAAAAAATAAAGATTATTAAAAATTAGGGACGTCAGATGATAAAAACTTTTAATTGTAATTGATTGCATGACTTCAATAGTTAGCTCACGAATAATCACACATTTTATATCTGTTCTAAATGTACAATAAAAAATGTTCTAGGTTTTCACTCTTTTTAACAAAAGTGGGAAAAAATGTGAAACTAATAGAAATAGTTCAAATGAATTTGACCGTCAATGGCAGTGAATGAGTTTATTTAACACCAATGATTTTTTTTAGAAAAGTTACATTTTGGATTAAAACAACTCTAATTCAAAAGAATTCAACCTCATGTGAGTTTAATGATAAAAATTCAGAATTTGTTTCCTTTCTTTTGCTGGGAAACTAAATAGAAAAAAGAGGGTGTACACTTTTCTGATGAACACAGTATGCTCCTATGCTATAATACCCCCATATACTGTATGTGTGTGTGTGTGTTTCACCCAAAAAAAGTAAAAAACTGGACTACACAAGTGTGCATTGCCTTCTAATGGCGCCATAAAACTGGCCCTTATTTCCCCTCTTATGCCTGGGGATAAATTACAGCCACTCTCCCGGGACTAGGCATACTATCAGGCAACAAGCAGCATATCACTACACTCTTCTCTGCTATGCTGGAGGAAATTAGTTCCCTCTTTTTGCCTGAATGGGTTTGGAATACTGCACAGAGTTAAGCATCTGTGTGTGCGTGTGTGTGTGTGTGTTATGTTTCTCAAGTGTGGTCCACTAGTAATGAGGAGTGGGGCTATTGGGCGGTGGTGGTGACAATGAGCCGGTTACCTCAGGCACAGAATTCTGGACGGAACAAGGTTGTAGTACAAATTATTTATTTTCATAATCTCACTGTGTTGCAACAAGCGCCTTGACTTTGTTGGGTGATTCAGTTCCCCCTCCACTACACACTTCTGTGTGATTACTGATACACATATTTAATCTGGTCACATTCAAATTGTAACTGAGTCATGCAAGAAATTAATAAATATTTCTTTCCAGATTCGACTTATGTGTTAAAGTTGCAAACCAATTGGAGAGCACTTATTCGTAAGTTTAGTATCGAGTTTCATGCATGTGTCATTCACACATGTTTTCTTGAACTATGTTCTTCCTGGTGACTATAACGTTCGCCATTATACCCCTCACAAAGGGTACTACAGACAGATAGTCCATAAATGTGCAATTTAGCTTCAGCGTCAATTGCACTATCAAGTAAAGTACCACATTACATTTGAACTTACTGTGGGTATGTCGATTTACAGGGCATCATCTCTTCTGCTACCTTGTATTGGGTTTAGACTGAAAGTTCTCAGAGGTCACAGATGGAAAAAAAAATTGCTTTCAGCTAAATTGGGTGCAAGCATCTCTTCAAGTATTGATTAATGTATATATATGCAAGTTATGTATAAACTTAATTTTGAAAAATTAAAAGGTCAGTTGGCCCAGCTAAACTGTTAGCAATAGAAATATAACTTCATTAACCCTGGAGAACGCAAGAACCCTTTTCTTCTTTGGAAAAATATGAATTATACATTAAATGACTGCTATAAATTCACTGAACACCAAAATATATGTTTTTTCAATGTTTTTTTCAATTTATTCCCTAATTTAGGATTAGGGCGAAATTTGACCCTTTGGGATTTAGGGGTATCATTTGAAAAAATCTGAATAACAAAAACTGTCAGTAAACTATTTAGAATTTAAGAAAATAATCAATCAAATACACAGCTACATTGAACAATATAATTTTTTTGTTTTATTTGTTGCATTTTAGCCATCTTGTCACCACCACTCTGGCACATGTAAGTGCGATATTCATCCACTAGATGGCCCCATGCAGGGGTCAGAAGTGGCACTCTGGACTTTTGAAGTTAAATTTGTAAAAAAAAAAAAAGGTCTTTGTTATTTGAGTAGCAGAATTTATAGGGGCCAAATTTGACCCCGTGGGTTCTCCAGGGTTAAAATAGATTTGAACAATGATGTCTCAATAACAGTAAAACAAAGAAGAAAAATACCAAGGGACATTAGGGAGGGATATAATCAAATTTTACATGGGGAGGAAGTAGGAACAAGAAAAAATAGGTATTAATATCTGGCACAGAGTGAAGTATATAAAAAGATACAAGAGAGAAACAGAAGACATTTATTTGACAGGAGGGACATCTGATATAGGAAAAGGGAGTGAACAGACAACGGAGGTCATAAGCTGGAACAGTGTACCTATAGTATTAAAAATACAAAAAGAAAATAGGTGTCTGAGAGCCAGACGTGCTGTATACATGCTGTATGTAAAGAGCAATTTCAGCATAAGGATCTATTTGAAAAGTGGGGACATTTTCTCCTTTCTTCTGAAATTACCCAAAAGGCTGTATGAGGATATAACGAGGAGTATATATGGGTTATTTTCACCATTTATCAAAGTAAAAAAATTTAGAAGCTCTTTTACCGATCATCGTGCAACACATTTTTCTGACAACTTTCTGAATGATGGTTTTGTAATGACTGTATGTTGTTTTTTATGATAAGGTCTTGAGCTCAAACCTTTTGGGGAACTCTGGTTTTACACTATTTTCAATGTAAATGAACCAAATTGGGTCTGGTCCATGTGGATGTTGCATACCTCACAGTGAGGCCGTAAAACCCGATGAATTATTTCAACCAAAGGGATCTCGGGAACTGTGGGATTCACGAAAAAATATCAGCCTCTAGTGTGCGCTTGTATGTATGTACTGTATAGCAAAATGTTATTTAAATCCCGTCAGCGTATTTGTGCATACCTGTTGTTGATCAGTCCTGATGTCTCCCTGTCCACAAACTGATGCTCTTTTCCTGCTTTGCCTTGTTGTTGTTGTCTGAGGACAACAACATGTTTCACACAGAGGGAGATGAGGTGGAGCTAGGGAGACAGAGACAGACATTAATGTAAACATAGTCATTAAATACGGTACACCGTACATAGACGTTGAGCATTTGGCCCATTCCTGGGATATGTAAGCATGTCTGCCACATTAAATATGGCCCATAAAAAGTTCTTCTCATTCTTAATCAATAGGACTTATACGTATGACATTGGTCACCATCCCCAAACTGTTCTCTGCAGAAATTACAATAGTAACGGAAACGCTGGGATGGAAAAGCTGAGTAAAACACACCAAGAATTATGAAAATCGGACGATGGTACCAGAGAAAATGAAACATGCTGTTGAAAAAACTCAAGGCATAGCGTAAATTGAACATTGAGCAGTGTGGGCGGTGTGTATGTCATGATCTGGGGTTTTGGTTTTGTTATGTTTTCCTTGTGTCCTGTGTCTCTTGTTTTTCAAAGTGTCTATTTGAAATACAGTACCAAAAATTTTGCCCATAATGCGACTGATGACTTACCTGTTACAGGTTCATCCTTCAGGACTCGGATCTTCACCTTGCCTGCTGATGATTGCTGGAAACAGGAAAGTTTAAGCTTTTAACAATATTTCTAAATTACAGGCACATGTTGGGATAGGTTAATCATCAGAAAGGTCAATTATGAGTGGATATTAGTTAGTTACATCTTGTATGTGCATCGGAAATGTATTACATTAAAATACTTCCCAATGGCATGTCACCACAATAACAAATTGAGTACTAGCGATGGCATTCGTTTCATCTCTCTAAATAGTTATGGCTACTAGATTTTTGTGAGACTAGATTAAACAAAAATAGAACATTGGTACCTTTTGAGTTTTCTTGGTGCCTTGCGTCACAGCACTGCTGCTTATTGAGACTAATTGTTCCGATTTCCGATAAAAAATTCCCGATTGCCTGAATGGAGAAAGAGAACGAGCGGTATTTGGCAATTTCAGTTAGATCATCAATCAAAAAAACACAGACATGAATGAGATAGACAGCTGTACCTCTCTGTAGATATTTGAATTCTTAAATTATTTTTGAAACATCCTCTCATGCTTCTCCAAGGAATTAATCGGTTTAATCAGTTCTCATAAGAAGTCTACCATCGCCTGTGTTCACCGACCTATGTCTCACAACTGTTGCTTTTTTTGTCTCATATTCACAGTCCTGTTGAATCATTTACTCACAGACTTGTTTCATTTCAACTTGCTTTTGTCACGACTGAATTCACTGAAGTTGGACATACTGCGAAAGTGTATTGTTTGGCCAATAAATCTTAGTAGTTCTTTTGATTTCTGACTTCATGCTGTGGTTTTGATCCACTTGCCACCAGTAAAGTCATTGATGTTATTTCAGGCACAGATACCAACGGGCTATATACTGAAAGGAGGAAAAATCCATTTGAGAAGCTCAATTCAGAACAAAGCAATTTTTATAAAGACATTGGACTCAAAAGTCATACCATCACATTCTTGGATCTAATTTAACAAATGAATAATAAGTGTAAATATAAAAAAAAGTTAAAAAAAAAAAAAAGGAACAAATCCAAGGGGGGAAAATGTTCAATGTGTAATTCTAAAACTATATGATGTTATATCCTGTTACGTTTTAAATTATCACAACACTTTGCAAAAATCACAAATACACACTGACAGCTGAAAAGCATTGCAACACCTATTTTATTTTGAATAGCCTACAGAAAACTTAAAATTCTAAATACTATGTACGTTTTGACCACAAAATAAAAGGGAATTTTCATGCATGCACAAAATGTACCGTTTTGTAATTTATTGTATTTCATTAAATTAGAATTTGACATGATAAACCATGTTTTGACAATTATCCATAATATCTGGCACATTTTAGCATACATCAAGCAGACATTTCTTGAGGTCCAGCTGAACATCCATCCATCCATTTTGATTGCCGCTTGAGCCTATCCCAACTGATCTTGGCCGAGAGGCCAGGCACATCCTGACTGGTGGCTATCTAATCACAATTGACTAGGGATGTAACAATAACGGTAATATCGTGATATTGCCGTTATTAAAACTGCCACAATGTTGTCGTCGTCATGTCACGATATTAAAAGCAGCACATGTTAAAAATGTCACGTTGATTTCCATTCGTGAATTTCCATACCCCCCTGGTGGTTAGTTTTTTAGTGCAGTTTAATTTTCATATAGGCATGTTTTGGCCCTTCTATGTTTAAAATCCACGCTAATCGTCAGATGAAGGGGAATGTAATATATTTGTGAAGTGTAAATGTCAGTAAAGTTGTATGCCAATCTAAAAACATTGATTGGTAGCTCAATAACGCTATGTACCGTATTTCTTCTTCATCCTTCAGATCGAGAGAGAATCTGGCTTCTGACCCGTTTGGAAATTGTGACCACTTCACACAGACATGATTGTTGGATTACTTTCAAAATAATAATAATAGAGGTAGTTGGCTATTTTGTTTTGTTTTGTTGCTGAATATAGGAAATGTCATAATCCATTGACACTAACTGCTTAAAAAGATGGGAAAATGTTTTTGTGGCAAAATATAATGCAGCAGGAGTACTAAATTCAAATAGAGTTTCGTGAAGATGAAAAAAAGGATTCTTCATTTAGACGCGAGTTATTCATGCTCATCGCATTGAATTATTTATGCTATTGTGAAGGCTGTTTATTTTTGGTTGAGCTGGCAACCTGTCACAAAAAGTCAAACAATATCTGTGTGTAAAAAAAGAATGTGTGTTTAAATGTGACGACAGAGATGCCAACTGCCTGAACTCTGTTGGTGTGTTGTGCTGACACTGACGGTGGGCGTCAGGTAATCACCCTAGCACCATCACCCTGGCAACTGACTGTCGCCAAGGGAGACAGCCGAGGCACACCTCTGCTGGTGCAGGGTGACAAGTTGTCCCTTCAGGACATAGCCACCCCCCCACCCCACCCCGGAGAAACAAGGTGTTGGAAATCTTTGTGGACATTTGTAAATATCTCATTATCTAATCCAGACAGATTCACTTAACATATAGACACGCTTCCACGCATAAGAATAAAGTTGCTCTATGAAGCAAAAAGGGCACATCCACATACTGTTTATCTGCCTTTTAAACACATTATACACTAGTTCAGACTCAAAACATTGGTTTCACTGTGAGTTTGTCTGCCAGAATTCTCCACACTACAATTTTAGATCAGCCAAGGAATTTCCACAGTTCTCTTTTCAAAAAATGTAAAAACATACTTGAAGCCTTTTTAAAGTAAGTTCTCCAACTTTAAAAATTGCTGAAAAGCGAAGCAATTTGTGCCTCAACAAAACACAGTGAATAGCGAAACTCAGAATCAACCACTGACGGTCAAAAAAGCTTCGCTGGGCTGGACGCACGCACGTTGCTCGCGTCACTGTGGTAACGTAAGATGGCAGCCCACTGGCTTCAGCCGCAATGGGCCCATTGCTAATCCATCATATATAAATCCGTGGTTCACACCAAAAAGATTACGAGAAAAGATAGGTAAGTCATGTTAACCTAAGATTGACATGTAATCAAAATTAAGTGATTTAATGATTGAGCAGACTTCTGGCAGGAACTGCTTGGAAGTAGAGTGTGACAGCAAATTGCAGGCAAATTAAAAAGTGTCGGGATTGGAGAAAAAAAATCATACTCTCTAAACAGCTGGAAACTTGAAATGAATTAACTTCTTGCACGTCAGGCAGGAGTGGCCTATAAAACTACAAGTATATTAATATAGGATAAAATATCTATAATATCAGTACTGTAAAATTATTTATTCACACATTTTGTTTATGTTCTCAACCCCGGTCCTCTGGGTCCCTTATCCAGCCTGTTTTCCCATGTCTTCCTCAGCCAACACAGGTGAGGATCATGATCAGGCTTCATGCAGAGCTTGATGATTAGCTGATCATTTGAATCACCTGTGTTGGCACATTGAAAACAGGCTGGATAAGTTGGAAGTTGAGAACCACTGCTCTAAACTACATCACACTAAGAATTTTTATTTTATCCAAGATATAAGACAGCTACTAGTATCTACAATCCTTCGAGGCCGAGAGTCAAAGCCACATTGGGTCGGCCCAATCATAGAAGGATGTAGTACATTTGCCCCAAGCCATCCGACTGACTTTATTATTGCCTGTGTAGTCATCACAAAGCGATTACACCACACCTCCTCTCAGCAAACTAAATTTGTACATCCATTCTTTGGGCCTGAATAACTGAATCCGCCTCTAATACAAGGATAAGCCATCCATCTACTCTGGGAGCAGTGTGATCTCGGGGACAAGCAAAGAGAAAAACAAAGTGCTGCATAACACAGATACACAACAGCACGCACAGCTTGAGTATTAATCACAGCTTGAAGAGTTGCAGGGAAGGCTTGTCAAAGATGCACTCCTATTGTACTGAGGATACTTTGAGGTGGAACGGAAAGGATTTAATTCCAAGAAAACTGCTTGTCATAAAGCAGAACATTTTGTACATTGCCAATCAGAAAAGTACGACAGTGTATTAGGGCCATGTATAAATATATATATATTTTTAGAGGGCTGGGGCAATATTCAGAGAAAAAAACTCGCAAATTTGCCACTTTATAAACTTGAAAAATTTGCTAGAAAAAACTCAAAAATTTGTGACTTTATAAAGTGGCAAACTTGCGAGTTTATAAAGTGGGAAATTTGTGAATTTATAAAGTGGCAGATTTGCAAGAAAAAAACTCTGAGAAACTTATGAGAAATACACGTAGTGTGCTACTCGGCTGTTTGTGCCAATACTTTTCGGTCGGGTTTTTAAATAGATAATTAACCATATCAAGTTAAGCATTCACACTTTGAAGCGTTGGGTACTTTGCGAAGGTCCACACACTGAAGATCAAGCATTTAAGTAAATTTGTTAAAATAAATATTTACTTGTACATTTATCTTTGCATGATTATTATTTACACATTCATACATTTTGGTATTTGTTTGTACTTGTAGCTAAGTTGATGTGTGAAATTTGCCACTTTATAAAGTGGCAAATTTGCGAGTTTTTTACTCTGAATATTGTTCCCGCCCCCTGTATTAGGGCCACGTATAAATATTTTTTTACGTGGCCCTAATACACCGTCCTAGAAAAGAACTGATGAGATGATTGGGGGGAAAATATTAATGCAATGATCTACCTGTACATTTGGAATGTCAAATATGAAATTGCTGGCAAAACTTGCAACAAAACTACATCAGATCTCCAAAACCACGTACAGAAAATGTGTTCGATGAAATCAGGGTGAACGTTGAACTTTTAATTTTAAACACAATACTAGTACATTTTGACAAACACTTATAAACTATATTGCAGTCTCATTTCATGACATTTAAGTTAAAAAAAAATGTGTATCATATCGTCAAGAGTTTACATTTGAGCTCATGTGAGGCAACCATTACATTCTAAGCACTCATGGTTTAATACGGTGAAGTTTGAAAAGTTACCACAGAACATAAGCACAACACAAGACAAAATTAAATGTTGTGATTTATACAGTGCTGTATCAAAATTACACAGGCAGCTGTGCCCACGCCATGCATCATGAGGCCAGCGAAGCTGTAAATGTTGCAGTATTTCAACATGACAGGAAACACTGCGTTCATGTGCTTATCATCTGTGTAGCTGCATCGCAGCCCTCTTCCCACATTGATTTATAGCTCATTTATTAGGATTAGAGTTTAGACCTCCATTGTTATGCAGACTATTGCAGCTGACTTGATTTAAAAGCAGACCAGTCGCGGCCAATGACAAGGCAGTTTTGAAGAAGACAAAAAAATCATTGTGTGGGAATTGATCCTAAATTCAACTTGCACAAAAGTCAATTGTGTGAACGCTTATACTACCAACCACCTTTTCCATACATGTATTTCGACACTTATAGAGAGATAATGCAGCATCAGTACAAAAGTGCTGAAACTGTTATGTAAAAAGGGGATACTATCTCAGTGTCTCATATTGTTGTCCTCTTCAACCTTCTCTTCCGCTGCCAAATTTCTTTCTCTTCTAACCACTCATTGCATTTTGTGTTACAACTGGTGAAATGGGCCATTTCACTGCACTTTAGTATAAGCCTCTTAAGTCCCTGATCCCTCTCTTTAGCCCCTCTAATTACAGCCCACCAACATGTCAGATTTAGCCATAATAATGTTATTTTCCTATTACAGGCAAAAACTAATGTAGTCTCAACAGGTGGCCATCTTGCTTCAGTTAGTTCTAATCTATATAAAGTATCTCAGGTGGCCATCTTGCTTCAGTTAGTTCTAATCTATATAAAGTATCTCAGAAAGGTGGTTACATCCCTCACGTTTTCCATAAATATTTTATATTTTTGCATTGGACAACAGTGGAAAAAAATGTCACTTTACTACTATGTAGTCAAAAGACATCTTGTATAACAGTGTAAATGTACTGTCTCCTCAAAATAACCCATTGCACAGCCATTAATGTCTAAAACACTGGCAACATAAGTGAAAATGTGCCAAAAGTGTCAATATTTTCTGGGGCCACTATTATTTTCCAGCACTGCATTTACATTGTTGGGTATAGCGCTTGCACTAGAGCTTTGCAGATTGCTTTTGGAATCCTCTTCCAATCCTCCATTACAGAGCTGGTGGATATTAGAGACTTTGTGCTCCTTTATCTTATTTTTGGATGCCCCACAGATTCTCAATAGGGTTTTGGTTTGGACCAATCCATTACATTTAACCCAAAAAAAAGGTCATTTTGGAGGTGTTTGGGGGTCATTATCATGTTGTAATACTGCCATGAGGCCAAGGAAGGGGATCACGCTCTGCTTCTGTGTCATAGTAAATGTTGGCATTCATAGTTCCTCACCAAACTTTAGCTTCAGTGCCGACAACGACGCAATTGTCTTTGTACTCACCTGGTTGCCATCACACACGCTTGATCTGAAGCAAGAAAGTTTTTTGGGGGACTCATCAGACCACAGTACATAGTTCCAGCAACCCATTTGCTCGTCTGCTTGTCTGCAGTTAATTAAACTTCTCAGGTCGACGATGGTAATACCTCCAGCTCAGCTTCAAGGTGCTAGCAATCTTCTTATAGCTTAGGCTATCTTCATGTAGTTATTTGTTTCAAATGAGTTGATGAGGCGAGATGAGAGTTTTTTTCTATGAGCCACCTTATTACACTTCCAGTGACAAGTTTGACAAAGTGTGACAGCGATAACACCAAATTTATTAAACCTCCTCCCCATTCACATGTCAGACCTGGTAACAGTAATGTGACTCGTTAGTGTGATAATGACAATGGGGAAAGAAAATGGCTAGTTGGGTCCAATTAGTACATTTTTACTTTAATGTGGATTCACTTTTGTTTCCAGTGGTTTAGACATTAATGGATGTTATTGTGAGATATTTTTATTGTTATTGTGAGTTATTGTAAGATGACAGTAAATTTACACCATTACACAAAGTGTCCAGTGTGTATTAGTACTTTATATTGTACCAACATTGTCCGGCTTTGTTTGGTTGGTACTTGATATTTCATGTGAAATCAAAATAACACGAAGCATGTAGTTACATGGACTACAGTCAATAACGACAAATGTGAACACGTTCACTGCATGAAAAACAGTTAAATAACACCCACAAGTCACAACTTTAAACTTTACTTTAAATGATCTGTCTTATAATACTTGTCTCATTTAAATCAATGATTCTTTTACATTTTACACATGCTCTTATAAGTGTGAATGTGGCTGTGTTTGGAATTAGCCAATCACATTCAGACTCATGTTAAATAAGAGTCAGCACACAGTTGCCGCAATTCTTCCAGCACAAGCTCCGCAGAGAGCGTCCACAGTATTACAGGCATCTTCATTGGTCAAAGGTATCAGCCAATTGACACTTTAATGGTACAAAAGGATTTGAAACAATTTATTTGGGTCTGTTTTTTGTATCACAAAAGCCTGGTATGTGAATTATGGGTGTGTAGACTTTTTATATTTACTGTAATAATTCATGCATTCATTTTCTATACTGCTTATACTCATGGTTGCGGGTGATCTGATAAGGCAAGAGGCCGAGTACCCGCCGAGTACAAGTACCTTAAAATAATATATAGTTATCAAAACATGTTTTGATTTAAAATATGAATATAAAGTAGGGCGGCATGGTTGCTAACTGGTTAGCACGTCCGCCTCCCAGTGCAGAGGACGTGAGATTGAGTCCGGGCTTTGGCTTTCCTGGGTGGAGTTTGCATGTTCTCCCCGTGCTTGCGTGGGTTTTCTCCGGGTACTCCGGTTTCCTCCCACATTCCAAAGACATGCACAGCATGTTAATTGAGCGCTCCAAATTGTCCATAGGCGCGATTGTGAGTGTGAGTGTAAATGGTTGTTCGTCACTGTGTGCCCTGTGATTGGCTGGCAACCAGTTCAGGGTGTACCCCGCCTACTGCCTGAAGCCAGCTGGGATAGGCTCCAGCCCCCCGCAACCCTTGTGAGGACGGTTAAGAAAATGGATGGAATATAATTTATCCAAAATGGCACCCCCTTATAAACATTAACCCTAACAGACACCTGGCGCTGATACACCTCTGCCACCATTTGATAACAAGTAATTTCAATTATTATTCAGATATTTTTCTGCTAGTTGTCTCCTGTCACACTTCCAACTGTCCCTGCCCACTTCTCCTGACTTTTACAGGTCTCCTCTTCACCGCACAAGCTCAATCATAAATACTCACCCTCTCTCGCCTTTCTCTCTTCTCATACTCTCTTTCAGCTTTTGCAGTTTCTCTTCCAGCTCATTGCCTTGCTGGGCCAGAGTCAACGTCTCCAACTGCAGCTCTTGTGGGTTCCTCGAGTAACACACACACACGCACGCACACAAAAACACTTTTATGAAGCCAGTCAATGATAGTCAATCATACAAATGACGCACTCCATCAGATTAGCAGGCCAGGCTCTCATCAATATGTTCAATCCATCCGCTGCGCAGATCCCAGTTGCCATGGCTGATCAATATTTTCATCAATTAGTCACAGGATAAGTGTAGCACCAAGCTCAAGCATCAATTCAGTCGATTACTGGCTGGCAAATGAAAAACTACACATGGGCGTTGGACTACATTTCACAATAAGTGCTACCAAACATGCTGAGCTGCAAAGTGTTATAATGTTGGCCACAAAATTCATTAAACATTTAACTAAGAAAGTAAAGAATAGCAGACATATAACATTTTTTTTAAGTCACATCAGTGATGCAATCTCAACTTACCTGCCACTGAAATGTAAAGACTTTGTTTTGGGAAGCACCACAAAGGCGTTTAAATTCATGTTTCCTCTTGGGCTGGGAGGCTGCGTCAATTTGGTGGCTTTTTACGAGGAAAATCCTTCTGCAATAAGGTCCAACAGTAATGCCATTGAGTACGTGATCACGCTCACTTTGAACAAACTCACACATAGTACAGCACTGCTGTCACGTATTTCTAAACGGATGCTGCTGAGCAACCATGACCAGAGCAGACAAATTTGCCAATAGCTATACAGGATAGTTAAAACAACTGGCAGTAACAGTTTAAAGAGCAATTGAGAGATTAGTTAAGTGAGGCATATTGGGTATATTGTTATAACCAGAGCAGAGAAATTGCCAGCAACACAGATGAAAACATAATGGCTTTGGAATGAGGGTTGTTAAATTTTGCTCAAAGGGGGAAACAACGAAGAAAAGACGGGAGCAAATATTTCCATTTTACAATAATGTTAAAATCAATAGACCATCTGTTGACCTATTTTCCATAGCAATTGTTTTCATTTGGGTCGTGGGTGAGCTGGAGCCTATTCTATCTGATTTTAGCCAAGGGATTAGGTGGGATACACTCTGGGTTGGTCACCTGCCAGTCGCAGGGCACCTATAGACAAACAACTATTCACTCTCATATTCATACCTTTGGTCAAAATTAGTGTCTTTATATAACTTATTGGAAGGTGGGAGTAAGCCGGTGTACCCAGAGGAGAAACCCCATTCAAGCCCAGGAAGAACATGCAAAGACCAGAGCTGAGTTTGGAACCCCGAACCACTAAACAGTGAGGCAGATGTGCTAAACACTCATACACTGTGCTGCTTTAGCAGACTATGAAATGCTAATCAAATGTTGAGATAAGAGTTAGTATAGCAATGATGAATAAATAAATACTTACTCTTGTCATTACTGTACAGTGCATCTATCCATAAGTAATGGCTTTATTCATTATACTGTGGGGGAGACATGCCACTTGTTCTAAAGTGATTCCATGCAAAACCATTTGTATCAGCAATACATAAAATCAGTAAATTATTCCAGCGCAAAAGATTATTTCTTTGTGTGTAATTGTATTAATTTGGGAATGCAAAAAAACGTCCCTCTAATATCTAACATATCAAAAATCACTTATTGTTACAAAAAGTAGAAAAGCTCAGCTCGAATAATACCTGAGATTCTGTCACTATGCTTGGAAACCAGTTTCTTATTTGTTGGGCTATTCACATTGCTAATAGTCCACTTGTAGGCTCAGACTCTAATCTTAAAGCAGTTAAATAAGAAATACTGCTTTAAATAATGTTGGCTGTTAGTGTGACTAGAGCTGAAGAAACGAAACATTATACAGTGAATAATTAAACTAGCACTATAATGAACATGATTAAAACGAATTAAAACCGGCATATCACTAAAGCAACATATTACATCACCGACACACGAATATTAAGTCACTCTAAAACATAATGTAACATAATGGCAAGCAAAGTGCATTCGTGCTACCGACGATTTAAAAGTACATCAGATAGCTACATGGATTAAACTCACCTGACGTGTGGCTTTAAGACAGCAGATGTGACGCTGACTGTTAGACTACTGAAGTGGTCGTACGTCAAATATTAAAACGTTTTTGTTCAAGATGTCATAAAACGTCGTTTGTTGTAGTTTGTTGTTTACCGGAAGCACGAGTCCAGGATAGCAGAGTTGGTTTAGGTTTCCATGACAACCAGAGCAGGTGATCACAGCTCTCCTTCTCGCGATAGATGTGCAACTGACGAGATTACACATGATAGTTTTGAGAAATTAATCGTTTGTCGAATATTTATCATTCTAAGCATTTGTGTAGGAATAAACACTTTCTTACTGTATTATTCATATGAAGCAATGAGAGGAAAAGGAAAATGTTAATTTAGTTATATTGAAATGTTGACTAGTTCTTGTTACTCTTGATCATTTAATTAGGTAATTATTCAAATTCAACATTCAAATAAAAATACCCACACTTATACTACTTAAATTATATTTTTGTATGTTTTTTACCTTGTTAAATTTTCTCGAGTTGTTAAAAAGGTACCTATAAATAAAACTTATAAATATTATTAATAATCAAAATGTTGGGAAATAATTACACATGCCAGCCCAGCTGGTGGGTTATTTGAACAGTGCATACCTACACTACCGTTAAACCATTATAATGGTTTATGATGATTACAATTACATTCATTTATAGCCCTTTGATAAGTGCAGCCATCTCAATTTCGAGCAGGTCCGATGTAAAACATGTACAAAATATACAGTCGTGTTAAAATAAAGTCATAGAAGCTCTCAAACACATCTTCCCAAAACCCTTCCATCCTCCATGCATATCAAAACGACACAGTTCACCCAAACACAATATGCATCTAAGAACAGCGAATGAGAGAAACAAAATATATTGGACGTAACATGGAAAAATCTAGAAAAGGGAACGGAGTAAAGGGCCAAAAAGACACCCCGACTTTAGGCACTGGCATGAGGAAGGGGTACATTAAAAAATGTATATATAATAAATATATATGTATATGTATATGTATATGTAATGTATGAAACTAAGTATTGTTTTAAATAAGTAGGGTAATTAAAGTGGAGACATAAATATATATTGGAGCCCGTCTTTTTCCTTCGTAAACAGTTTAGAGTTTCACACATGTAGTAGTGAGGTGAAATTAATTTTATTTTAGGATAAAGATTGTTAAAGAATACGTTGAGGATCTGGAGATGTGTGTCGTTTTAAAAGACTATATTTGTGTAATCTTAACATAGGTGGTAATAGCCGGGAAACAATTATTTTCCTAGTCTGGAAGGTGAAGCATTTTTTGTTTGATATAGTAAAGCAAAGTTTATAGATGAGTTACTTTTTTGTAATGATCTTTGATGCGGTATATGAAGGATTGGATTGAGCCCAACTGGTAGGTATACAGTGTAAGGCTTGTAATTTATCAAGTGGTAATCCATCATTGAACGTAGAATCAGACATTGTCCAGTCTTTTCCTTTTGTTCAAAATTAGTTGGCTAATTAATGACCACCTTTTTGGCAAGATCAACAAGAAAACTCCCAATTTCAGATACAATATCACTCGATGTACAGGATATGCATTATTGTCATATAAATGCAACTGACAGTGGTAACAGCTTTGTTGGAAGTAGAATAAAAATTGAAAAGAGAAGCGGGTCTCAAGGACAGGCCCAGTGGGACCCCTTCCTCCTACGAAGGAGGAAATACAACTGAGGTTCCTGTATGTGACTGTAAATGCAAACGTAAATTTTAATGACAAAATAATATTTGATATAGTTTATTGTATTACTTTATTCATAATTTACTTTTATGTACAGCACTTGGTAATCGCTGCTGTTGTTTGGTTAATTGCTATACGGGAAAAAAAGAAGGAAAAAAAACGATGTCAAGGCTCATGCTGTTGCTCCTGTGAACATAATGCATTATCCGCAAGTACTTTCACTTCATTGCCTAACCCTGCCCCCTCCCACCTTTTGTCAGTCTACCCATTCTTAGCTTTCTATTGCTCTACACCATGTTGGAGTAAGAACTCTTGCCCTTGCCACAATGGAAGTGTGCATGTGTGACTTATTGAGCGTAGCTGTGGGTGGATGGTCATTTAGGGTTGTGACCCCTCGGCTGGATTCTGTTTCGATCGCTAAGCAGTGACTCTCCACCGCTCGTTTTCGCTCCTTCTCGCTCTCAGACTGGCCTGTAAAGGATGCCGCGTATGCACGGGCATACCGATGAGTGGCAGAGGAGAAAGAGTAGGGAAAAGAGGACAAAGGGGAGTAGTAAAATGAAGCATGCATGGTAGAGGAAAGGGGCAATTATCGGCCAGGTGGCAAACGAAAAGGCAATGGACAAGAAAGAAGGGGTACAAGAGTGCAATAGAATGCTTGACAAGACTATAACAGCAGAGCATTTGCAATAAAAGGACATGCAAGCCGCTGTGAAATGTCAAGGTTGTTTATGTCATTAGGAGGCAATGGCGATGGTTTGGTAATGAATGTCATCTGCTCATTTGGCTGCTTTATGCTACATGTGACCCCAAACTTAATTACAAACAGCTGGTCAAATAGTACTTGGTTAATAACTAGTACTTAGTATGTAAGTCTCACATATCTGGAACTGCAACTATGTCTAAGGCGATCTCAGTTCAAGTGAAGGGAGTTAACAGTTGGCCCCTCCCCCAAAAAATCAACAAAAAATATATATATTTACTATTTGTAATGTTTTTGTTTGTTGGCATACTGTGACATTTTTGTAAATAAAACGTGTACTTTGGCTCAATAAAGGAAGCACTGCTTTCGACAGATGAAACCACAAGTATTTGCTGTGTTGCAGTCAATCACAGGATTAATAGCGAGCAAACATGTTCAAGTGGACACTCTTGTAATTCGTAACCTGATCTGACCTGCATGTTTTCGGACTGTATGGAGGAAACGAACGCATGTGGAGGAATACACAGAGACAATTACCGAGTGTAGGAGGCTCAGTCCACAAATCTTGTAGCATTTGTTAACAACATCATGCTTTCCATTGAATAATGGTTGATTTTTTTTTTTATGGATACAACCTGAAGTTATTGCATAAAATTTAATAAAAATGAACTCTGTGGGGAAATGATAAAAAAAAAGAGATGTGGAAGAAGGGACACAGTTGTCTGATGTTTTTATGTAATTTTGCCCACTCTCAAACACAACAGAGTGGTCGTGTCAATGTCCACTGTGTTATTGTTGCTTTGTCATACAATGGCATTTGTTTACAAAAGTTTTCCCTTGACGTCAAGATGACAGTTTGCAGGTACTCCATTCCAAAGAGGACACAAAACCGAAAAAGCAATTGACGAGAAATGATAGTACAACATCAAATCACATTAGCGTTTATTACTTCCTAGGTGCAGGTACTGGTATCGGTCTGGAAAAAGTAGTATTGAACATCCCTGATTATTATTAATAGTAGTGGTAGCAATAGCAGAAGTAATATTAATAGTGTATAGTAGTAGTAGTAGTATACGGTAAAGTAGTAGTAGTAATAGTAGTGGAAATAGTAGTAGCAGTCTAAATCATAATAGTATTTACATGTAAAGTAGGCTATGACAAACTAAAAAAAAGACTCCCACAGCAATTATATCCGCACAATCTAATTGTCAGTCAACAATGAGCCTTATTGTCTTTGTAATGGCAGATTATTATTTTTTATTTGGCTCTTGAGTTAGATTTGATTAGTATAGATTTCAATGGATTAAAAAAAAAAAGACCACACTGTTCAAATGCCAGGTTTGTATGATATAAGAAATAAGAGCAAGTTAAATAATTTCCAAACTTTTTCCAACATTAATGTGACCAATAACCTTTCTAATTCAATTGTTTGTTTTTTCTTTCGAGAAAAATGGCCTTAACGCATATGAAAATGTGTTATGGTCTGATGCAACCAAGGTTGAGCTTTGTGACCATAATTCCAAAATGTGTTTGGTGCAAATACAACATTGCTTATTACCATAAGAACACCATGCATACTTGTGTTAGGAGTGTCATGAGTTGGGCTTGTTTTTCTCGGTTGTTTTTCTTGTTGGGCCTTATTTAATGTGGAGGGAATTGTGAACTGTTCCTATTATCAGTCAGTATTAGCACAAAACCTTCAGGCTTCTTCTAGAAAACAAAACAAAGAAAAAGCAGAAAGAGCCTACTACAACAGAATAATCTTTTCATTTTCACGTGCAATTTATAGATCAAAATGGGTTTGTGTATCTTTTATAAGACAACTTGTTCACATCTAGAAATTATTTTAAAATTACATAGCTTTTCGCATCTGGAAATTTTGACAACCTCAATATTGCTCCATGCAAACTTAAGTGGTAACTACTCAGTTATCTGCTTAACTTGTAAAAAAATATAGTACACTCTATAAAAATGGATCGATCCTCTTCTTGGGTTAATTTGATTCAACTTTCAGTCTTTTAGTGCAAAACAACTCATAAATATTGGTCAGATTCTTTACTTGGGTCAAAAATGTGTGTCATTTTATATAAAACAACCCAGAAAGTTGGGTCAAATTGACCCATAAAGTGGATTGGCCCATTTGTGTTCCATAATTGGTTTACTTTTGACCCAATTGTTTTTAGAGTGTATACATGAAACTACATACTAGTTGTGGCAGTGCATGAAAAAATTAATAAAATGGTTCTACCAAACTGACTTATTTTCAACTAATGCTGTTGACTGCCATTTTTCAATATTCAGTGTATACATTTTTACCAGAACTGTGTTCTACACAGTGCAAAGATAGCACAGCATTTCATATGAAGTCGGCTTACTCTGCTTCTGAAACTTGGCATCTTTTAGCCTTCCCAAGCTCATCAATATCAGGTGTCAAATCCCGAGTAGTAGCCAATTTCACAATACCATTTAAGTTTTCATCAGTGCGACTTCCAGTGGCCAAAATTAGCAACAAGTTACTTTTATTGAAAAATAGTTGATGTGGTCTTGATCCGGTTCTGGCAAATTTCTTTTGCTGTTTTAACATGAAGACTGATCTCTTTTTGCAATGAAACATTTCTTCAGCAAGTGATTCTTTGTTCAATTCTAAAATAATGCTAATAGCTGTTTATAAATTCTAACTCCCGCTGTGTTGTGCCTTATCAAAAAGCAGCCCCTTACTTTTGAAAATAATGACATTCCATCTCACGACAATACTGAAGAAGAAAAAAAAGGTAATGAAGACATTCTTGTAGAAAAAAAAAAACATGAGCTACTGTAGACGAGAAGTTAAAAAAGGATCAATTATATCTCTTTATTAGCCATAGGCAAGAAAACTTCAGTCTTAAGGTCACAAATTCAGTGTGGCTGATTCTACTAAAAGGTTTTCATTTGGTGTGACTTTGCAAAGAAGACCCTGCAAAGTTTGTGATTTATTGGTAGGCCTATGCTTATGGTCTGGCATTATTAGTAAGTTCTTGCTATGGAGTACAGTAATTTAATTTAATTTTATTAACTCTAAATTGAGGCAATTAAAACACAAACAACAACAAACAACTTGCTGCACATATGTTTCAAGACAAACTGCTGGCTTTGGGATACATTAAGCAGCATGCTCTAATGACGGCGAGGACGCAAGACAAGCTCATAAAGTGGCTGTCAAACAACCATTTGCAGCAGTTTCATTTTATGAGAATCATTATCAAATTCGAATACACAACATTGAAAAAATAAAAATAAATCTGCCCAAAATGCCTTTGGCTAAATGAAATAGTGTTCTAAAATAATGTCTCAGATAGCAAGTTTCATGGGAAAAACATTTAAAAAGTTCAGATTACAACTACATAATCATAATAATAATCAAAAGGATGGTCAATGAAGAGCACAAGGGCTTGCATGCTCACGCATTTCCTTAACTCCAGCAGTGAGGACTGACAGAGACACTAAGCAGACTGCAAGGAAATCAAACCGGAAGAGGAAAAGTGCACCGAGAGGAACTACGTGATAAGATGCAAGTCGACCGGAAAAGAAAGGGCAATTAAATGTGACGAACGATGTCAAGGTGTCATGATCTAAGGGGAAGCCAGCCACTTGGTCGTCATTGAGAAAAAAAGAGACAGACATGTAATAAGAGCTCTGGTCTGGTTATGGGTGAAAGGGGATCAATGAGCTGGATGAAAAAGGCCAAGTGAGAAATGAAGGGCCTGAGTGAGGGTGAAGAGGGGCAGGAGACGAGGATGGATGAGTGCAAAAAGTGAATGAGGGAAAGAAGGAGCAGCAGCAAAGACACGTGAGCCGCTCTTCATCTTGTGCAGTAGCTTGAGCGGGCGCCGTGCGTGACCTGCGCAGACATGTGAGGTGAAGATGCACATCCGTCAAAGCTGTTTTGATTGTTACCATGGCTGATGAGAAGCTTGTGCTAGACGGTGATTGCACAGATGACAGACAAGCACCTGCAAAAACAGAATCGACAGAAGGACATATTGTCTGATGGCATCACAAAGCGCATAATGAGATTCTCCATGTACTCCGGCATGTTGTTAAGGTGTTCTGATTGTGAAGAGGACCGAAGTGCAGATACAAGAGAATAAGCTGGTTATGATACAGAGACCTTTATTGTGGACATGGCTTGGGTTGGAGGGAAATGCTCATGGTCAGAGAGGGTTAAAGTGTTCGTAATGACAAACTTGACGTACGGCGGGGTCCGAGACTGGTTTGAGAACAGGAGGCTGCTAATTATTTGGATGAGATACAACTGCTAGCTGGCTCCAAAAGGCATGTGTCCAAACCTGCAATGACACATATACACACAGAGACATATTTAATTAAAGGGGGCGGAGCTTTGGATTTCTCATTTCATGGAGACATGAATTAAAAACATCACAAATCAAATATTTGAAAAATAATTATTTATTATTATATGTTTGATGTGTTGATTAACTATTTAATTTTAAGTCCTGCTCCATTTACAACTTTGTTGGTGGATGGCCATTTTTATATGTCCACTGTCGAGGAGTTAAATAATTATACAAAGGAACCATCGCGGAAACATGGAAAAATCATCATTACTCATTCAAACCAATGGTGAGGTACCAGAAGACCATCGCCCTAATCAAACCTATGGCCAGGTTCCCAGGGGTCCAAATCACCATTCATTTCAATGGCCAGGCTCACAGCAGTGAAATTTCCCATTTAAACCAATGGTTGGGCTACCAGGGGCCCGTATCCCCATCCATTTCAATGTCCAGGCTACCAGGGGGCAAAATTCCCCATTCAAACCAATGGTTGGGCTACCAGGGGCCCGAATCCCCATTCAAAACTATGTCTGGGCTCCTAGGGGTCCAAATCCCCATTCATTTCAACGGCCAGGCTACCAGGGGCAAGATTCCCCATTTATTCCAATAGCATGGACAGGATACCATGGGTAAAAAGTGGGTGCAAAGCCACCTGTGGCCATTTGGGGCGCTGCAATTAGCAAAAGTTTCCTAATGCTGTTTATAGCTCCTCTGTGGAAAGGAAAGAGAAGACCACAAACTGTTCCTTTCTCAAACAAGATTTCTATTATGAACGCTTGGCACACTTCTTTTGTGGGGGTCTAAAACGCAGTGGTAATCTGTTACGTTTCCATTATCAAACATTAGGAGCGCAGTGGCATAGCTCCAGAGCAGAGGAAGCTTGACATACTCCAATCACTTAATTGGTCGAAAGAAAAAACTTCAAATGGGAACGGACTGGGAATAAAAGCAAAAACCACAAGCAGTGAAGCTAGAAGTCATGAAGTGAAAAGGGGGTGGGGCATGGCAGTAATAGAACAGAACATACACACACACAAAACATAAAAGTAGGCAATAAAGCAAACTATGTGTGTTGGAATCCAGGTCCAACATGACATTTAATAACAGAGAGAAGAGGTAAAATTGTTTAAACGCACACCTATATTATTCTGCCGAGCACTATGGAGACAAATAGTGGCACAAACATGATTTGGAGTCAACAATAATATTTCTAATGTTTGTTAAAGAATTTGCGTGGGAGAGGAGAAGATATAACACACACACACACACTTGGTAACACACTACACGCACACACAGTAGTCTGTCAGTAAAGTGCACTACTCTACTGCCATCTAGAGCTTTTGAGTGACATACAGTATGTGCAGGATTGGGCATCACGGTGATGACGTGCACCACAATAACAGTTGGCTTTGCTATGCTTTCACCATGATTCCCTTCACAGACAGATGGGTTGGAAAAGGGGTGTGTGTGTGGGGGGGGGGGGGGTGTTCTCCATGGTCAGACTATTCTGAAAATGTGACGTGCACCATATATCACAAATGACATGTAATTTGTCACTTGCCCGTTTGTCACGGCCATATTTACGTGTCAACAAATCTAAAGTGACACAGGGAAGTGGTTATGTGTTGGCATTTTGAAAAACGACTTATATGTGGCCATGGAGAAGCGTGACATTTTTTGCGATTTCATGTTTCCAAGGCAGTGCCGCTTCTGTTTTTGTGTGTGTCGTGAGCTCTTAATTCTGCCGCATGCTAGCAATGGCAACGTCTTACAACCTTACACATGTGTCTCATCTGACAGTGTATATGTGTCTCATTATTTGTTGTTGATAATGTTACAAATGTGCCGTTTGCCTCACTGCTATGAAGAAAGCTGGAAAATGCGGCTGTTATAAACGTAGAACTTTGCAAAGACTGCAAACTACATATCACAGAATGGAGGATTATTACGAAGAATATGAACAAAACATAAATAAATAGAAAGCCTCGCAGGCATTGCACACAAAGCACATACTGGTCAGATGCAAGATAATACCTTGCTATTATTCTTTAAAATGGGCAATTTTATCAGTGAATAAGCTTATTTGCTTTTGTGCCAACAGCTAGAAGGGAAGATATCGCTGGTATGTATCAAGTGTGGCCCAAGATTGAGCATAAGCCCGGCAAGACAACAATCTAACCTATGGTACATAGTGTCACAAATCCGCCACATCGCCAAAGCGCACAAACCAATTCAAGTTTTTTATATCATTCTTATAAGTTTGACTGAACAACTAACAAACTATTTGTGGGTACTGATCTTTGTATAGGCTCACTACATGCTGAGCCAAAATATTGTCTGCAAGCTCAGCCAAGATTTATTTGTAGTCTTCATTCGCACATTGCACTGATACTAGAAATTCTATACATTTAGTGATCCGATGCACAAAGATTGTTCAGTTACGGCACTGATTCTTCATTCATCAGTGTGCATGTCACTTACAACTCACAGCATCAGCGAGTTGTCAGTTACATCGCTCACTTCAATGGTCAGTCCACATATCAATCATAACAACTACAAACTCTGCACCAATCAGCTGTCAATAGCACCAAATAGCCTGGAAATGATTTCAATGTTTTTTGCTGGACATGACACTGCTGATGCTGCCTTTAATAAGAAAAATATGCCTTGTTCTTGCCCCAGCAATGAATGTTAGCAAAGCTAGGATATGATAGCCATATACAAGAAGTGAGAGTGCAGTCCATCATCCCTGTGAAGTAACCCAAGTATGCTCATCTAGCACCCCTGGAACCTGTACCCTATCTTGAGTCTTGACCTCACTAAACATGTTATGTCTGTGTGTGTGTGTGATTTGTCAGTTACATCACTCACTTCAATGGTCAGTCCACATAAACAATGTCGTCTTCTCATATTTATATTTATTTTTTCAATCTGGATTTTTATTTTTGTATTTATTTTAGAGCTGTCAAACAATTAAATCTTCTTAATCACATCTTAGAATTTTGATTAATCACGATTAATCGCTTAACAAAAAAAGGCTTTTTTTAATCGTCATTTTTTTCCCCACCAAATTTGAAGAGCACCGGTTATGTGTTAATTCTTTTGACATTTATTGTTATGAGGACGTGCTCAACATTTTTTGATCCACTGTACACGCTCATCCCCCTCTTTTTCTCATATAATAGTTAATTACTTGCATAATTTAAAATGGAAAAAAATGACCCCAATATTTTGACATGAACAAATATTCTAAATGTGATACACAAATATCTGTTAAATCTTTACTTTAATGAATGTAATTATGTTTATTGGTCAAACAAAATCTGGGCTACTTTAAACATAGCCATTCACTGTCACGATAAAAAATAATCTATTGTCAAAATTAATCGCGCGATTAATGCGATCATTTTTTGTGATTAATTAATCGGTTAGTGCTTTAACTTTGACAGCACTAATTTATTTTCAAGCTAGCAGCCGGTAAGACACAATTGGATGGATTTAAAACTGATCCAAAAGAAGACCCTGGGTTGTTTTGTTGGTCAGTGGCTGCATTGGACACACAAAGTCTTGGTACATCTAACATGTTTTCCAAAAAGTAAATGGGGCTTGGTAAAGTGCTTTGGACAACATATGGTGTACATAAAACACAATATAAGTGCACTACATTTCCCAAAGTACATAACACCTGAGTTGATTCAAGATTTGTTGATTTAACAGGAAACAAATAGCGAAGGCACATTTTGGGTGCCTAGTCAAGTGATAAAAACACAACTGTACAAGCCACAAATAACTAAATACTGTGACTTGCACGTTAATAAACATACAACATCTCACAAATCAAAGAAATGCAAATGCAGCCTCTTAAGAAGCAGCCCAGATAAAGCGTGCATTCGACAGCTTTCGCTCATCAGCACACCCCAAGTACTCTCCAGCACACACTTCCATACATACTGTACACTACATAGACACACTTGAGATGGACAATTTCTGTCACCACAGCACTTTCTCAAACTGACTCTGATTAAACAGCAGCTTAGAGTGCTTTTAATTTCATGGAAGAACAGACAGCGAGTTATGGAGGCCCAGAGAAAAAAAAATGGGAGGTGAGGCAGGGGAGAGAGCGATGGATGCATGGACAGGAGGAGAGGCAAAAAGGAAGGAGGGCAGACTCGATATTAAAAAAAAGAAAGAAAAAAAAGTATGGCAGGATATTAATTACGCCAAAAGCTGTTGATTATAGACAAGGATTTTGGGTTGTGGGGACAGATGAGCAAGGCGATAAGATAAAGGTGAGAGCCACAAAGATGTGAAGGCTGGTGGGGAATTTAGAAAACCTTGAAGAGGAGGCGAGGAAAGGTTGGGAATAAGATAGATACGCTTGCCGGCAGGTAGAGGCCTTCAATATTTCACATACATAAATAATTTAAATCCAAGCTAAAAATCTGTGAATACTGTATGTGTCATTTGTCTTTTCTCTTCTCATCACGGGCTTTTTCGTTAGTGCTTGAATGGAAAGGGGAGATTATTGGAAGATTTCAACCATGGTGATGTGACCGGGGGTGGGGGGCAAACTGTCAAAATGTGTTCCAAACGAGTGGCTGTGTGCATCAATTGCAAATAAAAAGTAGTTAAGCCACCTAACTGGCACAATTGTAGTATGCGTGCATCTGTCTCCCATGCATAAATATTATATATTTCACCACTAAAGTGGTTCAGTCAAAGGTCTTTTTAGCATACACAAAAGACATTGTGGATTAGGAGACACTAAATAGGCACACAGACATCCTTTCATAACCAGCTTTTTCTTTTCTTTTTTAATGCCGGGCTTTACAATACATGCTAAAGTAGCCAGCCATTCATTTGCTTTAAAGAGCACTTGGCCTTAAGGGGAACTGTGCACTAGCTGGCTATGGTACCGGAATGATAATAACAATACATGAATTTTAATGCCATACCCTCTAAGAGATGGGACCTTTAATCTTGAATGTTTAAGTATGACCTGAGTAAGGATATTGGAGCCTGCGTACGTGCACGCTACATCTTACCTTGAGACTCTGAGCAGATTCTAATCTCACTCAATAGCATGTTTGTGATGTGAAGAGAGATAAATCAAGGTGCCTTTAATCCCAGTCAAATGCCATCGGGCTCCAGTAATCATTTGGGCTCATTTGCATTGGATTGCAAAACCTGCTGCAATGATGTGAAAGTATTTCGGCGCAGTATGTAAACTCAGGACAGAACTCACAAGTAAAACAGACAGGTTATAGAGCATATTAGTTTATGTGCAGGGAACAAGCATTCAAACAGGTCCTTTCAAAAATGAAAGTGTCATCATTTGACATTTATCAATGTAAAGGTCCAATGTTGTTACAATCTCGGTGGACTGTAGGCTTCAAAGATCAGAAAGGTCAAACTGCATGTTGATGACATGACATAGAGATTGTGCTTTTGTTGCCAATTGGTCTGCTTGTTTATTCAAAGCATGTATTGAAGGACATTGTGGATTTGAACAATTATAGTCATCTAAGCATTGTGGGAGTATAAACTGAGATATTACGCACCACCGCAAGTCATTATCTCTCATTCTAGTCTGTAGACATGTAATCTTAGTGTCTCTCCTTGCATCTTCTTTTCTGACTCAAATCTCCATCTTTGTGTGTAAACTCTAATTTGACTCTCCATTTATCTTCGCAGCATCCCGGGCTCCACTCATCTAACCTCTCAATTGCTTATTTTCTCATTGGCATCCCCTACCTCTTTACCTGAAACTGTCTCAGCTCTCTCTTCCAACTAAACTTCCGCTGCAGCCATTCCCCCTTTCCTCTCTGATGGATGGTTTTCATCTAAATTTGTTTTGTGTTATCACCTTCATACAGTTATGATCCAATTCACCATGGTAAACAGTAAATTAAGGGTGGTGTAAGGCATAACGATTCTGAGGGCGCATGACTGACAGGGGGCTATACAAAATAAATTGAAGTATCAAAGGCCTCCTTTATACCAATTTGCTAAAGCAGTTATTTCATTAGAAATTGTTTTGTCAACATTTGTTTGTTAGCATGAGCATACCAAAACAATTTAACAGTTTTTTATGTGATTTAACATCTCAGTCAATATTGCATGAACCAGACATATGCAAGAGGTTGGAATCTTGCACTGATGTTATTTACACAGGTTCCAAGATGTCGTACAATTTGGATTTCAATCAGAAATTTCCAGAAGAATACTCCTCTAAAGTGGCACAAAAAACATAAACTGTCATCAAGCATGGCGTCACATGAAACCTCAGCATTTCCCATGATACTTCTACACAATTGTCTTTTTTGTGTAATGAGTCAATAATAAAAATTTATACCAATGCGAGTTATCTGTATCAGGCCGATACACAGCTTTATTTCAAGGTATTGATATTCACGACTGTGGCCGATACCAGTATAGGCCACCCTCTTACCCAGCCCGCGCAGAGCGCATACTGGACTGTTAACAACGTCGAGGTCATATATATGTGACCTGGCCGTTCAGACTGTGGTCGCATTGCAAAAATTCGGATATGTATCCGATCTAGGACCACATATGAAAGTGACCCAGGTCGGATATGAAAAAAAATCGGAATTGGGCTAGTCAGACTGACATAAAAAAGATGTCAGATACAGGCCGCATTTAGTTTCAGAATTTGAAGGTCACCCTACTTCCTGTAATGGATTGCATTCAACCTTGGTGATTGCAGGTCTATGCAATGTAAAGAGTCTTGTTTCTAATACATTGGCAAGCACAAATAGATTTCATTCTATTGTATATAGTGCAATCAGCTTTGGAACACTGATGGAAAAAAAGAAGAAGAACTAATTCAAACTCACCAGACAATGAATATGTAAATATACATTAACCCAGTGCCAACAAACCACTGGCTTTCACTAAACTTTCTTTTTTGCATATTAATTATTACTTGCAGGATGTGTGAAAACATCTCTGATGTGTCCGTATATTTTTCATTTGGCTCACCAGCTTGACTCAAATGTCCCCTGAAGCGACGTTCTCCGTCATGTGCCATCTTGGTAATGAATGTGCAGATTGGCAAGAGAAGCGAGAGCTTTACTGAGATGCTCAATGGACCGGAGGAGGCAGGATTGTGTGCCAGTTTCATGTGCCAAAGATTACGTAACTAAATGCTGGCTATAGCATGCTTCAGTTTACGTTGTCCTTCCTATCTTGTCTTGGTTCCTGTAATTTCATATTTGTGAGTTTAAAAGTAATGGACCCTAATGAACATATGATGTAAAACTGAAATGCATCATACTGAGAGATTTGTTGACTATCTAATACACCGACTTTCTCACGTTGCTTAATCAGGCAGAATATTACTGAGAGCTTTCCCGCAGAGTCTGGACTTCAATTAGCTTTGGGTTAGGGCGTAGAACTGAAATTAAAGAACTGATACCAGTACAAGTCCTCAACTCTACAAATACTAGTAGTACTTTTAAAAAAAAATTAAAGAAAAATAAATTTTAAAGAATGACCCAGTAAAGTCTATTTCTTTAATATTGAATGAAATTAATTAGAATTTTCTATTCTTCTAATTTCGGTCTCAAGAGGGCAGCCGAGGACAGATACCTTGAATTAAAGCAACACTAAGGAACTTTCAGTTTATGTTGATTATGGCGACGCCATATGGACAAAAGCAGTAATGTTATGCCTAAAGGAAGACCGCATTTCCCATGAGGACAAGCGCATTGCGTATTTTTTTTTTAGCTCACGCCAGCGAGCGAAAGCTGGGCCAATGTTGTGTCCTTTTATCCGGGTAGCTTCCCTTTTTCTTCTTTTTCTCATTGGACAAAACATTTCAGTTGCTTGAAGCTTTTCCGTACGTCGACATTCAAATTGACTTCCGTCTTTGTAACGAATGGGTAAAGGGGTAAGTGATGTATGCCATAAAGCAGCACATTTGTAGTTTTTTTGTGTGGCAGTGTTCCTACCATCCTCCCCAAAGTTGTTTAGTGCCAGTAAAAATGATACAGACCCCCTCAGGCCATGGCAAAAGAACCATTCAACTAGTTAAAAGATATAAAAATATTTTATTAAGGTTGAAAAGTTCCTTGGTGCCTTGGCCTTGTCCAAAAACTGATACCTGGTATCAGTACGCACCCATCCCTCCTAAAAATGGGGGTAAAGCAATTTGTGTACATCCACTACACTCATATTCTGCCATGCATATTCCAGCATTTTAGTCATTCTTCTGTTCTGATACTGTTGTTGTCTATGCTTGAAATTTTTAGAAAGAATTGCCATGTAAGCAAAGCTTGCCTCATGCATTCCTGTCAAGTTTTGTTTAATTAAAATAACAGGTTAGATTGTATTGAATCTTCACATACTGTATAGTCATACTCTTGCGAAAGTGGTGTAAAACAAATACCCGCATGTGTGTGTTCATTTATTTGCACAACATTAAATCTTATTTTGCTGGAATGCTAAAATTAGCCATGCATCAACAGCAAGATGACGAGTAAATTACATGACAAACGTGAATTTGATGTATGGTAATTATGAAGCAGCCTGGCAGCCTGAGCTGAAATGTGCATTCAGACTCGGACAAAATCACCTGCCACAAAACTCATACATATAAATGAAGCTATCTTTAAAATGGACTATAAGAATAGCGATGCATGCGTCCTTTCACCAGATGAGGCAATATTATAAAACTGAGCCCATTAATGTGTGGAAAGTGCAAACCCTTGTTTGCACTTATTCCGAACCCAATTTTCTGCAAACAATACATCGCACACCTAAAATTACACTAACTTGTATCGGAGATAGACACACATTCTGAAACAGGGTGTGCGCTGACGTTTATGTGTGTTAAATTGTTGAATGTCAACTACCCTGATAGCACACTTCCTGTAGCCTCCAAATCAAACCATAAACATCGAACCATACTCTTATCCAATATATCCCAAATTAATTGTACTTTAGTGTGCAGTGAGTCCCATAAAGAAGGCACATTCAGAATCAAGATGATGGATAGTACAACCGAGCCAAAAAGTTTGCATTGCACCGCACTTTAACCACAGAGTTCATTTCACTTCCCCTTCATTCATCAATGGTCTGCTTCTTCTTTGTCTTCACAAGAAGGCAGATGAGAAAGATTAGTCACCTCCTAATAGCTCACTAATTTAAATGATCATTGTTTAGCCTCATAGATAAACGACTAGGGAAAGGACGGAGGAAAATTCTAATATACAAACTCATGGAAAGGCATCAAATGAGTCTCTCTGCTTTTAAAATTGATGAGATCGCAATACTACACTGCTTTGCTTGTTTAGTGTATAACTCATTTGAAATTCTAATGCCGCCCCAGAGGCTCCGAGGCATGTAGTGATGGGCCGCTCAAATATTTTACCTTAAAGTGAATGCAATTAATTGGATTTTTTTAACCTTTATTTAACCAGGTAAAATGTTTGAGAACCAATTCTCATTTACAAACATGACCTGGACAATTTAAAGGAAACACTTTGAATTGTAGATAAAGGCAAAGTCTAAAAGCGACTGCATTGATTGCTGTAGCGTCAACATAACAGCCTAGAGAGAATGTTACGATCCTGCTTTTGTCAATTTTTTGGGGGGACAGGTGTGATGTCTCTCTTCCTGCCCCGCCCCCCCCCACTTCCGGTCTAAGTCCCGGCCTCATTTCCGCCCCCGCCCCCTTCACCCAAATATGGACATGTTCCATATAACGTCACACTTCCGGTCCCGCACCCCTGCCCAAATATGTAGTTCCAAAGACATCATACTTCAGGTGGCTGAAAACATGTCCCAACATGTCCTGTTTTGACACTGCCCCATATGCCCAAATATGGACATTTGCTGTACGAGTGGTTCTTAACCAGAGGTGTTCCTGGCATGTCCCACTGGCAGGAAGCTGCAGGTCGCCCAGGCCAGTCTCTCCAGACTGTCTCTCGGCTGGCCTGGGAACGCCTTGGGATCCCGCTCGAGGAACTGGTTGAAGTGGCTGGGGGAGAGGCTAAGTCTGGGCTTCCCTCCTAAAGCTGCTACCCCCGCAATTCGACCCCAGATAAGCGGTAGTAAATGGATGGATGGATGGATGGTTTGATCAAACAGACGAATATGTGCAATAAGAATTCACATGCATAACGGAACGTATGGTATTCCACAGGGTTAAATTCTGGGGCCTTTTCTGTTTTCATTGTATCTGCTGCCCTTCTTTTAAAGTGCACTATGAATATAGAGTTGAGTTGAGTGACGGGAGTCACCGTCGTAACAGCATGATTTGCAATGCCAAGTTGAGCATTTCTAGTCCAACACAGCTAGCGAGCTAGCAAAACTAAAGGAACACGTCCTTAAGCAGCATGGAAACAGGGAATACAAGAACGCAACAAGAAGGTGAAGGAATTCAAAGGAATTTTGTCCTCTTTGCGTGTTCCAAAAATGAGGATAGGTTTAATGCAAGAAAAATACACCTTTGCAAAAATGATTTAATAAAAAACAGAGAATCTCTGGACATTCCAACAGCTTCCGATTTCATCACTTAAAGAACGTGGGATTTCAGAGCGTCAAATGTGCTCTTCTACGTGTACAATACCTTCTTATAGTTAAAAAGACCTCCTCCTTTTCATTTGTAGACTAAACATACTCTCTGGTACTTTTCCGTGAGCAGATGGCGTAAACAAGGTCAGGTAGATGTTTTTGAGACAGAATGTGTTATATAGTTGAAGGATTTTCCCATAGCAAAATCTCACAAACAAGTTGAACCAAATTTACGGTGGCCGTGACTGATGAAGAAAGTAAAGAGTGTGTGTGTGTGTGTGTTATTTCAAAGCAAATTTTGTTTTCAAGACCGAAATGTGTTTTCGCACAAAGCGCTGAGAAGGAACTTTTTTTAGACTAAATAATATGACCCAGTTTAAGGTCATATTATACCGAAATCAACACCATCTGCTCTGCACAGGACACAAAATATGTCTTATAGGTTAATATGAAGAATTAAAATGTTCATAATGTGTAACAATAGTTGATATATGAAATTAGGTATTAAAAATGTTATAATATCTTTCAAAGGTCAAATAATTCACTAAATCACTCCCCCAACCTCCCCAACTAGAAATAATTTTCCCACAGAAAATAATCTAAATCCAAATAACCTGTCCAGATCTGTTCTCGTCATCCTATCATCTTTGTCAGCTAACAGTAGGGTAGATTGTAGAAGGAACAGCATTTAAGCACAACCTTGTGAGGTACACTGAAAACTTGCAAGATATACTGATGTCTCAGCGCACAATTTTCCAACTTTCCCATTTATATTTTTCTAGTTTTAGAGGTGATCTTTAAAGCAACATAAAAAAAACAGGTGACTTCTTGTGAGACAGTTTAATCTCTCATGGTCACAAGTGCACTTGTGGTTCAGATTACACTGACCACTCAGACACATCAATATCGCTCCTGCACACACACACGCACACACATTCACACAGCGATGAAGGGTACACAAGGCTCTTTCTCTTTCGCTGCTGTGATGAACGGAGGTCATTTAGACCCATGTGCACACACACTAACACACACATAGTCAAAGCTGGTGATAAAGTGAGGCCTTGGCACGACTCACCTGAGGATCACTGGCTGCCAGCCCAGCATAGACTTTCCAACTGACCCTAGCACCAAAACAACCACTCAAACTTTTCTATTGAGCTCTGTGCATTATGTGTTCCTCTCGTTTTCTCTATATACAAGAAAAGCTGAATGAAGTGGCCGAGGAGAGGAAAGTATCGGCCACTTGGCCATGGTTGCATTACAGACTACTTGCTAGATGCTTATTAAGAAATCAAAAGTAATTTGCGCACATTTCAAAGCCAAATTGAAATATTATAGTAGTAGTTTGTCTTTGGCGTATCATCTCAGATCAAAATACCCTGCTGGGCCTCGCAAATCAACGCTAAAGTAGGGAGAAATAAAGTTTGACAATTGTATTAGAACAAGAACAAGTCAGTTTTGATCCATTTGTTCAACAGGTGTATTTTACAGAAGAATTTTATTCAAGGATCAAAGAAATGATTTAGAACCGTCTTCGAATCAAAATATGCTATATATTTGATGATTTTATATTCATTCCTGTTAATACAGTGCTTGTTACAAGTTTGGTAGAAAATAGAAGTAGAAGTAGAAAAATGTGATTAGAAAAGTGGCAAATTGTGCAATTAATAAGTAAAAAAAATATCATCGCTTGACAACACTAATATATATTTTTTATTTTAATATATTTTGTGGGTGTTTCCCAACCTTCATGCAAATAGTTTACATTAGAAAAGGGACCAACAGCAAACAGAAATGTAAATAATTACTAAAATAATAATCAGTCTACTCACAAGACTTTGTAACACTGTGTGAACAGGTGGATACATAGATTGATTGTACCTTCTGCCATCTGTCTGTCTAAAGTAGTGACGGGAAAATGAAGCTTCATGAAGCACTTGTGATATTTTTGGACTCCCCTAAATGGTGCTCTTGATTTAAATATAAAGGCTAGTGCAAAGGAAATTGATTACTTTTCCACTGCATCTTTCACCCAAGAGGGCCATCTAGAGGCGTCAAAAAAATATCACAAGTTCTTCATGAAGCTTCATTTTCCCATCACTAGTCTAAAGATCACTGGTATCCAAAGATGACATTATTTTCAGTAAATACCATACGTAACAAGTTTCGGAAAAAAATTAAGTGAAATTAGATAATTTATGCGACACACCTGTATGATCTCTAATAGTATATCTTTTTCCATGACGCAGTGGTTGCGAATCCATAGAAGGAGTAGCCGTCAACATTGTGACAGTGACTAAGACATCTCAGTTAACAAAAGTCTAGTCTAGACTGCAATTTAAGTAATTAATCTTCATTTTCCTGGTGCGTACATTTGTGTGATTTTAAGAAAAGTTACATTAAAAACATCAATAACAGGGGTACAGTTGCCATAACTACAAATATATGCACCAGAGCAATTTAAAGCATTGCAACAACTTAATAATGTCATTAAATCAAATGCACACACAAGTCAATATAGTCAGCCTGGTACATCTATTCATTAACTGCTACTTTCAGACACTCCACAACACCCCAAGTAATAAAACAGTCAACTCCACTACAAAGTATATTATTTATTTGAACTGAATTAACCTTTGTTACACTCACAATCATTTCCATGATGAATAGTCACGCTCCAAACCAAACCAAATTCATTTTAAGGAAGAGCACACGTAGCATTTAAATGGCAAGCAATCATGTTTGATAATTTCAGCCTTGCCTCTAAAGGGAGTAGAAACTTACATATTTCTTATGACAAAGCAAGCCCCCCAATTTTTTTTTTTTACATACATATATACAATTTTGATTTTTATTATCAGCTAATTGCAAAGCACACTCACATTCACACCTATGGACGAATTTAAAATACAGTATTCAGTAACCCTATCATGCATGTTTGTTTGTTTTTTACACAGAGAAAGCAGATATGTTAACCACTACAAAGCTACCCGCTGCACATATGCTTAAAACAATAAAAAATAATTTGCTGGTAGATCATTGACAATAATGATATATTGTTTAAAAGCCATTATAGTAAATACACAATATAATTTTCTGTGGTTATAAAAGGCCGTCCTATAATTAGTTAATTGGCATCATCACCTAATTGGCTGATCATTCATTTTAAAAACTCATTGGAAAGCTCACTACCCACCTTGTTGAAATGTTGCTCCATATTGCTGTGCTCTCTCTCACATGTTTTAAGTTGTAGACATATTAAATTATTGCTATGACTGATTGGGTGGTTTAATGGTCAAGCCCCGATCGTTTAGGAGATGGTGGGTTATATAACACCGAGGATGAAATATATTTTTTCCTGTACTTTAGTATCCAAGCAGGTCCATCACACAGTTTTGATTTTACATCTCATTAGGATCTGATATCACACCCCCAGATGATAAATGGTACAGTAACTGTGACCCGTATCAAGATTTATCTTGTCTCCAGATTGCTACTGCTGACCTAAGTTGAGTACATCTTTTCACTTGACTTTAAGATGCCATCATTTATTTTGAGTGCCAAGCTAATGTCAAAATTTACCTTCCTGACTTATAGCAACAAATCCTAGCTCACATCATTTACTGGACTCTGAGCAGACTTTTTTTTTTCTCTCTTCTTCATCCCCCTTTAGGTTGTTGTTGAGCATGCAACTAGTCTGTAATGACTTGACCAACATAAAATACTGTAAAATAAAATTTGGGGAATGAACAGGAATTGGTAAGTGCCTGTAATAAACCATAATGCTGCAAAATTTCAGGTTAGCTTTTAAAATGAAGTTGTTGGGGGGGGGGGGGGATTGACTGTGTGTAAAATTTTAGGAATGAACAGGAATTGGTAAGTGCCTGTAATAAACCATAATGCTGCAAAATTTTAGGTTAGCTTTTAAAATGAAGTTGCTGTTTTTTTTTTATGACTGTATGTAAAATTTGGGGAATGAACAGGAATTGGTAAGTGCCTGTAATAAACCATAATGCTGCAAAATTTCAGGTTAGGTTTTAAAATGAAGTTGCTGGGTTTTTTTTTTATGACTGTATGTAACATTTTGGGAATGAACAGGAATTGGTAAGTGCCTGTAATAAACCATAATGCTGCAAAATTTTAGGTTAGCTTTTAAAATGAAGTTTTTTTTTAATGACACGTTCATCTTGGTTAAAACATCATGATTTATCATCACAGTTAACACTACATGAATGATTTTTCGAGAATCAACTTTTTATTTTTAAGTGTATAATTCATTCCCAATAGTTAGTCATCTTTTCTGAAATGCATAAGGAAAACTGATGACAATTCTGTGCCCCTATGCAACCACAGTTGTGTTCTGTCACTATCAATTCAAATATCACCAAGACTCTTGAAATCACAGTGTCATGGTTTCAAATAAACTGAACAAAACGACAGAGGAAAGACACTTAAGTCAAAAGTGACAATTCACCCGGACAAACGCTGTGCTCTGTTCCACCATCCTGTTTCTTGTCGCTTTCCACCTCCTCACGTTCTGCTGTGTTGTCAGAGTGTCTATCATTAAAGGTATCCCGCTGTGGGTGAACACATGCAGGCCTCATGATGCTCCACTGCTCCTCCTAATAGAACATCAGTGGTGAAGCAAAAAGTCAATTTTAGAATAGCATACCATCATTCAAACAGCAATTGTAAGCTATTTAATGTGCACCCGTCACATTACTTTCACCTACTTTGACTGGATAGGATTTTGTTGTAAAAAGACTGCAGATTGAAGGTGGCTGTGTTCTAACTACCAATCAGTGTTACATCTGAATTCTTGCATGAGTGATGTCCAATTGCCTTGGCTATTTGTAACATTTTGTTTACCGTGTTTAGCTACATGATCATGTGACTAACAGACAAATGAAGTGACCTTCATGCTCGAGCCAAGAATTATTTGTCAATGTCGGGCCCTATTTTCGTGCCCAGCACAGTTTTTGAGAAAAGTGCAATATAACTGTGCACATTTTTCCTTCTTTTGGTAATTTGCTTAACTATAGCAGATAGAACAGTGCCTTTTGCACCGTTGTGTGATGGATGAACACAGCCAACTCTCTGACAATTGAAGCGGCTCCCCTCATTCCCATTAAAATCATGGCAGTGGATGTGCACGGAACATGACATTGCAGAAGCAGAAATTGACTCGCCGGGGGTCAGTGCATGAGATTGACGTGCGCGCAGTGTGATTTTACAGGTAAAATGCAACCAACATCCTTGCAGATGATGACTGGGGAAATTGGAGACCACCTTGAACCCACGATTGTTGCATCTTGTGTGTGACCACAACTCACCATCCCAGTTGTACTGCGCAGGTGTGCTATTAAAATATTTTTAAGATGATAATAATTTGTTTCATGATTTGATTTCTACAATGATTCAGAGGGATTGTTCCACGCTGTTGTCATATTTATGAATGAAATAGATGGCATCCGCCACGTGTCCGCGCGGTGTGTAACCTGTCTTCCTGCACCTTGATCAAATCCACCAAAATCAGGTTACACCACCTGCACCATTGTTTGGCCTGGTTTTTGTGAGTCTAAAATTCTCTTGTGGGTTATGGATTGTGCGTGATTTGAGACCTAAGCAAAACATAAATACCATAACACTATGCAGACATCACCCCTGGCTACCTTAACTAATTTGCTCTGTGTAAAAATGTTCTATTTTAAATATTGCCACGGTCCCAATAACATATTTATGCGTTTTTTAAATGTATTTTTTATGCTAGAGCATACAGAAGGCTTTGATGCAGCCTCTGTACTGAGTGTACTGAGTTTAAGAGATCAACCAGGGCCATGTTGCAAAAAGCTCATTTACCCACAATTTTAAACAGATTTGTGAATAATGATGACACTTCTAATTGCTGCGGAAACAGATAGAAATATACTTTTTTTCCTGATGAAAGAAGATACTCCATGTTTTTATAGCAATAGAACACAATATTCTGTGGGCCTTGCAAAATCAGTCAAAATCTAGTAAAACAGCCGGAAGCGAAGGGAGTTGCTTCAGTGAAAATGGCAGGGAGTGAATGAGTTAACATGATCGGTCCCCTTTGACACGTGTATGGAGACGTGACTTCTTTCACATCCTTTCAGTCAACTGGATCCTACCACCCACCACTATCCTAGGGACATTCTATCCCTAAACAATTAATTCCTTTTCCACTAAATCCATTTATTTCAAAAATACAAATATTGTGTTCTGTAACAGTTGGCAACACTGCATTACTTTCCTGCATATGAGCGAGTGTTACCTGTCCAAAAAAGCCAATGATTTCTCCTGGCAGATAGCTGAGGGCCACACTACAGTCTGAAGATGCTGACAGAAGGAGCAGCCGATCGCCGTGGAAACTCATATGCAGGTGAGTGACCCCATCCTGGTGTGGGCGGAAACTGCGCAGCAATTCTGGAGGTTCAGTCACCACTTCCTCGTCTGACTCCAAGCAATAATGCTGAGAAAGTCAGTTAGTTCATCAACATACATTTTGGAGGCCATCTCAGAGATCCATGCATAAGAATTCTGTAATTACTTTGCTCAAATTTACCACCTGCATGCACATATTGTTTAACAAAAAGGTACAAACCCAATTCCCAAAAAGTTGGGACACTATACAAATTGTGAATAAGAACTGAATGCAATTATGTGGAAGTGCCAAATGTCAATATTTCGTTCAAAATAGAACATAGATGACAGGCCAAAAGTTGAAACTGAGAAAATGTATAATTTTAAAGGAAAAATATGTTGATTGTAAATTTCCAAAAAGTTGGGACAGGTAGCAATAAGAGGCTGGAGAAGTCAATTGCACTTGCAACAGCTGGAACACCAGTTACCACTAATGAGGTCCATTGGCAACTTGATTGGAGTATAAAAAGAGCTTCTCGGAGTGGCAGTGTCTCTCAGAAGCAAAGATGGGTAAAGAATCACCAATTCCTCCAATGTTGTGGAGAAATATCAGAAAGGTGTTTACCAGCAAAAAGCATTTCTCAGCACGATAATGCCAGACCACGTGCAGCACCAATTACAACATCATGGCTGCGTAGGAAAAGGATCCGGGTATTGAAATGGCCAGCCTGCAGTTGACTTATTTCACTTATAGAGCACATTTGGGGCATCATAAAGGGGAAGGTGCAACAAAGAAAACCCAAGACAGTCGAACAGTTCGAGAGACGCGTGTTAGAAAAGAGTGGGACAGCGTTCCATTTCTAAACTTGAGAAACTTGTCTCCTCGATCCCCAGACGAGGGGATGCCTCACAGTGATGAAAATGGCCTTGTCCCAACTTTTTTTTTAGATTTGTTGACACCATGGAATTTAAAATTTTTATTTTCATTTTCTCAGTTTCAACTTTTGACCTGTTCTCTATGTTCTATTCTGAATAAAATATTACAATAATTTGCATTCAGTTTTTATTCACAAGTTGTATAGTGTCCCAACTTTTTTGGAATTGAGTTTGTAGAAAAATTATCCGAGGCTTATAAACAAATCTGAGGGATCGACTAGATAGCATGAAAAGAAAGATACGCCCACTGTGCGAGTTTGGTTGCGTCACTCAGTGTGCGGCTGGCTTAATAGTTGATGAAGTTGGTATAAGGACAGACCCCTTGAGATGTATCGTCTCATTTTCATTTCAAGGGTCCCCCCCTAATGTTATCTCGCTGGTGGAATGAGTCACCAGGATTCTTCTCAAGAGGCTTATTCATTTCAGTAGAAAATGAAAAGAAATCTAACATGCCTTAATGTCAATTTTTTGGGGCCTACAACAAATACAGCAAGTCTGCATGTCCTCTCTGTTGTGCTGTTTGTCGCGTTTCAATTTAAGTCTATGATCTGATTGAAGTGTCAGTCACCATTTCAATTGTATGAAATCACTCATCAGTCATCAGTCTACCTGTCAGGCATTATATGCAGCACCAGTGACTGATCATAACGTATATCAGTGTGAGTACATGTTATAAGTCACATTTAGCTGTGCAAGACAAAGACCCTCAGTATAAGTTTATGTGTTAAGGCAAAAGGCACCATCTGTAGACTCGCTGAGCACATTTGGAAGGACTGAAAGTAAAATGATCCTAGAAAGGGACTTAAAATTGGTTAATTTATGGTTATCGAAAATTCAACTCATTAACTGCCATTGACGGCTATAGACGTCAAAAATTCATTTGAACTATTTCTATTAGTTTAACATTTTTTCCACTTTTGTTAACAAGAGAATGAAAACCTAGAAAACCTAGAAAAAATTATTGTACATTTAGAACAGATATAAAATTTGTGATAACCAACTAATTAACTAGTGAAGTCATGTGATTAATTACAAAAAAATTAATCGCCTGACGCCCCTAATTTTTAATAATGTTTTCTTCTTCTCTTTAAAAAAAAAAAAAAGAATTAATTTTAATTAATATTATTTTTAATAATCTTTTCTCTTTTTTTTTTCTTTATAAGAAAAGTTTATTAAAAAATTAGGGGCATCAGGCGATCGCATGACTTCACTAGTTAACTCATGATTAATCACAAATAGGATATCTGTTCTAAATGTACAATATTTTTTCCCCCTAGGTTTTCATACTCTTGTTAACAAAAGTGGGGGAAAAATGTTAAACTAATAGAAATAGTTCAAATGAATTTTTGACGTATATAGCCGTCAATGGCAGTGAATGAGTTAAATTTGCAATACGTTGTTTTGGTCCTTGACATACAATAACCTAAGAAGCATACACTTGGGGCGTAGTGCCTTTAGTGCACCGATTGTGATGAACACAAACTACTGCATTATGTTTTAATGAGATGCGAGAGTGAACTACACTGCACTGCGTCTTGAGTGCACAACACAGTGCAAACGTTCAAGCCATCCAGCTGATCCCAAAGCACGCTTGCCGTGGGACAGGATTTGAACCAGAGCGCTGAGCTTGCCCAACTTTTTCAGCCCTGCTCCACACATACATTTCCATAAATTAAACGAGGGAGTAAAATGTGCTTCAGACATCTGAGTTCGACCCTACTTGTAAAAAGCGACAAAGATTTGAGGTCAGAATTTTTTGGGCTGTAATACTAGAGAGGCTGTGAATTATTTTTGGAACCAAAAGTTAACATTTGATTGTGTTATTACAAAACTACTATTAAAGCTTTTTTTTTCTTTTTACTTCTCCTTCCAGTCTGGTTTGATTAGTTTTACCAGTCCAGTCAATTTTCTCTCGTTATGTTCAGCCTACTTTTACTAGAAACAACAAAATTTTGTCCAGTGATTTTTTTGTATTAGCCAACAATCTCCTATGAGAGTGATTAGCCTCTGTGCATTTACGTCACCAGTTTCCCTTTGGTCTAGTCAGAAAAGCTTATTCTATAATTTCCTTATGCTGATTTATCAACTTCTATCTTTTGTGATGGTTAAAAACATTCCAGTTGCATCACAAATGGGATTTGGGATTTGACTTTCCTGTCTTTTCTTTGGTCCTTCCTCGGGTCTCCTGACGGCCTCACGACTCTGGCTGGAAGTGTTCGGTTTAGGTGAACGGTATGGGATTTTTTAATAGGTTTTAGGTGAACTAATGAATACACACACAATCACACGTACGCACGTACACATATTCACCCACATACCAAATAAAAAATTTTTTTTTTACGTTTTTTAAAAAAAAAAGAGAGCAATGATGATGAAAATCGGTAAAATTACCGAATGAACAATACTGAGCTCGCCAGAAAAAAAAAAACTTTATAAATATAAAATTAATGGCAATTTAAATGTAACATGAGAAATCATGTCTCAAGTTCAGTTGGATTTCTGTCAAATGCCATCAGATCCATTTGTAATTTGTTCTGCTTGTACATGACCTAAAGCTGGTACATATCAGTTTTTAAATGAAAGAATCAGCAGCACTTCTCTGTTTTGTACCTCAATGTTCCATGTCTTGATTGTGCCCAGCCTATCTGCTGTGACTAAAAGCTTTCCAGAGGGGCTGACAGTCATGACAATAGAGCCGAGCTGTGCCTCGTGAGCCGTGAACTGTCCCAGGAGATGGCCGTGGACTGTGTTCCAGAGCCTGACCAGTCCAGAACTGCCACATGACACCAAGTTGGCGCCACCTAAGGGAAATACAAATATCAGTCCTAACTTCTAGCAACCTTTTCTGAGGAAAAAAAAACATTGTAGTTGTTGTTAATCTTACAATGGAGGGGTGTTTTATTTTGGTTATAACTAAGCTTTAGCACATGAATAAAGTCATATCATCTTGAAAATAAAGTTGTAAATAAATGAATAAAACTGGAATGCAGCAGATTGAACCCAGCCGCCGCCCTCCCTCTTTGGAGATGACTAGTAAATTCCGTAGCCACTGTCATGAAATATTTGTTAAAATATCATGGCAACATAAAACAGCAAGTAAAGAGGCACACAACCTGTCTCATTTTAACACAAGCAAGAATCTTTTACTATAATACCCTTTTTCTCATGTGAAATTGCGATTTCATTCACACAATATTAAGACGATTCATGCAGAATGCAAACTTCCAGTAAAATTGCAATATCTCAATATGATTTTTTTTCTTTTTAGTGTGGCCATAATGCTCATTCACTCATTATTGTCCCAAAAAAACATAACTCAAATTATGAATAATAGTACAAGTGTTCACTCTTTTGAGTACTCAGTACAATTTTCTGGCCGATCACCGAATTTTTTTCATAACAAGCAGCATACACCTTCAGAGTTCCAATCTTATTTTATTGGAAAACATTGAATCTGTGAAATAATACAAACGGGTTGTTTTGACTGCAAATTAAGTAATTCTTTGAAAAAAAAAAAAAAAAAGTAAAGCCAATTAGTCATCTCAGCAGAAGAGCACAGTGACTGACTTTTTCAGACCTCTGAGGAGGGAGATGAGATTGGTGGAAAAGATCGCCGATCCCCCAAAACTAAGGAAATCGGCCGGCCGGCTGATCGATCGGTGCACCCCAAGTACTCAGCGATACTGAATATTGATACCCCCGGTCCTTTTGATATTTAAAATTTGATTTAAAACAATGACAAAAAAAGTTTGAACAAAGACCTTTCTTTCTGACGCAGAACACGATTCACCAATGTGTGAAACTGCAATAGCGACAACGATGGCTGAGGAGGGCTTACTCTATGTCAGACTTTGTTTGTGACAGGTATCGGCAGCTTCCACGACTACCAATACCTTAAAGTGACAGTGTTTAGAATTGTTTGTGATCTAGTGATGAACTAATAGAATGCAACAACCTAAGTTCGAAGCACATGCATTTTGAAGTACGGACACTACGGTGCCTCAGACAAACCACACTTCGCAAGCCTACAACTAATTACTAGTTCTTTTCCTGCGGTTATACATACAGTAGCAGAAAGATGGGGTGAAATATGTCAGGTGCTAGACCTACGATTTTATTAAAAATAATGTCTGTTCATGTGATAGAACATATTTTTGGAATATTGTATTGATCAATAGTGGGTTTTTGAAATGAATAAACACTGACAAAATTCTACACACTGTCCCTTTAAAGTAAGACTGGTATCGGCACCGATACCTAGTATCGGTATTCGCACATCCCTACAATAAATTTACAAATATTATTAAACATGCCCAGGTTACATCTATTTCAGTGACTTTTCTACAACACATTCAGTGAAGAATTACACATTGAAGTAAGTAATGCAAACAATACTCATGGTGAGAGAAGAGCAGATTTCCTTCACTTTACCTTTTGCTATTTGTGCAGATGTACGACCTTGTAAAAACGACAAAGTGGCAATGGCGTCAAGGGAACGCTCCATTTGCTCTGTGAGACAAAAATGACAAGATCACAAAAACTATTTTGGGGAACACTTGCACCAAAGGGGCCTCTTACTTAAACAAATGCTAAAGTGTTTCTACGTATCTATCCATCAGTTTTCTAGGCCACCATTGCTGTCTCGCTACATGTGGAATAGCTCAAATTTATCTGAAGCTCTTTTGTATTAACACCTGAACAAGTGGAAGTAGCGGGAGTGGTGTGTGCGCGTAACAAGAGACCAAGCTGCTTACTAAATTCTTCATGTTTAGCCGGCAGCTGCAGTTTCCTCAGAGCTTTTTCTGTGTTGTTGTTCCACACTATAATCTCTCCATCGCGGCTTCCTGCACATTTGATTTTGGGGCAAAAACAGACAGGCTATTAAACATTTCTCCAGTCATCATTATACATTGAAAAAGTTTTAAATTGAATATAGGGAAGCAATTAAACTCAACATGTGTCTCTAGCTACATTATTTGTGTGCTCACACACAAAAAAAGGAAGAATCTCATCATTTTAGTGGTGGTACATATGAGAAGGATTGCTAAAGACAGCAGCTCACTTGCATTATTCATACAGCCCAAATCCATTTTTTTTTGTATTACCATTACAATTGTGTCAGGAGACAGAGCAAGGTAGATGTGTTTTTTTTTTTTTTTTGAAGTGCAGTTGATGTTCATGCTGTGATTAAAAAAATAATAATTTAACTCACCAGTTACTCAGAGAAATAATTATTTGAAGGATTACCTTCTACTTTTACTTGAGTTGTATTATTGTAAAGTAACTGTACTGCTTACTTGAGTGCAATTTTGACGACTCTATCCACCATATTGAGGCAGCATGGTGCCAAGGAAATACTTTGAAGAGAGTTGAGAGGGGCGGCGGGGCATCAATTAGTCACAGATTTTCACTATTCACAGCTTTGCTCTGTCCCTATTAAATTGGGGTAAGATTGTAATGTGCTTTCTTTTCATTGCATTTAGCTAACTTTTTTTTTCATTACCATTACCTAGGGCTTCAATGATTAGCTGAGATAAATCATATGGTTGAGTCACCAAAAATGGTTCCTCCCTCTCAAGGGCTATACACTAATGGAGCAAAATGACAGGCCTCGCCACATTTTCAATCACTACCTTGCAGCCTAATTATGCCACAACAACGAAAGGTTTCCAAAGTGGCCACACCCAAGAAAGTAGGGTGAGGAAATTGAGTTTATACTTTCGAAAATAGAATTCATGAAATAGATTATTTGCATTCATCGGACAAGCTGCCAGAGGTGTCAATACAGTGAGGCCTCCTTCACCTTGGCTGAGTCCTGAGTGACAGCAGATTATGAATGAAAAGAAATAAGAACATAAGCAAAACTCCTAACCACAGATTCCACTGCCAAATAAAATTAATAATAAAATTAACATGAACTCAATCACTGCCATTGACGGCTATAGACGGCATAAATTCATTTGAACTATTTCTATTAGTTTAACATTTTTTCCACTTTTGTCAACAAGAGTATGAAAACCTAGGGAAAAAAATGTGTTGTACATTTAGAATTGATATAAAATTTGTGATTAATCGTGAGTTAACTAGTGAAGTCATGCGATTAATTACGATTAAAAAAAAAAGTCACCTGACACCCCTAATTTTTAATAATCTTTTCTTGTCTTTGATGAATAAAATAATTCTAATTACTGTATGTATTTTCCAATTTTTTTATCTTTTTTTTTTTTTTAAGAAAAGATTATTAAAAATTAGGGGCATCAGGCGATTACCATTTTTAATCGTAATGAATCGCATGGCTTCACTAGTTTACTCACGATTAATCACAAATTTTATATCTGTTCTAATACAATAAAAACATTTCTAGATTTTCATACTCGTGTTTAAGAAAAGTGGGGAAAATGTTAAACTAATAGGAATAGTTCAAATGCATTTTTGACGACTATAGCTGTCAATGGCAGTGAATGAGTTAATTCATAGTTTGCGATAATACTTCTCCAATCATGACATGCAGGTAGTAAGAAAACACTATCAGGAAAGCCAAAAGGAATCTGGGGGCAAAGTTTCCAAACTTAGTTAAGAATCTCCTGAATCGAGCTTTTGTTCCAGCACAAACCATTAATTACTTCCAAAGCCTTTTCCCCGCAGCGCTGAGGACACCCACTCTTATCTTCGTTTCCCCCCGCAGCCCTAACTTTATCTTTCTCCTTACTTATCTCAGGAGCTGTTGTGTCTTAGAAGGCCAGAGCAGGTGTGCAATGTATGCCTGCACTCCGCTACATGGGAATTGAATTCAAGGTGCTACCACACGTTCATTTTTTTTTAAAAGCAAACACAAATTCTTGTTAACCAACACAAAAGGGGTTTACATTGTGAGTTCAAATTAAAATATTTCCCTAAGCTGCATGGAGATGGGGAATACAAAACCACAATGTTTTTTGAATTCAAGGTGAAGAAAGACAAATTCGATGAAAAGGCGACTCTCCCTGTTCATTGTGTTTACCAGTAAAGCCTATACCTGTTGTCTTGAATTTGGTAAGGGGAAATAAAATTAATAAAAAAGGGTTCGATGAATCCACATTGGAAACGGGATACTTTCAAAAAGGATAAGAAATACTGATTGAAGGTAACTGTGGTGAAAATGTTCACTCATAATCTTATCCTTGAATGCAAGTTATTGTGTGACAGTATATGCCCATCAGGCAAGCAAAAATAATGTCTGTCTGTTTAATCATGCATGCAAGACGCTCATGAAAGCAACTATATGAAGAGAATGGCTCCTTTCATAACAACCACACTTCATTTCATCAGCGCATAATTGCTCCTTGTTATTTCACTTAAGTGCTTTTCGCTGAATTATTTTCATTTCTAAATCTTCTTTCTCTCTTTTCATCTCCCCGCTCCTCTTCGTAATGCCCACCCCCACAGACCCATTATTAATTCAAGTCATTAAAGTTTAACTTACAAAGAAAAGAGAAGGATGATACATAGTTAGACAAGCACTTTTATGACAATGCGTATGCACACTTTTAAATGGAAGTCTACTTCTTTGGTCAAATAACTTGTGAGGAAGTTATGAAAGTACTTTATTATATTAGTGGCAATCATATTCATCATAAGCAACAGACCGAAATTGACTTAATCATACATTGTTTTTGAAAATAATAAAACACAATGTACCTTTGCCATGCACAATGGCAATACATTCAATTTCCATTCCATTAATTTTATTATTGCCATTATTATGGGTGCCGAAAAAAGAAAATTTCTAAAAAAAACTGCGCACACACACACCTGTGACGAGAGTCTGTGGAGGTTGGAAGGCGGCGCAGAGCACTTCAGCGTGATGATGAACACCGCCCTTCCACTCTGATGGGTCAACGTGAGACTTGGAGAAGGAATGCCGGCGGAATACTGTCAACATCCTATAGCAGGAGACAGCAAGAGGGCCGGTGAGGGGCGGAAAAACAACACACTCAAGAGACTAATAATGGATGAAATGACATCGGGTGGGATGCGGATGTTGCACGAGAAAAACACGCTTACATTGCAGAAAGTACATTCTTTTAAAACAAGGATCTCAGAGCCAGTTATTCTCGCACTTCTGAAATAACACATTTTACTCAAATAATCTTTAATTATGTTATTATAAATGATGAATTATATTCATCTACACTACCAGGCAAAAGTTTGGGCACGGTTTCTCCTTCAACATCACTTGAAAGTGGGTCCAAACTATCAAATGATAAGTTCTATAACATCAATAGGACATTAAGCAGAAACCGACAACCCTGCTTATCACAAAAATAAAACCCGGTTTTTCAACTTAATTGGATGTGTGTTTTAACTCAAAATGTATAAATATGTTTTAAATGTTTTAAGCGTCCCAAAGGCGTATTTATATGTTTTTTTATTTTATTTTTTTATGCTAGAGCATAGGCGAAGGCTTTGATGCAGCCTCCCAACTGCAGAGAACGGTTGAAGCAATGGTAGTTATTACAAAAACGGCCAGCAGGTGGCAGCAGAATATAAGAGATCAATCAGGGCCATGTTGCAAACAAGCTGATTTACCTACCCACAGTTCTTAAGAGATTTGTGAATATTGATAAAATTATCTATATTCTAAGGCTAATTGCTGCAAAACGGAAACAGGTAGAAAAATATTTTTTTTCCTGATGAAAGAAGAGACTCTAATCTTTTGGTAGGTTCCATGTTTTTATAGTAATAGAACACAATATTCCTTGCAAAATCAGGCAAAACACAGTAAAACAGCCGGGAGCAAAGTGGGTTACTTCAGTGAAAATGCAGTGCAAACAGTGCAGTGAATGGATGCAGAGTTTGTTTTTATTAAAAATAAAACAAATATAACCTTTTCTCATCGTCATTGTAATAAAAAAAAAAGTCTATTCAGGATTTCATTGTTGTTTTTTTAAAACTATTTTTTAAGTCTTAACAAAAAACACAGTTTTAGTAATTTCTAAAATAAATATTTTTTTCTTCACATACTTAACTATGAATGTTGTAATGGCAAAACCCAACATTTATTACATTGTTTATGAATATAACAATTAAATTTGGTGACCTGGTGGAATCTGGTGTGAGTTTGAATGCATAATGCCCTGCGGTCCGTTTTTTTTTTTTTCCCATGTAGTGTTATTGAAGCTACGGAGGTAATTGCAACTGCCAGTGGTGGGGAAAGTAGAAGTGACTCTTGAATAGTGATGTTACCTGCATGTACCTGTACATATAGTGATGTCTGGGAGTAACTGTAGATTACTTGTATAGAAAAACACCTTGAATTAGTCGTTACTCAAACGCGCTACTTATTGATGTGTAACTAGCATCACTTAAAAACACGTGTACCTTCATTTTCACGGGCTACCATTTTCATTATTGAGACCGAAACTGTCCTTTTTGGATCACTTCAGACCCTTTTGAAATGTTTACATTTTCCGGCTCCAAAATGCTATTGCTGTGTAAACAAATGGTCAAACTGCCACCTCTCAAATACCTCTGCCAACCCATCACCAGGAGGCCCGTCCTCAGCAGCAGCATGTGCGAGATGGCCGCAGCCTTGCCCAAGGCAACGTTCATTTTGTGGAGGCAGCGGCCATTGAAGTCCCACACCTGCAGGAAGCATGAGAAAGATGAGGAATGTGGAGAGGTGCTTTTGGTCCTCTCGTTTTTGCCTTTAACAATAATCCCACTGCAGAACCGCTGCATTGTTGTTGACGATTGTGACAATGACTATTAATTATTACATGCATAATCATCACTCTCATCCAGGAATTATCTGTGTTTTTCCCACTGCTGGGTTGTTGTGAAGAGCCCAGTGCATTATGGATCAGATCTGCATAATAGGGCTAAAGTAAATATATTTACATTTTTACAGAGGGTTGCACACCAAACACATAACTAGCTTTGAGACAGCATGAGTTATGTGTGCGCATGTTCACTCACTTTAACCTCTCCATCACTGCCTGCAGTGAACAGCCGGGTCTGCGTGCCATCCAAAGCCATAGTGGAGATCTCGGCATTGCCATGGCAACGGTGGATTTGCTTAACCTTTTGGCCCGTGTCAGCCAGCCAGCAGATCACAGAGGAGCCGGTGTCGCTGCTTATTACCTGCAGCGAGAGAGAGGAAGTCAGAGGATATCAATCATTGAAAGCAGTTTGCTCTGTGCTATATGGTAAGAATGATGATTTTTAATGATTGTGCTACGTGCTGAGAAATGAAGAGTTTTAATGAATCTGACATATGCATGCATTGGATCTAATGCCACGGTAAGCCTGGGGTGAATTATGAATGTTTCGGTCAAATGCATATGCATCAAAATAGAGAGTGTATTTTCTAATCAAATGAAGTGACAAAAGAGAATGCTCTGTACTTTGTCTTTATCATCTTTGCGTCTAAAAGGGAAGTCAATGCAAACATTTTCTTTACAATAATATTTTCTATGCACCATCACTAGTTAATATTGTGTTTCTGGAAAATGAAATAAGCAGTAAAATACATTTTTATCCATCTCAGAGAGCGTCTATTTTACCACTTGCTGAAAATGACATCACAGTTGCTCGTGCAAAGACCAATCACAGCTCAGCTTGCAAATGTCACATGACCAAACTCAGAAAATAGGTTAAGCGCGATCGGTCGTTATCTGAGCCCTGAACAATTATGATGTCATTTTCAGTCAAAAGCCAAAGGCAAAATGGCCACCTGTTGAGAAGAATAAAACATATTGTCAAGAAAATTGTTGGGTTGACTTTGCATTACAGAAACAAGAATGTGGCTAAAGGGATTTTAAAGTAATGTTTTCTGAAAATGTACTAATGTGCTGTTAAACCCCATATTGTCGAGTTATGTCAGCCATCTTGCTTTGATTGCAGTTAGTCCATCCACCAGTCCACCAATATTGGTGGGTCGGTAAGTTGTTCATCAGTCAGTCAATTAGTCCATCAGTCCATCAAGCCATGCATCAGTCAGTCCATCAGAAAGTCAGTCAGTCAGTCCATTCAACAGTCTGTCAAAAGTCCGTCCGTCCGTCCGTCAGTCCGTCCATCCATCGATCAGTCAGTCATTAAGTTGTTCAGTTCATCAATCTATCAGGCAGTCATTCGATAGCTGGTACGATAGTCCATCAGTCTGAGCGGTCCTTCCTTCCATCAGTTTGTCCATCCGTCATCATCATCACGACACATCCATCAGTCTGTCAGTCAGTCGGTCCATCAATCAAGTTAGTTAGTCCGTATAAGTCAGTTGGTAAGGTTATTCAGTCCGAACATCAGTGATTCAATCCATCTGTCCCTGTCTGTCAGCTTTACTGACTTTATTCTCTTCTACTTTTCACTATTACATTTCAAGCAGAACAATCTACCTAATTACCCACTTTATGCTTAAAGTTTAAACTCAATTTTATTTATGAACCGTTGCAGTCAGTCAGTCTCTTCAACTGTCCTTTTCTTATGTAAGTCTGTCAGTCAGGCAAGCCATCTGTGAGTTGGTTAGTTGGTCAACTAATCACTTCGACAGTCAGTTGGGTAATTACTGTCATTTATTCCATCTGTCATTCATCAGTCAGTCAGACAAGTTGTCCGTCCATCAGTCAACACTTAAGTCTGCTCAACACCTTCTCAATGATACTGTATAGTTGATACTGTAATTATTTAGAGTTCTTCATTTCCACTGTACTCAACCCTCACATGTCTGAAAAGACTGTTGTAAAGAACACAGGTGACCGGACGCTCGTGACCGCCGGTCCTCGTCTCCTCCTTGGCGCTCTCCAGCAAGACAAGCAGGCTGTTGAAGGTGAGCAGCAGCAGTTGGCGCTCTTCGACCAGGAGCAGGAGCGTGCGCGCGTCTTCCCGAGTCGCTGGGAAAACGCCACCCAGACGATGAATGCAGAGCTGACTCGAAACATCCCATAAACACAGAACCTGAACAAAGAAAATGGACGCAGGGAGTTTATATTAGAGTGCAAGGTTGACTACATTTACACAAATAAACGGCGATATCATTTTGAAAGTAATCTTAAAATAATAAGAGTCACAAAAAAACACCAAAGATGGATGACCGCTCTAGCTCAGTTTCTGCACTGCATGCCTCAGAGTGCCTCTTAATGAGAAGTCTGCCATATTGGTTTACGGCACCAAACAAGATGAATGTCTCTGGTGCATGAACACTTCCAGAGGAAAAAAGTGTGGTAAAGCTTTCAAAGCGTCGTGCTGTGGCAGATGGTGTTTAAGAAGAAGGCAGATGGAACATAAATCACCTCTAAAATATTTATTCCCCTCAGAAAATCCAAAAGAGAAGGCAAACATGCACGGTGCTGCAACAGGAGGGAGAAAGAGCAGCAACAACATCATTTGTGCAACAGAGAGAAAGCAGACGTAGAAGAAAATGTGCTCATAATTTTAATAAATGGAGCCAGCAGTGTGAAACAAATCTTCCTATTCAGCTGCAGTAAGGTATCAAAATTAATAATACAATGATTCTCAGAAGTTATTTTTCTTTACTGCACACAGACATATTGGGTTTACATGTCTCATTGACATAATGCATTTTACCCTAACCTTAACCATCACAATCGACTGCCTTATGCTAACCCTTACCCTAACCCCAAACAAACCCTAATTCAAACCTAAACTCTAAAACCAAGTTTTGACCCTCAAAAAGACATTTGGACTCACCAAAATATCCCCACAAGGACACGCGGTCCCCACAATGATTGTAAAATCCAGAAAATGGTCCCCATGATGTGATATAAACCCCCATGCACACACACACACACACACACACACACACATACTAGCTACCTTATCTCTGGAGTAGCTTAGCAGTTGTTTTTTCTTCTGCAGGAAGCAAACAGCCGTAACTGGGGCAACGTGGCCAGTGAGGATGTACACCGGCTGGGAGCTCACGTAGGAGTTCCACAACAGAACTTGATGATCCACACCTGCAGTGGCTACAAGCAATCCCCTTAATCTCAAATTAGACATTGTAAGGATTGTCTTCAAATTGAGCTGTGCATGTCGTTTTTCACTCAACACGAGTTTATGTAAGCAATTGAAATTAAGTATTGACTTTAGCATCTCTAGTCATATGACAACATAATATTATTAGATGAGATGACTGTAATGTTTTTTGTTGTTGTAAAGTTTCAAAGTAGCTGAGTAGGCAAAAATTGAGAAGGCCAATTAATATAATATAATTGAATCATATGGCATGTCAGTACACAAACATCATATGCAATAAGTTCAACTTTTTTTTTTCCACCTTAAAGTTTTCGTAGTGGAGCAGATGGTGATAGATTGTAAGGCCTTACAAGACCAAATTATTTCATTATGATCGTAGTTGAAATACAAAGAGTAAACCAATACGAAGTTGCAGATGGGCTCATTGCTACAGCCTCTTATAATTATATTAATTTACTTACCAATCAGATTAAGTTCACGGTGATAGTCTATGTCCCAAACACCTCTCTTAGTAAAGAAAGAGGTCACTCGTAGGCTCTTGCTGTCTTTTTCCCTCCAACCAATCGCCATGCTGCTTTGTGGCCTGGTGCTGCATGACACAAAGGCCTCCAGTGAGTCCACGTAAAGTACTGTAGGATGCAAGAAAAAGTATGATGAAGATTAAAAAAAAAAGTGAAAAAGACACCTTAATAGAGTTGAACCACTGGTGGGCTGGGCTGCTTATACCATAGAAAGCTTGTGTGGTGCACACCCCTCGCCTTCCATTTAACACTTAATGTATAGTTGTTACTGTTAAGACTTGCGCAGTGGCTAATAATAGCTTCCATATATTTAATATTTGCTACTGAGAACTTCTTAGAATACTACATTTCCATCCATTGTGGTCAAAGTTGCTTAAATTGAGGCTAAGGGTGGCTAATAGGGGTTGAAATATTTGACTCTCTCTCTCTTTCTCTCTCGGCCTGCAATTCGATTCAGAATGATTTTTGATTCAAAACGATTTGATTGACAATGATTTCTACTTCAATTTATACATGTGCAAAGAATTGTCATGATCGACTCCAGTCTGAATCGCTAATGCTAATTAGCGCACGACCCGTGGTACTTTTATCATTCAAAAGAACGGCTTTTCCTTCAAAAAGCTTCAGTAATGTTTACAAAGAAGCATCTTAACATTACTCACCGGCATGCGCTTTTCCTACGCTGCAAAAAATAAATAAATAAAAATATTGGCATAACTTGATCGTGACCTTTTCTTTCTAACTCGCTAATGTGGCTACAACTTAATGTATCAGAACACGTCAAACCACACTGCCCCAAAGTAGCCAAATGATGTACAACATTGTTTTGTGGAAAACACTATTTCACTTTTATATTTTTATGCAGGATTGTGAGTGATCGGCGGTAACAATGAATACACAGAGACTGATATACTGTGCTAGAACAAATGTGCCTTTTATTCCCCGCAAACAGCAATCAACACACTTCAACGCTAAGCAGCAGAATATGATCATCATCAGCGCTTACCTTGACACTAGACCGGAGAGCCGACGGTCCGGGTAGAACGAGCTGCAAAACGGCTGGGCGATCGTACGTATCCCACAGCTGACTCTACCCACACCGTGTGCCGCTCCGTCTTTTATTCGTTAACAAAAAGTTGTGAGCGTGAGAAACCGGGCTGGCCAAGCCTTCTCCCAGGCACCCTTGAAAACATGTTTCCGAAGCAGGGAGGACTATAGTATAAACAAGGAAGAGTTCCCAGGTTGATTCCACCCTTTATTTACAAATTGTTGGGCACCTGGATTCGTACAACAGTTCAGGACAACAACATATCCTTATATAAAAGGTTACATGAGGACATATCAAACCATGGTTATTTCCCATTCAAACATGAACAGCGCTCCCAATATAGGCACACACAAACAAGGGCAAGACAGTCAATGGCGGAGGCACGTGGTGGCCAGGAGTGGACATTCGACCAAGCTGAATGTAAAACATCCCTGCTATGGTTCATGATGACAACACTGCATCCATTTTATTCAGATTAGATACTTCACCCCCAATTCTTTCATTGTTGCACTTTCAAAAGACATCCACTCTACTTAATATGCGCTGACCGCAAATCCACCGCAGAGGAAAACAACATCCACAGTGGAGAATTAGCCCGCTTTCATTTGCTCACTGGTATTACAGAAAAAGTAATGGATCTTGCGTCATCATCCATCTCAATTAACACAATAATTGAGGACATTTGAATTGGAATCCGGACACTTCCGCCAGGGAGACAGCTCGGCTGACAAATAACATTAGGGCGTTCAGATGGCATGTGACAGTCACGGGTCAAAGGTTATCCCTACAAATATTTACATTTGATTATTTCCCATTCATCATAACATTTCTTTTCCACTCTGGGAATCCAAATACTGCTAGATTTCACAGACTTGAGACGTGTGACTCATCACTGATTAATGACTTCTTCCCTCTTTGACTGACACATACAAATCATGAGGTCTTTGTGACCCACAACAGCTGCTTCAGCCTGATTAAGCACATGTCATTTTTCATCCTTTTGTTGGAGTTTGCAGTCAAAAAGAGGAAGAGCAAAAGATGAAATCAACCCTCTTGTTCCGAGGGAAAATTAGAACGAACACTCGGTCTCAGCATTCATCGGTGTGCATTTGGGCATTTTGCAACCGCAAACTCGATACTTCCTCCGAGACTGCTTCTATGCCCTCTTGGGTGTGTGGCACTCCCAATTTCTTCCTAATTCCCTCACAATTGAGCCCCACCCAACTCACTCTGGTGGCCCAGCCATAGCTAATGGTAAGACTCCCACTGGTACCGCCGGGTGGGCAACTTCAAAAAGAACAGCACCAGCACCCCAGAGGTATGCAAACACACACACTCCACTGAGGCACACACGAACACAACTCCCCCTTGGTTTTACACGCTTGCAATCCACACACACTGCCTGAAAATCGCAATTAGCCACCACTTTCAATCTGTCGGCAACGTCGCCTTTGTTTCCCCTTTACTTGCTTTCCTTTTGTTTTCCCATTGGCTGTGCTTATTTATGAGTTTATTCGTCTTTCTCCCCCTCAATCGGGATCCCTCGCTCTCGGCCAAGTCGGTCTCGGAACGATGCAACTGCTGACTCATTATTAAACAGCTCAATGACTCTAAAGGAGAGATGGAGCTGAATGATGCAAGCGATCAATGATACAATAAAGCGACCTCTTTGTCACCCGGGATGAGCTGAAGTGGGAGCGTCTCAGGAGGACAAGCCTCCAGCTCAAACTTCATGCCGGCAGTCAAAAGTCTGGCTGAGGAAGTGGATGACTCAGGACTCACCTCGTCCACCCCTGCTGCATTTTTTTGTCGTTACTGTAGTAATGCTGAATAAATGAGCATCACTGCTGACACAGGTGTGCGGGTGTCAAGGTGAAAACATGGCAATGGAGTCTGAATACTTATGCGCGTTTGCTTTTTTTTTTTTTTGCAAGTTATTCTTCATATTTGCTGTGGGGGCACAAAATTATGAATTTCTTAAGGGGAAAGGGGAATTTTAATGACTAATATATAAGGCCGCGGCATAACATAAACAAGTGAGTAATACGGGATATTCAATACCACTTTTTTTTCAGACCGATACCAGTATAAGTACTCAAACCTTGAGTACTCACCGATACCAATTAGGAATATAACAATAACCGTGATATCGCGATATTAAAATTGCCACAATATCGTCGTCAAGCTACGATGTTTAACGCACCGCATCTCCATCAAAAAAGGTTACTTTTCGCATGCTTCAGCCAAACACAGCATTATGAACTACAAGACTAATGATACTTTACGCTGCTGAGCCAATAGTAACACATTGTTTACAAAATAATTCAAGAAGGCGGGGTACGGCTTTTTTTTTTTGCAAAAAATATTTTTTGCCTAAATGATACAAATGATTCAATTTCTTGTGTTTCCCGAAAAATCTGAAAAAATGACTTTAAATGATATATAGTATTAAGATCTTTTTTTTCATATATTGCCAACACCACCACAATATATTGATAATTATCGGTTCATATCATGATATCGTATTGTGACCGATACAACTAGTACTTTGAATACATAAAATTTCCAAGTACAGCATTTTTACTAAAAAATTCATAAAATTAACTCTTTCACTGCCAGACGTTTTCAGAAACGGGTTGTCGCCAGTGCCAGCCGATTTAAGCATTTTGACTGATCTTTCAAGGTCCACAGAAAATGTTGTGTTTGGACTATGGAAACACACATACTACCAAATGAAAGATTGAACTCTCATCTTTCATCAGAAAAAAAGTTTGTTTCTACCTTATTCCGTTCTTCAGTAATCAACAATAGAAAATGGTTAGTTTCAAAAAAGCGGAGAAAAAGAGATTTTTGTGAAACGATGTTATTTCATGCACTCTAGTGAATTCTACACTTCTTTTTGTCCATGAATGATGCCACAAACACCTAAATAGTGCTTTACTTCTGTAATACACCACCACCAACAATGAAAAAGTGTTTTTAGATTGCAAAATACGTTTATTTCCATTCAACAGTGTAACAATTTGACAAAACAATTTCGCAAACTATTTACAAATGTGTGCAACTGTGGTACTATTTACAATTATGTGGATGTTTCAAATACAGTTTTTATTTTTGTAACACTGCCCTGCGTGCAAGAAGACGGAGCAGGATTTGCACAACAGATACGTTTCACTTCGATTGTCCGTTTCGCGTGCAGACGATACACTTTCTTGACGGCCTTTTTTTCCGGGGAATAGCAAGTAGCAGACTGTACCCACTCCTCCGATGAATATGCATTGGACTCGGGGCACTCTTCGTCGTCCGATTGAACGTCCGTCTGGGCGTGCTCGGTTGTGCTCCGCGTTTTCCGGTGTTAGCATCGCTAGCCCCCGAACCTTTATGACGTCGTCATGGCCGCCGCGTCAGCGCTTCCAACTTCGGCGTCAACCTCAGAGTCACCATCATCATCATCGATGATGATCATCGTCGTCATCAATGTGCTCTTTAGCGTTTGTCGATCCCTTTCGTCTTTGAAAAAAATTCCCAAGTGTGAGCTGCTTGCAACCGCCATTGTTCGCTTCCTCAGCCATCTAGCTCCGCCTCACGTCTTCTACTGCCGCATCAACCCTTCCAACCTCGGAGTCACCATCATCATCATCGATGATGATCATCGTCGTCATCAATGTGCTCTTTAGCGTTGGTCGATGCTTTTCGTCTTTGAAAAAAACTGCTCTAGCGTGAGCTGCTTGCAAACCGGTCGCCATGTTCTCTTCCCTTCCCCAGCCATTGTCCCCTCTAGCTCCGCCTCACGTCTTCTACTGACGCCTACCCAATCTTGTCAAAAGAGAGTCATTGCTGCCATCTAGGGGCCAAAAATAGTCATTAGGCTAACTAAATCTGCTTGAAACTTTCACCACAGCTGGGCAAGGCTTTCCTCCACCCGTTTCAAAAAAAAAAAAATTGGATGACGTCTTTTAACGTCATTGGTGGCCCTCCGTAGGTTTTTACTTGACGTCTTTTAATGTCCATGGCAGTGAAAGAGTTAATAGCAATTTTCCATTCTTCAAATTTTTACCCCCTGATCATAAAATGGCCACAAGAGGGCAGCCGATACTGGGATTAGCCACTGTCGTGAGTACCGATACCTTGGAATAAGGCCAGGTATCGGCCCGATACAGACACCTGGTATCGGTACTCGCTCGTCCCTGGTAATAATTTTCTAATGCACTGTTGCTGCACCGACTGAGTTACTGTCGCTAACTGCAGGCCTAGCATGCATACTGCAAAAGACAGAGTAAAAAAAAAATCTTACAATAGAATGGAGTGCAGCTATTGCAAACTCCAACAGTGATGAAGCTCATGTATGAGGTATTTGAGCAGGTGTAACTAATTTAACATTTACTATTAATTCATGCAGCAGAACATCCCTGAATTAAATACACATAATACCAAGACTAGATGAAGATGCAACCTGCCTTGACGAACAAGACCACACAGTCTAATCTAATTGCTTGGTAGTGATGCCTGGATCGATACCAAAATATCAATACACCGATACCAAGGTTTCCAATACTGCCACTGCCATCATATTACAATATCAATATTTACGCACAGTTGTGTGAGTTATGTGTTGAAGCAGTTGGAATCAATCATGATCTAATTCCATCTGTGCTGTAAATTGTGAGTTGTAAGTGCTGTAATATTAAAATGTCTAGTCTTAATAACATTATGCTAGCGGGAACTTTTTCTTTTGCCTTTCACTGGGTGTATGCGCATTGACCAAACTAATGGGGTAAAATTTACTATATCTCATACAATACAGAACAGAAAAATATATCTGCATCCTTAAGTGGAATGTTGTATATACCTGCACATTGATTTGATTTATTCAAAAGGGAACAGTGCAATTCAATAAAACACATAGAAATTCATGAGTTAAAAAAAGCCAGAATTAGCCAGAAGGCTATTTTCCACCTGTGGTCCCCTGGTCATAATGTTAAAAAAAGCAATAAAATAAAGTACTAGGGGTGTCCCAAAAGATCAATTTGATTCAGAATCAATTTTAAATGTCCCAAAATCGATTTTATTTAAATAATTTTATACTGTCTTGCCTTTGTCTGTGTGTGCCTTTATTTGGATCGCTGTTCATGTTGTACCCGGTTTGGCCATTGAGGGGCAGTGTGGTTCCATGCGGTCTAATACACTGTTAAGTTGTTGCCACATTAGAGAGTAGAAGGAAAAAGTCACAAACAAGTTATTCCAATAAAAGTTGTTTGTTTTTTTTGCAGTGTGGAGCCGTTCTTTTGAGTGATAAAAGTGCCGCGAGTAGCGCGATGATTAGCATTAGTGAGTCAGACTGGAGTAGATCATTAGAATTCCTTGCACATCTATAGATTGAAGCAAAAATCATTGCCAATCAAATCATTTCGAATCAAAAATCGCTCTTAATCGAAAATATATTCTGAATCGAATCGCAGACCCAAAAATCGGAATCGAATCGTGAGACATTGAAAGATTCCCACCCCTAATAAGTACAGCACAGATACACAATTAGTAGCACAACAGATTCAGTGTCTTTTAGTGTTGACAAGTATATGTAATTGATTGGTATAAGAGGATCCTGTGTGACATCATTGTTTTTGTTTCGCGCGTTGCATCACGGAAGAATCGGGAACTGAGTGGCAAGAAACAGCGCGTTTTACATGTAGTACAATGCTACGTAGCTTATTGTTGTACGACACATCTATACAGCGTGGCTGAGCCCGTTATTTTTTTCTGCCGCACATGCGTGAAAATTTGTCAACAAAGGATCCCCTTAGAGTGTTTCGTTCTTAAACCAGTTGCACCTTGCTTGACATGTTTGTTGTACCTTTCCGCACCCAGGCTGGCTTGTGTGCCTGATGTTGAATAGCGTAGCAACAGTGATGTTTTCCTTTGACCACATCCTCCCATTGGACAATGACCGCAGAATCGGAGTCTGTCCATCGACTACGTTGCTCAAACAAATAGATCTGGGCTGATGTAAAATATAAAACGCTGACCTGCAAAAAAATGACACACATACATTTGCACATTGTGTGAGCCATGCAGCAATGACATATTGATTTGGCATTCCTTCTTATGCCCCCTATTCAGTTTTCCCAATTTGGTGTCACCTGTCCACCGATGTCACCTATAGCAAGGATAGCCTGATCTGGCTTGGAGGCATCAGACCAATAGTCCAAACACCATGGAGTAAACCTTAAACCCTGGAAAAGAGAAATATCAACTATTTGTCGAATAAGCGAAAAATATTTTCAGATACACTTTTACAGCTTTTTACCTGGACTTTATATTTGCAGCTGAATTCCTTTTTTGATAGAATGTCATAAAAACACACCTCCTTACTAGTGAATGACACAGCAATCTGGAGGCATGAAGAAAAAAATTATAATTTCAAAGAGACAAAACATCCATATGATAGAATAACAAAGACGTTTAACAAGTGAATGCCATACTTTCAAAGGCACAGACTCATATTTGGAAACTTTAACACAGACACAAAAAGTTGTAATTAGAATGAAAGAAAAAATATATTACACTGAAATACAATTAGTAGAAATGTCATTAAAATGATTACAAAATGTAAACGTAATTAAACAGCTTGTCATGCAGTACGGTAATTGTGTGATATTGTAGTGCGTATCCAAGCTTAATGAATAATAAAGGATGATCTTGGCCAAAAATGTAATTAATTAATTTTCAGACAATGTTATGAATACTGCATTAGAAATTTCACAAAAAAAAAAAAAGTATTCATCGGCAGTCAGCTTGTGTCTTCTGTGGTGGTGCTGAATTAAACCACTTCATGAGAAAAATAAGATTTTTATTTTCATTTTTAAATCAAAGTATGCTTGTCTCGCCATTGGAAATAAAAAGTTTGATCCTACAAAGACTCAAAAATGTATATACTGGATTTCACATTTAGGGTACTAAGACCAATTGCAATCAAAAAAAGTATTTTGCCTAATTGAGTTGTTTAACCCTGGAGAACCCAAGAACCCTTTTCTTCTTTGGAAAATTATGAATTATACATTAAATGACTACTATAAATTCACTGAACACCAAAATATATGTTTTTTCAATGTATTCCCTAATTTAGGATTAGGGCGAAATTTGACCCTTTGGGATTTAGGGGTATCATTTCGAAAAATCTGAATAACAAAAACTGTCAGTAAACTATTTAGAATTTAAGAAAATAATCAATCAAATACACATTGACAACAACAACAACAACAAATATACATTGAACAATATATATTTTTTGTTTTATTTGTTGCATTTTAGCCATCTTGTCACCACCACTCTGGCTCATGTAAGTGCAATATTCATCCACTAGATGGCCCCATGCAGGGGTCAGAAGTGGCACTCTGGACTTTTGAAGTTAAATTTGCAAAAAAAAAAAAGGTCTTTGTTATTTGAGTAGCAGAATTTATAGGGGCCAAATTTGACCCCGTGGGTTCTCCAGGGTTAAAATGTTCAGGCTAAGCTGGGGTCGCCATTCAATTACCTTGTGTCCATTTTGCATCGGCACCACGTCCGTCACCCACAGGTCTTTGGCTTGGACTGTGCAGTTCTGCAGCCGATGGGTGCTCACAAGCGACATGTCGCCGCAGTCCCGCAGCCCCACAGATCCTCCTTCACTCACTGTCATGTATTGACCCCAACTCGGCAGGTACAACACCTGAGCAGAGCCGATGACGTCATTTGTTATTTTTATCGTTAAGAACCACCTGTAGATGGTTCCAGTTGTTGGACTCAGCCGTTACAAAATTTTACTGGAATAAAAAAAAAGCAAAGATTAGTCTATCTACTCTTCAGAAAAGTAAATCCAAAGGTGGTCTAGAGGCACCAAATTTTATGTACTACTATATAGCTAACCAGCTACAATATATCGTTCTATGGGCACAACCCAACAGAGACACTAACTGTTGGTTGGAACTAGAACAGAAGGATTGTAATAACCTCAGACTTCGAGATTTACTCTTTATTACAACATCGATTAAGCGTCATAATTGTTTTAAAAACCCAATGATTTCCGCCACCGTGACTGCCTGGTGGAAGGCACTAGAATTGACAAAAGCCCAAGTGGAGCCCTGTGGGCTTTCTCCCCTATGGCATAACCCCGACTTTCAATTTAACAACCAACCGTTTCATTTAGCTGTGTGGGAGCAGAAAGGAATTACACATCTCCACCATCTCTTCTCAGATAATATGTTTATATCATATACATCCTTGCTCCAAAAATACAATATAAAAAACAGAATTTTTTTACATTATCTACAAGTTAAAAATATGATAAAGAAAAAAATTCCAACACTTCGGGGTACACTCCAACCGCCTGTTTTAGCTAAAGATATTAACAAGCTTTCTCCGACAACAACAAAAAAACTTTCAAAAATATATAAGTTACTTTCATATACTGATAAAATGTCTTTACCCATCTCGAAATGGGAGACAGACTTGTCTATAGCACCGGAATCTGACTTTTGGATTCAAGTTTGTGAAAACGCATTTAAAATGACAAAACACACAAATTTACAACTTATCCAATATAAAATTATTCATAGAACATACATTACTCAATATATGATGAAGAAAATGGGACTCTCAGACTCCGACATTTGTCTCCAATGTTTACAAAACACTACAGACACTTATGTTCATGCTTTATGGTTATGTACTCCGGTTATGTATTTCTGGACTAAAGTCTTAGAAAAACTTTCCGCTATTTTGGACTGTAGGATACCTTTATCTCCAAACTTGTGTTTGCTAGGTGACCTAACAACAACTGACTTACCACATAAACAATTTCAATCTACACTTGTAGCCCTTACTATCGCTAAAAAAACAATTCTTGTTAACTGGAAAAATAAACAAACTCTGAATATCGACCAATGGTCTAACCTCCTTATAAATCACATTTTAATGGAAAAAATATCTGCCTCAAATAAAAAACAAATATCAAAATTTATAGAAACAATTTTTTAACCTAATTCTGGTTACTTAATTCTGTCTGTTAGCGAGAGCCACTACATCGTGATAACTTACATTGATGTTTCTGCATTTGGCAATTTATTATTATATTATATTATTAGTATGGGATTTTTTTTTTTAATGGGCTTTAGGCGAACTGATGAAGAACCACCTGTAGACCATTTGGGGAAAACCAACTAAGATTTAGACATTCTCAGGGCCGCAAGATTGAAGCAGTGAACCATCAACTTTATTCACAGCTGTCGGCACTTTGTAGCGGCCGGTTCATTTGCATACTAATTGATAGATGTTAAACTTTTGGGAAACCAAAAGCCACTTATCTCAAATGAGCAGAGACATTTAGATGAGAGACCCTCATTCTTAAAAAAAAAATTATAGTCAGCAGACTGGAATTTCCATCATGTCAATGTCAAAGTGTTGGACATAACAGCTGCAAACCATCGTGCCTGCAAATGAACATGCTGGCTCACTTACACTAAACTGTCCACCAGGAGGACAGCCGCTGTTTACCTTTTGGACCGGGTCTCGATGGGGACAGGTCAGAGAGCGAGGAGGCTTCCAGCGAGGCACGCGTTTCACTCTGCTGTGCTTGAGTTTTTCAAAGAGTTCCTGCTGAAGAAAAGAGCACAGCCCTCCCCAGTCGACTCGACCCTCTTCTTTCGCAGCATCGCTGTCGGGGAAGAGGCCGCGGTGCCCCTGACCGGCAACCACGCTGTCAAACAAAAGGCCATACTCTTCTTTCGAGTCACGACCAACCGATAAGCAGGCCAGACGGATGAATTCATTTCTGGACAAGGAGCGAGACGCCCCCGGGGAGACCTAAGTCAAAATCAGCAGCATTGGAAGACATTCAAGACTTTGCACATGATTCAACTCATGCTCTGATCTAGATCGTTGATCATTTTCACTTGATTAATCTGCAAATGTATTTACAAGTCATGTAGTGACTTAATAGTGACGGGCAGAACAATAAAATGATCCTCCGTGAGATGACAGAAGTACGGAAGAGGATTAGGGCCGGTGAAGAGAGAGGGGAAAAAAAGGTTTGGCAGGATTCTCACTTTATTAAAGTCAGAATTCAGAGATTAAATTCAGAATTCTGGGAATAAAGTCAGAATTATGCCAACCTTTTTTTCCCCCTCCGCACTGGCCCTAATCCTCTTCCATACAGAAGGTACAATTAGTTTAGCTAAATGTCTCAAACTTCTTGTGAGTAGTATATTTTTTTCTATTTAATACAGAGTCAGTCAATTCATTGCCAGGGGTGCACTCATTATAATTCCAGGTGCTGTATAGACGACTGTCCTTTGGATTATAAGAGATTTCTTAAGAAAGCTCACGGTGTCACCATGGGATGCTACAGTATGACATTTCAGAGTAATGTAATACCATCCGTAAAGTGAAAAAAAACACTCACAAAGAATAGCCTCTTTAGCTTCTTGTAGTCTTCCATGCTCATTCTGCTCTCAAGTAGTGTCACTTCCATCCTTGTTGCCATGGTTACACATCACGTCAGCTCTGTCATTCCGTCAACAGCGTACTAGCAACACGTGTCGACACTGGAGACGAGTCATTGTCGCCACACCTCGTGGACTCGATGAAGACAATTGCACGGGGGACCTTCTCAGAGTCGAAGATTTGTTAGCTGCTCTCACTTGTCCGCGTTGAATAGCTGCTCGGCGTCAACGTCAGCGCTCGGGTCCCAAAAAATCTGTCTTGAAGGGGCGGAGGCTTGCTGCTCACGTTGCTCAAAATGGCAGGTAACGTGAAATAGAATACTGTAGCAGAGCAGATAAGCAGCAGGAAATATGCAACATATAAAGGCTTGCCATACTGCACTGTGTAATGATTTAAAAGCACCGCTGGAGTCTGAAGCATAGGAGACATGATGGAAATATCCCTTTATCTAATAAGCTCTTCAAAAGGTGGTAAAACAGGTTGACAAGATGCATTTTACGAGGCGAATTCGGTGCAAGTGGCATCAAACTGAGCAGAGATTTAGATGACAGGCCCTGTAATGAAAGCTAAAGCGGTCCCTTGCTGAAGCATGCATAAACTACAGCATGATATTATACTGTTTTGTGGGAAGCGACTCGCATCCATCAATAAGAGATTAGAACGGCACGGTAGCTAATAGTGCGGTTTTACAGTAGGTACAGTCACTTTTTGCTACTGTAGGTTTGTACGCAGTGTAAAATTGCCCTGTATCACATTGAGCTATTAAGCTGGAATCCTGGTCCTCAAGCACCACTGGCCTACTTTCCCACCTATTACAGCACTTAACACTGACACCGGATTAAATTGTAGGCCGGTCTCTTGGGGTAAAATAGAGGATAATAATATCACCGTCAGCCCACCAGGTATCTTCCCCTATTCCAGATGGCCAGTCCAGCCCTGTACTCAAGAATACGTGGACATGGTCACAAGTGACGGGGATCAAACCCACAACCTATGGGCTGGGAGATGACCATTCTACCACTGATCCATGCCATCCATCATGGTAATAGGCAAAAGAAGTAGGCACGTTTGTTGAATTCGTTTTTCAGAACCATTAAAAAAAAGTATTGGGCAAAATGGCTATTAGACTAACAATATGGAATTTATTCAAAAGAACAGAGTAGTCCGGTGGTTCCTGCGTCAGTGCCGCAATACCTCAAGGGCAGAGGAGACCCAAGTGGATTGCTCCGATCCTATACTTGATATAACAGTACTTGCTAACAAGTCTTATTTGCTGTTCATGCAAACATTGGCCACCATCTTGGAAACATATTTCCATCAATATTTGGAGACAAAACATATTGGTAACTTTACATATTTATACCTCTAACCGATTCTACTCTTCTCAATTGGAAGGATTTCTACAAGATTTCAGAATGCACTTGTGGTAAATGTCCATTTATCCAGACGAACATTAGGTAGGGTGTTAACTTTAGAATAGATGAAAAATTAGAATCTAAATTTGTCCAACTACCGTGTAAAAAGTTGAACATGTATGCCAAGACAACTGTAACATGCATAAACTAAATTTTTGTTAAGTTGCTTTTAACCAATACATTTTAAAGGAAGAGATGGACACTCATTCATACTTAACTTACCAAGTCATCCAACGTCTGAGAGTGAGTTCCTGAACAATCTTAGAAAATCTCAGAAAAGACACACTGCTGTTTTTCAAATGTATCTTTGAGTCTTCAAACCCCGCGTGTGGATTTGTCTGATTCCAGGAGTACAAACTTTTAACCTAGCGACAATCAACACAAACAACCCAGGATGTGGCCAACACCCACAAAGCGTTAACTTGCCAGACGTACAGTGGCGACACACACACACACACACACACACACACACAATTCTGTTCTTTTATTAGGCCTACTTGCCAAAGACCCATGCAAGTTTCCTGGCAACCAAGGAGTCAAAAAGAATTGCATTTGTTAGACCTGGCCCTATCGTATGCTTCTAAGACAAAGCGTGTTCATTCACGGATTACGCACTCGAGACAATGATCGGAGCAACAGCAACACACTAAAATACAAAACACGGATCCAACATTTTTACAATATTGACAATAATAGCAAGAACCTCCTCGGCTTACACACACACACACACATACTTTATTGGTGCCAGGCAAATGCCTGTGAGAGGTTTACCGTGGTCAAGAGTCAAGACCGAGAACATTTCTTGGGTTTTGGTAAAGGAAAAGCATATTTCCAAAAGACTAGTAACGGCTCATTCAATACAGATATCACCTCTTCCGCTCCTTTCCTTCTGCCTCAGTGACCACAATCAGTTCGCGTGTGCGACTTAATGGCCTGGAATAACTTGAATTAGCCGATTACAGCGGTCGTCAACGGTGACAGGATCAGAAAATTAGGTCTCAGCAATTTCAATAATAAAGCTTTCAAAATTAACGCTTTCACAATTGGATTACAGCACTGCATGTAAGAGCCAGCGCACAGCTCAAAATAGCCCCGCGCAAATCCACCATGGAAAATCCACTATTATACAGGGAGAAGAATGAAGGTGCCGCAATGGGGAAACATGCGTCCGGATCCTGGTACTGTACGGGAGGAGAAGGAGAAGGGAAGGACAGTGGCGAGGAAGCGAAGTACTTTTGTCACGCACAAAGGTTTACTTTGGAAACTCTTTCTCCAACTCTTTGACTCTTAACAGTTGGAAGAATAGTTGTGCTTTTAGGTTTTTGTGAGATGTTCCTTTCATCATGACTTTCATTGAGAGAAATAATACATTCCTGTAAACAAATGTTTTTGGTTGCTCCTCAAAAAATTTTAACATACAGCTTTTGTTTTGTTCATACACAGGGCTTCAAATTGGGACGCGACAAAAGAGGAATGAATGTACAGCAAAATGTCAAGTCAGTTTATTCATTGAACAAAAGAAGTTGACCAAAGTGCTTTTGCGGGCGATAAAATAACATAGGCTAGTATTTTTTTTAGTAGTGATAGACATATGAAGCTTCATGAAGCACTTGCGATATTGTTTGATTCTTGGTTTCAAGATGCAACTTCCATTGCATCTTGAAATCAAGAGTGCCATCTAGTGGAGTCAAAAATATCACAAGTGCTTTATTATGCTTCATTTTCCCATCATTTTTAGCATCATTGGACAGTGCATGAATGAAAAATGTAATAAAATAAGGCAGTGTACAAGTGAATAAGAAATAATGATAAGTAGACAAATCACTTGCCATCTCAAAGAGCGGACAGAAATGAATCCAGTGTGCAGAATTTCTTACAAAAAGGCGACGAGAGAATGTCTCTTTCAGGCAATGAAAAGTAGAGCTTTGAGATTTTCTCTGTAATTAATAGGAAATGTCTCTGTGGTCAAAACCAGTTACCACGGCACTATGAATTATAGATGAACGACAAGGCCCAGCAGTGTCCACCACTTTCTTACGTCGGTGTGAGGGAATAACATCCAAGGGATGTGTACTTGACTTTTTGGTAAGACCTCAATTGACTACCACTTTTTTTGCATTATTCTTTACAAGAAATCCATGAAGAGAGACATATTTTCTCAAGATCGCAGGAGGTAAAAATGCTATGCTAAGCAATAAAAGTACAGCAATAAAAGAGCTAAATAAAATTGCGACATCAACAATGTTCTGCTTCAAACTACCTGCTCCCCTCCCAATCCTCGGCTGTGTTGTGGTTGCTTCATCTCCGGCTTCTATGTGGCCGTCTTGAAGGCCTCCAGTATCATGTTGGTTTGGTGGGTGAGCCGATTGGCGCTGACAAACACGTTGAGCACTCTGGGAGCGACCATGACAAAAAGACAAGGACACGCGTGTCTGTCATCATGCAAAGAAACCATGGCAACAATATTGATCCAGGAAACACTTTGATCTGCCTGGAAGGGAGAATGTCAGGCTTCAGAGAAAACAAGCCAGCGTGAATCCACTGGAAATGGGTCAAAGGAATTATTCAGGAAGGGCGGATTGAATAGAAAGCGAGACTGTGATCAAACGACAAGCATTTTACGTGGCGGCGACAGCTTGTGTGTACGTGCTGACAGCCGCAACTCTTAAATGACGGGAGGTGCGCGAGGGGAAAAAAGGATGCTCGGACTTGATACGCGGGTGAGGATCGCGGCGGACCAAAGCCATGAATAATTGTTATAAGTCCTAACACAGCAAATAGACACGAAGCAGCGTCTTACTTTCCGTCTTTGAAGAAGGTTTTGAGAGCGTCGCTGAAACTCTTGGAGTATTTCACAAAGTCTTTCTTCTGCTGTTCCAGGGCCTAACACACACAACCTTTTTTTAGCTCTGCTTGTTTCAAAGGAGGCTTGTGGGAAAAGTCATTTTCCTCATCTTTATCTATACTTACGTGTCTGTATTGATACTGGTACCTCCTGAAGATGGTGTTAACAATGTCTAGCAACTCTTTTATGGCACTGGCAATGTCTCTGGAGGACACACAAACACCCGCATGTAAAGGAGGGATAACAATCCATTTGAAAATCTCTTTGTTCTCGAGCCAAAATTACTCTTCTTTCATCCAGATCACTACTTGCTTTTCTTGCCTAACCCCCCCCCCCCCCCCCAATCAGATTTGTTTCCATACACAACTATGATTTCTTTAATAACAGTTTGCCTTGAATTTATTTTATTTATAAGCTATTCACTGGGTCAGCAACTTAAGGAGTGAGTCAGTAAGAGAGTTAAATTAAATGAAAATATCAGTAAAGAATGCCAAAAAACTGCAAATGTGTATGTGTAATATAGTATTTAGACCATATTAAGAGGAAAATGTCTGGATCCAATGTCAAATGTTGAAATAAATAGTAATTTTACTCAAACATCCAACCTGCAGGGGAGGGAAAATAATGATGCTGTGTGACAAAACGCCCTCTGGATACATTGCTTTTGGAATTAGTAATAGAAACTTTAAACACAATTATCTTCAATGAGCTGCTTTGCATAAAAAAATACACATTTACTTGCTAAACCAGAGTTGCTTCCACACATCCACTGTGATATCTGGAAATGTGTGGAGAGACAAACCAATATGACCAAATTGCAAACACCTTGTCTCCTGCATGAAAGAGAGAAAAAAAAGTAGAACTACTATAGTAGAAAACTCTCAGATGGAACAGTTTAAAAAATTTAAAATTAAAAAATAAACTCTTCCAGGATACTTTTTGTTCCCATAGAAAGTAAAAATAGAATTAATTCGCTACAGGATCAAACTAGTGTTGAAGCTTCATGAAGCACTTGCAATATTTTTTTACAATATTTTTTGAGGGAGCTCTTGGTTTAAAGATAAAGGCTAGTGCAATGGAAAGGGATTACATTTCCACTGCATCTTTAAACCAAGAGTGCCATCTAGAGGAATAACAAAAATATCACAAGTGGTTCATGAAGCTTCATTTGTCCATCACTAGGAGCAGAAAGAAGACTTAGTCTTATTGTATCTGCCCCGTTTCTCCCCAGAGTTCATTTACAAGGTAAAGTAATTAAAATAAAATAAAAACATAAACAATAACAATAACAGCAAAATAAATAAAATAATAATAACTTTAATAAAATAAAATTGTGACAGCTAATCAGAGACAAAGATGTTGACCACTGTTAACCTGCCTACTGCCTGAAGACAGTTGGGATAGGCTCCATCACACTCGTGAACCTAGTGAGGATAAGTAGTTCAGAAAATAGTTGGATGGGTAATTTCCTGCAGCACACCTGATATTCTCTAACCCCCATAGTGGTTGGAAATCACTATAGCTCTCTCTCATAAACTGAGGATACCTTGTATAAATGTGGTTCAAACTTTTGTGCTAATTCAAAGATGTACTTTTGACCAAAAAAGTTGATTAAATTCAACATTTTCAAACCGGAGCAGCAGCATTAGCTATTGCGCAATTCGTTTTTGGCAATACTGTGTCAAAACATTACACTTATTTCCAGCATATAGGGCGGATCATGATTTACAAATTCACCTACAGTGGAACCTTGGTATACAAATTTTTTTTTTACAAGAAAAATACTTAAGTTCATGTGCTATTTTTACTTCACACGTCTTCAGTCTGGGGCACTTTTTCAAAATCACATCACCTGTAAGCCTTTCATTTTTAATGGTAATACTGAAAGACGAGTTTGAAATCATATACTGTATTGGAATCATAGTTTGTTACATTTACAATTTAAACTATTAATGCAGTCAATTCTAAACTTTTGGATAGGCCTATTACTCAGTTTTTTTGCCATTCGCGGCAGACCTCTGTCCCCATCCCCCGCAAATAGCTGGAATTACCACACTTTTCAATTCTTATTTTAAAAAAAGAAATTAGAAAGTAACATTTGTATTAGATGGTAAAAGTTCTACAGTTAATCACACACACACACACAAGCGATTTATCTGTCTCACTTGATGGTCTGCAGGAAGCCCACTCTGTCATTGATCTCATCAGGTATGGTGCTGAGGATGTGTTTTAGAGCGTGGGCTCTCTCATTCAACTCCTGGAACCCTGGCTCCTGTCTCTCAATTCGGAACTCTGACAAAACAGATTGGCACAATAACAAAAAGGTTCCCTCGACTTCACAGTGATGGGCACAATAGCACACGTTTAACTTATCAATGGCATGCAGAAAGCAGTGAGAATGTAAACTATATCCTGAAAAGACTAATAAGAGAAGCTTTTCAATAAGTTTAAAACTAATGATAAGTGTGTGTATGTGAATGTATTCACTGCTACAATAAATCACTGTGCCCTGCACAAGGGACTGAATTACAGGCAAGAAGGGTTGGAAGGAATGTTAGAGGAGTTGATTTGTGGAGAAACAGTGCCTCCTAGTGGACAGTTTAAGTACTAGTCACTCCACACTCCAGCAGACAACAAGCACGCTGGACAAGTGTTCTCTCATTGTGGTGTTGGTGATGCGAGCACTTTAGCTTACCTTTCACATCGGCAGCAGCCATGCGAAGTAGACACTCATTATAATTGATTTTCTGGTTCTTCTTTTCTAGTAGTTTCAGCACAAATCCCTCAGTCACGCCAGGGTTCTCCTCCTCTGCCTTAAGATGGTGATAGTGAAGAATAGTGTTTAAAAATATATATATATAAAATATGTAAATCAATTCCATGAAATGTGAATATTGTTAATACAATTCTAAAAATTACCTTTACAAAGGCTGCACGCAATGTCTGTGCTGCTGACAGGTTGACTTTCTCCAACTGCAATTCATCACAAAACCGCACATTCATCTTGGCTATTTATAGCTGAAAAATAATTCTGCAGTCAGATATTAGATGTATTAAAGGGGGCACTGCTTCTATGGTTACAACTAGTTAAGGCTTTTACAATACAAAGAAAGACAGAAAAAGCAAAACACTATCCTGGCAGAGTTGTAAATCATTTCAGCAATATTCATTGGAATACAGTACAAAGACAATACATTTAATGTTCAAACTTTTATAAAAAAAAATTCAAATATTCTCTCATTTTGAATTTGATGCCTGCAACACATTCCAAAATACGACGTGCAAAAAGTGGCACTGAGTTAACTCCTGATGATTTTAAAATCCTCTTACACTCAGCAGCCACAATAACAACAACACCTGCACTCTCTAATAAGCTCAAAAGTAATGCAAGAACTGCATCAATAAATCAAGTACTATCACAACGCAAAGCATATTTTAATATTTATTTAACAACTCAATCTTGGAATTATCTTTGTAAATTGGGACCTCAGAAGATGTTGCAGGTTTACTTAAAAAAGTGTCCAAATCATAAAAAATAATGACTCCCTAAGCTCTTAGAGCCTCATTAAACATCAGACGGGCAGACATCTTAGGAGCCTTTAAATCTCTTTTTAAAACACTCATTTATAAAGAGAATTTGTAATAATGCAGTTGGATATTAAGGTCTTATGTAGTTTTATCATTTTATCCGACTTGAGTGGAGGGTTATAACTCTGCGTTGTTTTTTTACTTTATAATGCTTAAGTTTTGTTGAATGTTTTGTAGAGGAATATATAATTTAGGTGAAGTTTTATTCTGTGCAGAATCAAACAGAAAAAGTGGACTGTCCCTCCATACCTGGTCAAAGACAGGGTACATCACGGTGTACAGAGCCATGACAGAAGTGGTGCTGACTTCTCTCCTTAAGTCGCCCATGGTCACCGTCGACCAATTACGGGACCTTCGGGTACGTGCCTGTCCACCAATACCACCTTCCCCGTGTTCAATCTCTCCTACACACTGACAACATGGGAACAGAACAAAATTCAAAAAAGTCAAATAAAGGAGTGAACAAGAAGGGAGATGCCATTTTTGTGTGTAAGCAAGTCGTGTAGTCTAGCAGTAAAAAAAAAAAACAAAGCAGAGAATTTATTTTAAAGTTGTGTACTTGTAAGGTACTCAGTTGAGGGCAGACCTCAGCCAATGCCCAAAGATTCAAAACATGTTGGTCTGACAATGATTTGAGTTGTTCAACTGAAAAAAAATGATAGAAGTTCTGGCAAAAATTATTATGTACTTTTTGGCGTATTACAGACTCTTACCTCACACATTTTGCCCATGATGGATGACGTATTAAGTGTGTAATAACTTAACATTATATTTTTTGGTTGATGTTTAGTGTTGCGATCTTTCTGCCTTACCTCTGTGAAGTTGGTTTGAGCTCAGCTCTCACTTAGTGGTGATGGGAATGTAAATGTGATTGATTATGTCTAGCTCTATATGTGCCTCGTAATTGACTGGTGACCAGTCCAGGGCGGATAGTCAACCTTTATACCTAATCAACTGGGATAGCTCCAACTGCGCGCAACACTAAAAAGTAGACAATGGTTGGATTTGGATGAATATTGAAGCAGTTGTTTGTAGAAGTAATTTCAAGTAGTACTACAATACATTAAACTAAGACGTGCAAATTATTTTTCTCTCTCGTGCTGCAAAATAATGTAAACACAATATCAGAAACAGCTTTAAGTATAGCACAGCAAGTTCTATCTAATGATTGTACAGTACTATAGTGCGTCTCTTCATAAGGGTTGCGGCGGGTGAGCTGCACTCTATCCCAGCTGACTTTAGTTCCAATTTTGACATATAGATTGAAGTCAATTATTGTACTGTGCTCTTTAGTTCAGAGATTAATAGAAGACACAGTAAATAGTGCTGAAGCTTGGGTGTCATTGCATCTTCCTGCAAGTGAATGTTATCTTTCATGTACTATTGTTTATTTGACTGATGTTTGGAATAATTTAAATCTGGGGAAAACCACAAATAGAAGAGGTAATCGTTGCCGTGCAAATCACCAAGATATAAATTCCCCAAACATTAATATTGCAGCCATAAAATTTTAAATCATTCTCATGCAAAATGGTAAAAAAAATAGTTAGTCACTCAAGTTCTCAGTGGTTCAAATTAACTACATTTTTTATGATGTGGGTTCTTTCGTTTTCCAAAAGGGACACATTGAGACTGTTAGAGTACGTTTTGTGGCTGCTCCTCAAAGTACAAAACTTGCAACGTTTCACTTGGGTGTGGTTGTGGATAAAACTGAACACCTAAAGTGACACATGATTCCGGAACAAAGCCAACGATTAAATCATATACCGAGAAATAATGAATTAAAAGGCGTGGACAAAAATAAGTGACATTTTCTTGCTGTTGTGGTCGTAAAACCTGTTTGTGTGTGGCTTATTTTTGGACTCACCTCTGTAATGTCCATCCAGAAAAGTACAGTACTGTATAGACATTTTCAAATAAAGTCTCGCGTCATTACATGTTTAACACTTAGATAGGTAGCCAAAAAGGCGATTCATAACGTTGAATAACATTTGCTCTGCTGTCAAGAGATTAGCAGTTTTAGCAGGTGATTCAAAAGTCAGTATTCGGACGGTTTACGCATCACCGACGAGTAATAAGCAAATTTGACAGGAACCGGGAAGATAATACAAGACACGAACCAGTTGAAGCTTTGACCAACTGTATTGCACCTCCTTTCTGACTTCTGCGTCGGCAAGTTTGTTGCTTGGCAAATCTGTAGAGCTGGGGAGGGCGATGTAGGCAGTTGAGCTGGTCGAAAGTGCAACGGGTTGTAGTTCTCTCGGTCGGTCTCTTCGCTTCCGTACAAATGCATTCAACCACTGCAGGACTACAATTCCCAAGCAACGGCTAAAAGCGGAAATGGTAACACTTCCGCAAACGAGGGGTAGTCTCGTATTCAACAACAGCGCAAAACACGTTTTTATTGAGTGATTTATGTGTTTTTTTAAAGAAAGAAAAACAAAAGAAAACAAAATAAATAAAAATAAGATCATTTATTTTAGGCCATTTATTAGCGTCGAAGGAAATCGTAGGTCGCAATAGGTCAAGATAGTTCCCTCTCCGCCCAACTGTTGCTTCCGCCCAATGGAGCGACAATTTATATTAACGCTTTCGGACTGCGGTTTTGGTCAATATAAAGCAACTAATAGGTTCGTAAAGGTCATCTTTCAAATTAAATAGTAAGAAAAATAAGAATGAAACATTAATAAAATGAACATTGTAAAGCATGTTCTTTACTCTGTAAAGTCGATTTGCGAGTAAACTGAGACTTTGCATATTTTTTTTTCATAATTCAATCAGTACAGTCCTTTTTATACGTTGACTGAACAAAGGTTAAGGTTTAAAGAATGACCCAAATTATTTATTTATTTATTGATTATTTTTTATTATATGTCATTTCAAAATCCAGCACAATAAAAACAAAAGCATTCTCAATGAAACACGATTTTTTTTTTTTTTAATCAAAAACTGACCACACAGCCAACATGTACCAGAAATGAAAATATGTGTCCCCTCCAATCTGATACTCTTTGTTGGCGTTGTGTGGACCAATGGGCGTGTAGGAGGGCGGGGTCTGCGGCACAGCAGCATGCAGTCAGTGATCTGCGGCGTCGGAGGAGAGGAGCAGCAGAGAGCTTGCACAGTACGCACGTCATCTCAGCCATCCCCCTTGAACGCTGAACATCGGTAAGAGCAGTTTTGGTCGCCAATTTAAAAAACAAAACAAAAACAATCTTAGTTATGATAAACCTGGGCAAATTAGTAGAACTCGTAAAACGTTTAGGAAGCTGCAGTTTTTGCGATACAATCTGGATGTGTTTGGATCATTCGACTGTGCCATTGTCATTATATGGAATTTTCATTGTTATATTATGTAGAAGTTTGATAAAGGAACAGGTGTAGAAGAACAAATTCACTTTAAAAAATAATTTTACATAGCTGTGTTTTTTGTAATAGACATACATGTATTTATTTGTTACCGTCTTTTCCTTTTTATGTATATTTTTGTTCTTTGTGAGGGTTCGTGTCCTTTAATTAAATGGCAAAGGCGTTGTAAGTGTGAATTTACGTAGCAGGTTGGACTATCCCAGTCCTATCCTGTCCCCACCCCTCACACGCACTCGCGCGTACACACGCACGCGCGCGCACATAAACATACACAAATGAAATGCATAACATTTGTTAATGCTTTCTGCAGGTATAAATTTGCCAACAAATGCGTATGTTCTTAATTAACTGACATTAGTTTTATTTTATTTAAAATGTATTATAAGATCATGGAGTTTGTGTACAGTGTACCTTTATGTGACCCTAAAATATGTCATGATGAGATGTGACAACTCAGAACATGAACATCGGATTAAATGGTATTTATACAATTTAATCACTATCATGAAGTAATTTAAAATTATCCATCTGTAACTTCAGTAAATAATTTAATTGTAATTCATTTTAATGATTTGTCCAAAAATATATTTTTATTTTAACCTAATATTTTACATTTGAAATCCATCATGTCCTATTTTAATATTGTATTTAATGTCCTCAAAATTCTCCTTTTCAAATTCAAACAACCACATACATTTCACCCATAATCTCAGTTTAAAAAAATATATACAGCGGATTGTGATATATATATAATCGCAGTGTATCAATCCCATGTGCATTGCAACCAATGTTAATCTCTTCTGATATGTTGCCTGCCCTCCCATGGGTGTGTTATGCACATTGCCTATGTGTGTGTGTGTGTGTGTGTGTGTGTGTCCTGCCCATTTCTTCCAAGCACTGCACTAATTGCATTTCAATAATTAAATGTCTTTCAAATCAGCCTTGCAAAACCAAAACAGACAAGCGATGCAGGGTTGCTTGCTAAGTGCACGCAGCAACCATCAGCATCCACGCGTGCATGTGTGTGTGCCAGGCTAACCCACTCTTTGCTGTAACAATCAAGGCCGCGTTGTTACAAACATACCACGTATCTCCTCATGCTGTAATCAAATCCACTGCTGCATAAAATTAAAATAAAAACTTTCATCTTGGTTTGTCCTCAAATACTTTCATGCTGGTGGTTGCTGAATTTGCAGCATACTAAAAATGTAGAGCTCGGACACATGGGAATTTGCATGAAAAACACTATGTGGTCCTAAATACAATGAAGTAGATTTATTTTTGTGTCATTAAAAAAACAACAACATAGTAGAGTTACAGACATTTAAAAGAAAAATATCTAAACTGCTTTGGAGGATTTACTTGTTGTATAAACTATTACACAACTTAATTTTGGAAGACCAGAACTTTTGCCTGAAAATATTGTGTGTTAAATGAGTCGTCTTCTTCAGCAGTTAATGGTTCCTCGTCAGCATGCATTGTGCGGTTCTTTGTTTTCGACCTCATCATCATGCTCATCATCTACCCCCATTTCATACACATTCTAGTCGGGGCACGCTAAAACATGTAGATAGTCCATCAGCATCCTAGAACGGATTGCATTTGACCGTCGAGGTCCCATTTTTATATAAAGGGTGTACTAAATTGACGACAGTTCAAGTGTGTCATGAACTAGGTCGTGCATAACAAAATGTCCCCACCTGTTTTCATACAAAGAATGACCATAATTGTGATTTTACTACGGTGTTAGGGTGGGTTAGTAATAGACCACAGCGCAATATGATGCCCATGAAATGTTGGGTTTCTGTGCTGTAGAACCTAGCTTGACCAGATTTTCAAAATTAAAAACCAAGACACTACAATTTTGCTGAATGTACAAAGTATGTATAACAAATAATCACAAGCCCTGGGGACCAGTGGTTGTGATCGCTTTAGCAAATGTTAAATGCTATCTTGGTTGACAGTTCAATACCACTAACCAAGTCAATGCACGCACCATTATCCGAACTATTTTACGCGGTCCCGGACGCCTTACTGACGTGTGACTTTCAAACATGGCCATTCATTTATTCATGCGAGTAAAAGTGTACAGTCAGGATAGTCACAGAGAAGAGAATGCTGTCCAGCTTCAACAAAATAGCAGCATTAGCATTACTGAGCTAGATTTAGCACTGTAAACAGGAGTAGGCTACGTAGCCTATAGCTGCTACATTGGTAGCCATTGTAGGTCCCACCATTATCCAACCTATTTTGCGCGGTCCCGGCAGTTATTGGAAGCTAGCTATGCTGTTCATTTTGTGCCCATCCCTTATTGTAACATTGGAAATATGCCGCCAGAAAAACTGATCTTATGTTGGGTCTAAGCAGCAACCGCAGCATTAGGCTAGTAGGACTACATTTCATAGACACGGAAGCAGGAAGTAGTTCTAGTTCCGGTATGACGAAAACACGCCTGTTAGCGATTAGATGTAGTTAGCAATTAGACCAGTCGTATGAATCTTTACAACAACTGTGTGATTGACATACACATGGACTAAACAATTGGCTTGCTAACTGGACTAAAAACATGCCAGGACGGGACTTGGGTATCTGCAGGGAGAAAACAATGAGGTTGGGGAAATCCGCCGCAACTCGGGACACAAGCCTTAAACTTGGGACTGTCCCGATTAAATGGGGTCATCTGGTCACCCAAGTTCAGCCTTTCAAGACAAGCACAGGTTATTAGCCAACATGCAAGTCCTTAGTCATGGCTGACTAATATTTTCACTCAACATTCCTTTAGCTTCTATCAACGTCTATCTTTGCCTTTTCCTCCTGTCGGTCAAACTGTTTAGGCTTCTTGTTTTCTGTATTTGCTCATCCACCACCTCCCAATCAATGAAGTTATTTCTAACTTCTTCACATTCTGCCTTAGCCTCTCGCCGCTGGCTTCTGTTAGTGGGGATTAATAAAGGGTTGTTAACCTCTCTCTTCACCCTCTGTTAAGCGTACAGTGAGTATCCTGGGACTTAAGGCAGGTTCCGCTGGCCATTATGTCATTTTCTAACAAGGGAGGCAATCAGCCAAGTCAGTGTGATGAGGACGGGCTGCAGATGGGAAAATTAGTCTGATGTTGCAGCGGCAATCACCTGCTCCACGTACGGAGATAATTGAAGTAGACGATCCTACAGCATGACTTAAATTGAGTTTTTTAATGAAACGCTGTGTTAACTGCACAAGGAGCGGATGTGTTGTGTGGCATTGCTGTTTTTGGTGTAAGTTCCTTCTACTATGCTAGAGGCTGTGACTAGCTTTTGACAGTGTTCTGATTGGTTTATAGCAGCAGTTGTGATTGAGCACTGTGAACTGTGCTTAGCAGCAATGATGTCCATCTATCCTTTTTTTTTTTTAAATACCGTTTTGTTCTCATTTGGTGAGTGGCATATGAAAGAGTAGCTATCGTAGTAATTAGAACAGTCTTAAGGAATATGTAGTCACCATTTGGTGTTTTGTAGCTGCTTGTTTTTCTGCAGACAGGTTTGTACTTGGCTCTACAGATACATTTCAGATGGCCTACTTTACTGCTGTTTTGATCTTCAGGCTTATTTGGAGATGAAACGGTAAAAGCAATTCACTGCAAATATCTGTTGGTTGTTGAAGAAGTGGGTCAGAGAAAATTAATCTGCTTCTTTCAACTGATTGTACTCTTAAATCGTTTAGGAGTAAAATCAGTTAAACTTTAACCAATTCAAAGCAGTTTTGTTTATGTTGGCAATGCTCTATTTGGATTATGCTGCCAAATATTAAATCTTCAGTAGGACTATAGAGTAAAAAAAAAAATGAAGAAAAAAAAAGAAGGAATTATCCGGGTATAAAATTGAACATCATGTGAAATTTGTACTATTGAACATTTAGTGTGTATCAATAGTAACACATTAAAGCAATGGAGGCTTGAACTTGAGTCCAACCTCGAAAGTTGAACACAATCGATTCACAACCATGGTTGACCTCCATCTTGCTAAGATTTCTCAGTAATGTTTACCATTAGAAAGAAGAGAATGAAAAATCTCTTCCAGCGTTAACCATACATTGATGGTCATACTTTTTTTTTTTATGAATGATTTAACCCCAGGGGTGTAGCCAGAAATCTTTAAGTGGGGTGGCCATTCTTTATCCGTTACATTGCTTTTTTTATATATCAGATCAAATGTATATTTACTGTGTAAATATGCAGTTAATATTAATCATTTGTAGCAGACTATCAAAGGTGCAAAGAACAATGCATCCATTTGAAAATGGTAGCAATATCACAGACATCAAAGTTTAGCTCCAGGTGTGGGGGTGGCTAGAGGGTGTCTGGCCACCACGTAGCTCCGTCTCTGTTTAACACTATATACTTGTATGATAAATGAAAAAAACATGATTCCTGTGTGAGTTGCTTGATATCTTAATTTTTAAGCAATCTAAGTATGGTTAACAATTTGGGATGGGTGAGTATAGATACAAGGTATCGCTGCCGATACCAGCATTATTGTAAGGTATCGGTAATCATGACGGCGGCCGATACCACCATCAGGAACTTAGAAATTAGACAAATAGAAAATTACCATTAATTTTATGGAAAGATGCTCTATTGTAGTATATAATTTTATGTATCAAAAGTAATAGCTAGCATCCCTAAACAACTATTATATAGTAAACTGTTAAAACAGTTAAACACTATAGCTTACCTTTGAGTGACAAAGTGTTGTAAAAACCCACAGAAAAAAGCAAAACACACTCACAGAATTGATGCTTTTATTTTCACTGAATTGAAGTCATGTAGGGTACATTGAAGTGTCGTACAATATGCCCAAATATTGCGTTTGTCATACATGACTGTATAAATACACTCTTGTGATGTATTATGGCCCATGTTCCCGAATAATGTGGTTAGACAATTGTTTTCAACAGCAACCAGTCGACAATGCAAGTCATTTTCAATAAACCAAATTTAGCCACTTAATTACCAACTGACTTCTCACTCAGTTGGCACAACAAAGGTATGATAGCAGTTGTTCCTTTTAACATCGAATGCACCAAAACGTGATGTGTACTACGCATGCTGGCGAGAAAAAAAAAAAACACATTTCTCTGGGTACCATAGTGAACTTAAAACAATTTTTAGATCCGTTTTACATTTTGTAAAGGAAAGATGTGTTGGAAAAGAGAGAGAGGACTTACGCTGGTGAAGTTGACACCTCAGTACATCTCCATCCATCACTCGCTGTTGCCTAGGTAACCTTGTCTTCTGCAGCAAACGTGTAGGTCAAAGTGAATGCGTGCACATCTGCGGACGTGATCCAGCCGTGTCCATGTTCATCCGTAAAGTCCATCGGCCTCCCAAGCATGCAACCTCAAAGTGTATAGTTTAAATGGCAGTAAGGATTACACTGCTAGCTGACGTCACTTTTTAATTGTGCAAATGTCAACCGCCGGATTACACGGGAGAGATTAGGGACTACTTTTAAATGGCGGTCCGTTTAATTACATGTAATGAATCAAATGGTCAAGATTAGGGGATTTTCCAGATGATTTGGTTGTGTTAGTCACGAGAGAGTGAAAGATGTTCAACAGATGGGGGTGTTTGGTTTCCTTCCTTACCTGCAAGGTATGCTGGAAACCCTTCATGAGTAGCGCCCTTAAAGAGAGGCTTCACTTGGCTGCTGGGAAGGATTTTCTTGTGGACAGTTTGCCGCAACTCAAAAGGTCAGAATGTGCTTACGGAGTCGCACACAAACGTTCATCTCTCCTCTCATAAGGTTAAGAACTTTCAGTTGCCTTTTAGCTCTAATCCTTTCCTGCAGCTGTTCTGTATTTGGTTTAGTCACATGCCAGCCTTCCGCATCTGTGTGCTGCACTGGCAAAAGTTTTATTTCCACCTCAACACTAGGTCTTTTAAAATCTGTTATCTGACTGCTTAAGCTAGTAGTTAAATAACTGTTTTATATGTTCCCCTTCCCCTCGTTCAGTGAGGATTTGAGAAAATTATTTTAATTTCCCAAATAGTCGTCAAAATCCAACATGTGAATCTTCGCAAACACTTTTACTATAATTGATAAGAGCACTAATCAACAAGTAATATACTACTCACATCTTTGAGATAAAAAAAAAAATCCTAATTCATGTAACTCTTCATTACTCCACTGTGTTCTCCTCAGCTGATACTCACAGACAGCAGTGCTATAACTAATAGCGTCTGGCTGGTTCTTGCTTTTGTCACTGTCGGTTATCCACATTCGTCACTGTGCAGAAGGCTGAAACCTTTTGGAGTTGATCTCTAGTCAATACCAGGTCAGTAGTTGGACGCAAAAGGGCTGGACCGATTCAGACCATCTGATGGGCATGAGAGGAAAGTACAGTAAACAAAAAAAAAAAACTGTGAGGGGTGCTCATGTTGTAGATGCTGCCTATTGTTGGTGTTGCTGTGGACATTCTGATGCTTTTTGTCACCTGCACATAAAAAAGCGGACCAGCAGATTCCAGCCTTTCAATTGGTTAGCTCCCTACTTTGCATGAACATTTTGGCAAGGTCTTTGCCTCTGTATGTCTGTAAAGGCATGCATGAATTTATCTGGTGTGGAAGGACTTAACATAGAGTCTTAGAAGTCAGGGTTCCAAAGAGGTTCTTGAAGGGCAGGGGTTCAACCCAGAACTATTTCCTTCTGAAATACCCTTTTTTGAGAAAAGCTTTCTTCAAGGGTTCTTTTCAGGCTAAAGGCTGTAAGAACCGTTTCAATACAGAGAGCCCTTTTTGGAAGGACGAGTTAAAAAAAAAAAATTCTTACCATCAAATGTTTAGCCATGCATTTGAAATGGAAATGTATAGTTAAAACCACTGCGAAGTGTTCAAAGTCACAATTGTTCAACCTCCGAAAAAAATGTTTCCCATAGGAAATAATGTAAATGCAATTAATCCGTTCCCAAGCTCCAAAAACAGAAAATTCCTATTTTAATTTCTATTCATGTTTTTTACATTTACAGTACAGTACAATATTTAAACATTAAAAAAATACCTTACCTTTTTTTTTGTGGTGTGATGGCATCAGTGGATGATAAATGCTATGTTAATGCTAGCTTTAGTTCAGTGCTGAGTTTGTGTATTTTACGTCGTTAGACTACTAAGTGGTCCTTGCGTACGTTGTTTAATGTCAGGCAGGTTGTTGAACAGCTAAGGGTTGTCCTCTTGCCAGTATTTACAGAAGTAGTCACGGTAGTTACAACGGCGCGATAATCTCCAATGTGGTTCGTAGCACTGTATGTTTTTCTTTGCTGCCACTGGCACTGTTGTCTGTCTTTGAGCGAAGAAAATTGTCGAGGAAAAAATCTAAATGCACCAACAAATGTATGGAGAATCTCCGGTATTATTCGCGATCTGACTGGAAATGAGCAGTGTATCATCTCAACTACCACAACGTGAGCATTCGGCATTGCTCGGCTTTGCTCGGCTTTGCTCGGCTTCACTCGGCTTCACTCGGCTACAAGTTTTCACGGTACGTTCGGCTTAGCTTGCTTTACTTGGGTGTTCAAACCCCGTAAAATGAGTTTAAACTCCGAAGCATTTTTTAATCAGATTTTTTGGTTGAAATACAGTGGAACTCCGAGGTTCCACTGTATTTACTTGAAAAAATAGATCTAGTTACTTTTTTTTTTCACTCAGAAATTCAAAGTAAATTAGTAAAGGAGAGTATTAATCACATTTTACCAGTTTATTGAAAGAAAGAAAAAAGCTACTCAATAGTTGAGGAACAAACCCACAAACTTCAGGCTGAGAGACAGACACTCAAAATTCAGCGGCCCGTTGACTTCATATTGAGTTTAACTGTCTTAAAATGTGACAGGCACTGACGAGGCTAATGTGGGCTAATGGTTCATGAACAGTGAACAATTAGTTTTATGTTTTCTTCTTCACTGCAGTATATATTCAGAAGACCCGCGAATAATTTGCAGATAAAATGCATCTGTTCCAATAAACTGTTTGCTTTTTATTCCTGCTTTAATTTGGGCTAGTTTACTGCTGTTTATAACAAATTGCCTGTAGTTGTCCTACACAGCCGGCATGCTGGGAGATTAACTGCCAAATTGGCCATAAAAAGTCTAGTATAACCTCTTTTGCTGACTCTCTTCCTCCATTGCTCTCTCCTCTCATCCATTCATCCTCTTCCTGGCCTTCATCATTATGTACAATATCCACCCGTACACATTTATCTCTCACCATCTCGCAATATTGTAATTCCTGCCTTTTTTTAATGAATAATCTTGTCATCACACTATCATTCTATCCCCATCTCTTTGGCCTCCCAATCCCATTATCGCTCCCTAATCCACTCATCATATATCCCATTATCTTTCCATCTTTTCTCCTTGTGTTTTATCATGTCTTTCCTTTGCCAATCTATTCCTCTCTTCTGTTTCTTCATTTCACATGACATCTTTTTTTTCCCCCCGTTCAGCTGTCATCGCAGCAATGTGGACCCTGGACACCTCGTCCCCTCTCCTCCTCCTCCTTTCCATCCTGTTGCTGGGCTACAGTTGCCGGGCGGCGGACATTCCGGAGGACATGACATCAGAATTCTCTGTCAGACTGTACCATCAGCTGCAGGCGACAGGGGGTCAAGACAACATTGTTTTTTCCCCCTTGAGCGTGGCCCTGGCCCTGGGCATGGTCGAGCTCGGAGCCAGGGGGGCGTCGCTAGAGGAGATCCGACAGGCTGTCGGATTTGACAACCTGCTGCCAGGTGACAAACACATTTATAGAATTTGACAGTTTTATGTGGAGAGACAAAGCTGCTTCAACTCATTCATCCATTCTCTATACCGCTATATTACTATATAATTTGATTTCTCCCAGTTAGAGACAAATTAAAGCAATGAAAGAAACAAATATCATTCAATTAAATTACGGTCTACTTATATATTTCCAAAGTCACAAGACTAAACTATAATTGTCTGGGGGAAAAAAAAGTTTTATCATCCAAATATAGTCTGATAAGGTGAAAAAAATGTGCAATATTAATAGCTTTTTTTTTTTGATTAAAGGTTGTAAGACAAATGAGTGCAGAAATACATTCTTAAGTTCAGAGAATTATAGTCATAGTGTTAAGATTAAGTTAAAATTAAATCAATATTTAGAAAATATTTAGCTAGTATACTAGGACATAGGTCTATGCTCATATTAGTTACATTGTAATATTTTCAAATTACATATTTTATACTTAAGACAATTTTTTTCCACAGTATGAATTAAATCAAAATATTTTTTAAAGCCCATGATTTTATTCTTGTAGTCATTTTTCTTCTTTTAAAAGGAAAGTCAACCCCCCAAAAATATTTACAATAATATGTTGTATGTGCACCCAGTAGTCTAAACACACTATTTTGATTAATATTGGGTTTGTGGAATGTGATGCAGTGAAATGCACCAGTTTTTTTTTTTATCCATGTCAGGGGGGCAGCCATTTTGTCACCTACTGTCAACTGAAAATGACATCACAGTGTTTTAAGTATTCCACAAACAAAATATTGATCAGAATATAGTGTTTAGACTAGTGGGGCTACATAGGGGCATACAATATTGTAAAGGGGAAAAAAGTGTTTTACTTACCCTTTAAGTGTGGCCATATTACACCTTACAAATATGTTAATGCTTATTAATAAATAAATATGTATTAATAAAACTAATAAATGTTAGTCAAGTAAAAAAAAAAAGCCTAGCCTATAGTGGGGGTACGCTCTCATTTTTATAACGTTTTTGGTTTTGATTATCATATATTACATTTTAAATTGTTCTTATAGCTAAGGCCCTATTTTTGTAGACAAGTGCTCGTGCGCTCAGTGTTACACCACCACAGAGAGCTGCACAATTGGGGGTGCAAGGCCCATATCATGATGAACGTGCGCCTCTTTCTGTACTGAATTTCAATGGATTAATGAGGGGAGCTGCTTCAATTGGCTGGGAGGCAGCTGCATTCCCTCCTGCAATGACGCAAACGCCCTCTTCTATCGGCACTGGTCTGTCAAAATACCAAAAGAAAGAAAATGACAATCTTGCGTACGCTTAGACTAGCTAGTCTTACTCTGGAGACAAAAACAGGAAACACTAAGGGTGTTTAAAAAAAAAAAAAGTCGATTTGGCAATATATCGCGATTTTTACAGCGCACAATTCTAATTCAATATGCAGCCGAATCAATTTTTTAAGATCAATTTTTGATGGAAAGATTCAACAAAATGTCTTAATTAGGCTTAGGGTTTGCACTTTAAGCATGGAAGAATGTTATATTAATGGAACATTAAGCCTTATTTCAATGCTGTTCAAACATAAAACAGATTGCAACCAGTGACTCACAGTTATAAGCCTGCAGTACATTTTCATACAAATCTTACAATGTACAAGTTTACTTATTAGTATTTTCTAAATTTGAGTAAAAAAACAAGAACAAAAACGTAATAATTGACTTATAGATTTGTATTGGGATTAATCGGGATCGAATCGAATCGTGCCCTGTGAATTGTGATACAGATCAAATCGCAACATATTGGGCAATTCACACCTGTAGGAAACACTAATTAGCTCTAGCAGTGTTTCCCAACCTTTATTTAGCCAAGACACATATTTTACATTGGAAAACATGTCACAAAAGCTGGTTACACATGTACGTACTTGTATTGTTGGCATAGATGAACAAAGCTATATTTGTTTGACAAATAAAGTGAAATTCAGAAAATTCCCGCGACACTCCAATGATCTCTTGTGGCACATTCCCAGGTTGGTAATCACTGCTTTAGGGGAGGTGGATTATTTTGTATATATTGATTCCTTACAAGTGGATCTCATTGATGTCATTTTCCCCCAGAAAAGCTTATACACAGTGATGTTTTTCTCCCGCATACCCATTCCTTTGTTATATGAACATACTTTGTGCCCTCCAGGTGCGGAATTCTCGTTACTCCAGAACCTGACGGCGGCGCTACCTGAGGATGACACCCAGTATACGGTCCGCTTGGCCAACAGTCTCTTCCTTCAAGAGGGCATTGCCTTCAACCCCGAGTTCATGCATCTGGTGAAGAAGTTTTTTGGAGCCAATATTCAGACCGTTGACTTCAGCGAATCAGCAACTGTCGCCGAAGAGATCAACAGATGGGTAGAGAATCGTACAGAGAGTGAGTAAGAAAAGGAAACTAATAGACTCATTTCACTTCACCGAGCATACGCTCTACAACCAACTTCCTTGTAGGTAAGATCAGTGACCTTCTGTCTGCCGAGGACTTCAGCAGCGTGATTCGTCTGACCATGGTCAACGCCATCTACTTCAAAGGCTTCTGGAAAAGTCAGTTCAGGCCGGAAAACACAAGAACCTTCTCCTTCAGCCGAGACGATGGTTCCGAAGTGCAGACGCTCATGATGTATCAGCAAGGAGACTTCTACTACGGTAACATTAGCTTGTCATCACTCATGACGTATACTTTAGTGCCTTGGTATTTCCTGAAGATACATCTAAAATGTTTGATGTTGTGCTCATCACAAGAAAAACGGTTTTGGTCTGTTTTTCTTATTGTTTTGTTATTTAGCCGAACAAGAAAAGACAAAAACACAGATTTCATTTGTGAAGAAAGAACCAATTGATTTTGGATGGAGAAATTTACCACTTCAGCAGTTCAATGTACCAGAAAGTTCATTGCTAACAAATGAATGGAAAAACAATGATTTATTTATTTATTTATTTATTCATTCATTTATTTATTCATTTTCTTTACTTATGTTATAGGAATTCTATTGTGTTTGATGTATCACAAAATCAAAATTGATATCGGCCATCTTTTCAATATGTTTTTAATATGTCAAGGCAGTGTAGTGTCTTAAAAAACAAAACAAAAAATAACAAATCCAATGCTGTTTATATATTACTTAACGTTTGGTCTTTTGGGGCTATTTAAAAAGGACATTCGATAGTTGTGTTATTAGTTATTATTCACTATTTGAAGGTCTTTGTGTTGGATTGGGCCAATACCTGTCCTTTTTTCAAAAGGTATCGATACTCGCGACGGCGGCCGATACCAGCATTGAGCGTCCTCTCGTAGCCATTTTACGATCGGGAACTTCAAAATTAGAAATAATTCAAAATTAGAATAGCAAATTGACATTAATTTAATGTCATTTTAATTAAAAATGTTTTTTTTTGGTCTATTTATAATTGTCTGTCATTGTTGTTGTTGTTGTTGTTTTTTGGGGGGGGGGGGTATGTATAAAAAGTACTAGTGGGATCTCAAGAGTTGAACACAAGTAGTGGTATCAAACATCTTTATATTTGATCTAGTATCAAAATTGATTTTAACATTTTATTTTGTTCAGTTTTTCAGGCCCAATGCTGCTCTATGGCTAACTTTTCTTTATTGCCTCATTTGGTGCCATTTTCTTCACTAGTCACACTAGTCATAAATAGGTGGGAGCAGATTAATCACATTGCAATAGCGGGTGAATGCCTTTGAGTGAAACAGCGAGTATCTGCCTCTGTATTCCGCTGTTATTTTGTAATCTGATGTGCTGCCAAAGGAAATTACATCAACCTTTCTCTGCATCGCTCCTGAAGTTGGTGCATCTGCGCTATTTTTGGTGCAGTGAGATTGCACACTTGCGAACGCCAACGTTCGCAGGCTGCTCAAATACTGATGCCTGTTTGTTTGGAGGGAGTTGACTGTGAATGTGTGTGAGTTTTGAAGAATAGGGACAGGTCCGTGGAGAAATGGCCGTGTGTTTTTAATATTCATTTTTGTAGAAGCATTGTGTTGTGTTCAAGTTAAACACCCACAATCTCTGCGGCAACATTGCCTCATCTCATCAAGTTAAAAGGAGGGAGGGTGTCAAACATAAAACTTGAGTTGAGTTTTTATTCTCTTTTATTTCCTTCTCCCTCAGCTACCATGAAACCTTATCTTGTCAGCAGCAAGTGCCATCCCATAATTTAACGCCTTTTAATGTGACAAACTGAAATATAATTTTAAAGATGATTGTTTGAAGTTCTGGTTTTATTTGACTCTTGTAGTGCATTTTTCAAGAAAGGTTTGGTTCAACTCTAAATTCTAACCCCGTTTGATGTGTATGTGTTTTGTTTGTAGTAGATGTGAGTTTGTTAAAGGTAAATACATTTTTCTGTATCATCTACATATTCATATAATCACGCACTGGTGCATCCTCTTCTTCTGAAGGCAACGTTACCTAACTCAGGCTGAATGGAGGCAGTTTTTAAAGGCAAATCCCGTTTGAGTCCTCAAAGTGCTGCATGAATGCTTTTTAATTAGAGTTTAAGCAGCCTCGCAAGCTGTAATCAATAGTGTCGTTCAATGTGCCCGAAGAGGTGTTCATCTGCACGAGTTCCTCCTTAGGGAACTCACAAGCCGAGTAAAGCAGGACACACCGCAACCATCAGTGCAAATGTTTGTGTGTGCGTGTCTAACCTTCTTTAATTCACATCTATTTTCTCTCCCCAGGTGAGTTCAGTGATGGCTCCCAGGAAGCTGGCGGTGTTTACCAGGTCTTAGAGATGCCGTACGAGGGGGACGACATGTCCATGATGATCGTCCTGCCTCGGCAGGAAGTGCCGTTGGCTTCTCTGGAGCCAATCATTAAAGCGCCACTGCTGGAGGAATGGGCCAACAATGTTAAACGGCAGAAGGTGGAAGTCTATCTGCCCCGGTAAGAACTCACTCATTCGTGCAATAAAAACGCTCTTTGACACAAAAAAACATCTTTTCGTAATAGTTCTGTCAACTGCATTGCTTCCAGTCCATATATGTGGATGTCAGATTTCAGCCTTGAAAGCCAGTCGTTTTCTTGGACGGCAAGAATTATTTTGTACAGCAAGTCTTTCCAAAACGTAATTTCACAACGCTTTCGCCTCAGTTTACATCATCAATGGTCGGCGGCATATCTGGAACTGGGATAGTACTGGGATTGGTCCTAAAGTTATTGACAGCACGTAGCTCATTAGTCTGTAAAAATCCGTAAATGGCTGGTAGCCGCATCATTGTTTTAAGACACAAAGCTCAAAGCTTGTGAAAGAGTAAATCAGATTGTTTCTCAAGCTGTCCCCTTCGATGATGTCATAATTTTCCGTCCAGTGATTGGTTGGCAGCATAACTTTTCCAGCCAAATTCCAATAGCAAAATGTAAATGTAGCAATTTGCAAAAAAAAGTATACATTTTATTATCAGAATCTCTGAATGTGATTTATTTTATTTTATTTGAAGTTTTGTCATGTTATTTGACAAATATTGTTTCAGAACTGCTCCATATGATGCACATGTTACAGCTACATGCTGTTTTAATGCATTTTTATACAGGGGTTAGGGTTAGGGTTTCCCCCAATCCATTATAGGCAAGGCGGACCCCCCAGCCCCGCCCTCTAGTCAATGAATTGTAATCTCTGTATGTTGAAGATGGATGATTTGGCGCTTGCCCTCAATAGGTTTTGCCGCATGTTGTTCGTTGTCCACATCCCCAATCCCTTGGAGGAATATTTTCCCGGAATTTGGTTCTCAGTCCGTCCCTGACCACCAGGCTTAGCAAGTTTTCTGGGGGAAACCCTGACAGTATTAATGGTTTCTGTACTGGATTAAGTCAAGTAAAGCTCCACTGAAAACCTCATAACCAGACTGGATTTAACTATGTATATGTAGAGATGGGAAAATGAAGCCTCATGAAGCTTCATGAAGCACTTTTACTATTTTTTTTACTCCTCTAGATGGTGCTCTTGGTTCAAATATAAAGGCTAGTGAAATGAAAGTGTATTACATTTCCACTGCCTTTTTAAACCAATAGTGCCATCTAGAGGAGTCAAAAAATATCACAAGTGCTTCATTTTCCCATCACTAATTATGTATTACTGTGCTAGTAGTCATATACAGTGATGTAAAACTGCACTATATCGTACTGAGAGGGTTTTTTTTTTCCTAATGTTGCGACTGCATCATTTAGGTTCAAAGTGGAGCAGAAAATGGACCTTAAAGAAATTCTGCAGGAGCTCGGAATAAAGAGCATCTTCACTAAGGATGCTGATCTCTCTGCTATGACGGGTGAGGCACGGTGGTCTATGAAACATCCGACATATGACCAATATAATGATTTTTGAAATCAAATCAGTGTGGTTGCTAGAGATGCAAAATAAACCTACAATCAAAGTTGGTTCATTATGTGTTGATTTGCTGCACTGAAGTTGCCTCCAGTACTTGCTGAGGTAACCAAGGTAACTGCCATTGAGTGGGCAGGTTGAAACTGTCGCATCCCCTTGTAAAAATAGATTCAGTGAGAGAAATGAATGTATATGTAGGCATGGAGAAATAATCTGGAAAAAATGACAGCCCCTTTCAAAGTATTACTACTGATGTGAATGTATGTTATGTTCTTTCTGCAGTTTGTTCACAGAGAACCTGATTTTTTTTTTGTCTCTCCGTCAGGTCCCTGCAGCGGCACTCTCTTGTAGCACACATTGTCTTAACGTCTTTGATGGATGTGCCCTAAAAAAAAGCAAGTGATGATCTTTGTTTTGTCTTTGTGTAATTTGTTTCAGGTGGGAGGGAGCTTTATATTGGCAGGGCAGTGCAGAAAGCCTACCTGGAGGTGACTGAGGAGGGAGCGGAGGGAGCTGTCGGATCAGGTAGACTATTATTGCAGTTTAGCCCGCCCTGGTGCTATTAAGAATATGGTAAATATTGATGTGGTTTGTTATTAGGAGGAGGGTGATAACTGTCATCTTAAAATAAGTGCAAATTTGTTTACTCATGCAAACGGAAGAGGGCACACCCAGTATTGTGTCACATACATTTCATTTCATTTCACTCATTCTGGAAGAAGCTAAGCTGCTCGATTATGGAAAAAATAATCATCACGATTATTTTGGTAATAATTAAAATCATGATTATTTAATTTTTGTTCAAAACAAGAAAATGTTTAAACATTTACAAATATTAAGACAAATAAAATTATTTGAATCACTATAATTATGTAAGTTCCTATTGGACCAAATTGAATTTATAATAATATATATTATTTATGTGAGCAAAAATTTTAAGTTGGGGTGCAGCGTGTGCAGTATGGATTGTGGGGCGCAAGCTAGTTGTGACAGGGGTGTGTGGTGAAAGAGTTTGTGTGGGTGTGCCTCAAAACAACTCATAATTAATATTATTAGGGCTGCAACTATCGAATATTTTGGTATTCGGATAGCCTACAGAAAATTCTAGCGAATAATCAGGTATTTGAATAGAAATAAAAATATACCTGTATATACATTCTTGGTTAAAGAACAATTATAAATACAGAAGATAAAAAAAACACATTAAATGTAATAATTTAAAAAATAGTTTAAATTTTTAGATAATCAACTTTTTTCCCCTTTTTTTTTTACTTAAACTGTCAACAGCTAAAATTTGAACCTCAAACCTTAGGACCTGACCTATCCTGCTATGGGGAAATGGGGAATGTTAAACTGTACACATTTCCACCTTCTAGTGGTAAATGATATTTTTGCTTCAGGGGGTTTCTTCTTGTCTGTCTCACAGGAATGATCGCCCAGACCAGGACTCTGGTGCTATACCCACAAGTCATGGCTGATCACCCATTCTTCTTCATCATCAGAAATCGGAGAACAGGTATGTGAGTGTGTGTGTATGTTTGTAACTTGACACATCTGGCCCTATTCTCGTGCCCAGCCCAAGTCTAGTGCAAGGTGCAGTCTAAGTGTGGGCATCGGTGGAGTTTGATTTCTTTTGGTATTTTTGTAGATGGGCGCAGTTAGGAAGGGGTGTTTGCTCTGTTGTGGGAGTGAACAGACGGCCTTCCACCCCCAATCTTTTGTGTCCAACTGTGACACGCATCTACACCCCCCACACCATGCATATGGCTGTTTTTGAAAATATAATAATAACGATGATAGTAATGATGCATTCAATAAATTTATTTCCATAAGGATTCGTAGGGTCCGATGTACCCTGTTGTCATATTTATGAAAGAAATACAACATCCACCACACTTATAAGCAAAGTGTAGAATCTGTCTGCCTGTACCTGGATCAAATCTATCAAAAATTACACTGCGCCACCTGCACCACAACTTAGCCCTTATTTTACCTGGCGTAAAGTCTAGACTGCGTTCTGTCACTAAATTGTCAGGTGCGTCAGGGGCATGTAATAGAAAACGGTTCACCAGAAACAGAAATGAAAACGTGCCAGTTTTTATGCCTGTCTATGAAAATATAGCCCATCGTGTTGCTTTGTGTAAAAACACTAAACCATATTGTGCATCTGTGTGTATGTGTGTGTTCCTTCAGGGTCTATCCTCTTCATGGGCAGGGTCCTCACCCCTGAAGTCATCGAGCCTAACGACCATGACTTTTACTCAGTGTAACCCCTGGCGTGATGTCACTCATTCTCAGCCAATCAGATTAATCCCACCACTTTTATCATCACCCGCAGCTGTATTTTATAAAGATATCAAGTATTGATTATTATGCTATACTGTACAGTATATTGAAAGTGTGTTTTGATACAGAAAGCTCTATGGATGTAGACACAAGGAGAGTTAAACTGTAAATATTCTCTAGTTAAGTAATGGAGAGTATTCTATGCGAGTACACATGATATTCATGCAGAACCATGTTTTAGTTTGTCTGCTATATACATACACACACGCACAATCCACAAGAACATTTAAATCTTTTCTTTTGTAAAAATACTAACCAACACTAACTATTTGTACCTTGTGTTGCCCTTTAATATATTTAACAGTGTTCTACTGTATATGCTCAGTATTTATTGTGGCTAAATCACGTAATCATCAGTCTTAGTAATGAACATCGAGCAGACCATAATCTTGTTTGTTTGTTTTTTTTCACACCGTTGGCACATGACTAAACTGCCGAAGAACTATTATATGCCTTATCACATGCGAGTGGTTGAGCAAGTTTTGCTGGGCATCTCACAGGTGAGCTAAGGAGACTGCAGAGTTGCCATAGAGACCAACTGAGGCTTGCTGGCGCACTGAAAAAAAGATCCACTGCACCAATTTTTGCTGTACATATTTAAGGAGACAATAACACCAGCTGTATACACTCTTATAATCAATAAAAAGATCTTAAGCTTAAACTTGTCTTTTTTTGTGATGTACTGTATGATACGATAAACTGACTTTTTTTTTCTTTTTTTTTTTTCTCTGGAGAGCTCAGTATTCATTCGGTAATTTTACCGATTTGACGTGTCATCATTGCTCTCTTTTTTTTTTTTTGTATGTGGGTGAGTATGTGTATGGCCGTGCGTGTGAGTGTGTGTGTGTGTATTCATTAGTTCACCTAAAACCTATTTAAAAAAATCCCATACCGTTCACCTAAACCGAACACTTCCAGCCAGAGTCGTGAGGCCGTCAGGAGACCCGAGGAAGGACCAAAGAAAAGAAAGGAAACTGACACCTTTTATGATCCATTTTGCATGCTATTTTCATTGCTCAAGTGCAAATCTAACATTCTGAGTGGTCCATCTTGAAGATTGTCATTGGGCAGAAATTCAGCAAAGGCATACAAAAACGCATGCATGTTAAGCCCATTGAAGACATGTAAATTACGTAGAGGTGTGAGTGTGAATGGTGGTTTGCCTTGATGTGCCCTGCGATTGGCTACCGACCACGCCTCTTCACCCAAAGTCAATTGTGAGAGCCTCCAGCTCGCCTGCGAATGAATGTTTGAAAGATAACTTGTACATTTTGTACAGGGTAATCAAAGGGGAACTAACTACTATGGGCCAGGGATTAATCTCTGAGGAACGCCACAATTAAATGTTGATTTATCATATGCTGTAATAATTATTTTTGTTAATGCTCCATAAATGAGTGTCTTAAAGCACAAAACAGTTTTGTGAACACAAATTCAGAACAAAGGGAAGCCTCCAGTAACATGAGCCATGTGGCAGCAGCAGGCAATTATAAAACAAAGAAGGCAACTCAGGACAAATAAAACATCTTTTATATTTATTAAGTTGCTCTCATAAAGTAATCAAATAGTCAAATAAGATTATTTTTCACCTTGACTAGGTGTGCTCTATCAACCTTGTAATGTTTTTCACCTTCTTCACTGGAACACGGTTGCTAGGCAACACTGGAGCTACAGTCCTGTAGCACTAGGAGCGTCTCACCTGACTGAGGCAGCTCAAGAGCAGGAGGAAAGTTACTCGCAGTGAACGCCAGCGCAAGAATTCACCTCCATGGGTCGGAGTCGCACCTTTGCAAAGCCCAATGCCACTACTCGCAATGTGTTGCTAAAGACTGGCAGAGTTCACCAGCACAAGATTGGGACATGTCCGAAAGGTGAGCTCACACCAGTATTGTTTGGCGCCAAACATCAGATAACACTTTAAGTGTAACCTGGAGTGACTCTGTTAGTGTGTTTTTATTACTTACCGGTAGTCAAAGTATGCGCAAATAGGGAAGTTATTTCTTTATATTCAGTTTTTAGTTTGTTTTTGTGTTATGATGAGTTGCATTTCTCTTGTTTAGATAGTCGTTGGTAAAGACTCTTTTTTTTTTCGTTGATTTGTTTTGTTGTTGTTTTTGTTTTTATGAGGAAAAAAAAGATACAATTTGTTTAAAAAGGAATGTACTTTTCTTTTTTTTTCTGGAGAGCTCAGTATTGATCATTTGGTAATTTTACCGATTTGACATGTCATGTCTCCAGAAAAATACAATAAAAAAAATTAAATTAAATAAAAAGGAATGTACACATGTTTAAATTATATACAGTATGTACCTCCTGTATTTTTTTTTATATATTATTGAAGCTAGCAAATATTTTATAGGAGATGGCTTTGGAAAAAAACCTTTTTATTTTTGTCCATTAATATGTACTTTTCCCCCTTTTTGTCCTTTTTCAACGGCAAAATAAAAACAATTAAAAGAAAAAGTTATTAATTTATTTGAATGTGTGTATGGTAAATTAACTTTAATTTTGTTATTTGTCCATGGTTGAAGTTCCAATTTACCTCATCCACCATTAGACAATAGCAAATATGTTGATTTTGCCTTATGTAATATTTGAAAAGGGTGTAAAGTCATTAGATAACTAAAGCCCAAACTGGTATAATTCAATCAATTATAGAGGTGCACACAGACTATTATAAACCAGTGGCAGACCTGCTCAGGTGTCCCAGGCTGTAACTCAAGCGCTCGGCTGGTGGTCAGGTTCTCACTGCACACCACAGCTTCCGTTACAGACAAACATCATGCGCTTCTCTTTCTCCTTTCAGTTCTTCAGGTGTGAACACTCTCAGCGACAGCCTCCCCAAATCCCACTTGTCCCACTACTCCGAGCTCGGTGTGGCACACTTGCCTGCTTCCGTGCACCGGAGTCCCGATTCTGGGCTTGGATCGACGCCTGTAAGTGACTCACTGATCTGCACAGAAATGCAACTTAAGGAAATGATTCATTTCAGTTTCACTTCAGTTCCTGTCAATTCTGTTCCGTTCATTTCTGAGTTCAGTTTGGTTCCATTTGGTTTAGTTCAGTTACATATTTTTTTTATCATTCAAGGTGCCCAGCCCTTTATAATACAGGATAGGTCCTCGCTCCCTGCATGAAACAGACATAATTAGCCAATTCCATAATGGAAAGATGTACTCAGTAAATAGACAGTATGTTTTTGATTCTCGAACCTGGGGGCATTTTTGATGAAAGCATGTTACAGACCAGGGCTGGACTGGCCATCTGGCATACAGGGCAGATGCCCGGTGGGCTGATGCAGTGCTTTTTAATTGTTATTTTCCTACATTTTACCCCAAAAGACTGGCCCAAAATTTAGAGTGATCAGTCTGTTAATCCATTTCGAATACAGATAGCGAGCTGAAATCAATAAACATCAGTGTCAGAACTAGAGATGGGGAAATGAAGCCTCATGAAGCTTCATGAAGCACTTTTACTATTTTTTTACTCCTCTAGATTGTGCTCTTGATTCAAATATAAAGGCTAGTGCAATGAAAATGTATTACATTTCCACTGCCTTTTTAAACCAATAGTGCCATCTAGAGGAGTCAAAAAATATCACAAGTGCTTCATGAGGCTTCATTTTCCCATCTCTAGTCAGAACTACACGTTAGAAAGAAAAGAGAATTGTTGAACCAATTTAAGATTAAAGATTGAATTGTTGACCAATTAAACAAAAAATCACTTGAAAACAAATCATAGAATTAAATTAATCCAAAGTGAATATATTAAGTTTAATTAATTATGAGTTCATTAAACTTAATATATTCATTTTGGATTAACTTCATTCACTCGCGTGTTACCAAATGAAGCATTTCTTTGAAATTGATCAACAATTCGATGTGTAATCTTTTAAATGTATTCAACAATTCTCTTTTTATGGTGTGTGTGTGGTGTGTTTTAAAAATGGAGAAAAGTGTTGTCATATTTTGTCATGCTTGATGCCAGTGGAGCAGCATCAAAGTAGAGCAGGGCAATTCCTGTGTATGCAATAGAGGATAGTGTCGAGTTACATGAGGACGAGGAGGTTGAAAAGGTCAGTGAGGGAGCGACAAAGCATTCCATTAACCACCAAGCCAAATGTTTCCACATTTTATAGCATTGGAACCGGAATGGATTGGATAATCACACGTTTGCATATTATGATAGCACACCTCCTATTACTGAGAATTTACTACCTCATAAGAATTTTAAAGTTTTACAAGAAAGTGCTCGGTCAAAAACGTTTTGTTCTTTAAAGGCCACCTTACTCCGGGGTCTAAGAGGCTAAACTCATTTGGATTACAAATGAACAGAGCGAACGTACAAGCCATTACAGTGCATTTTCTGTACATGCTCACCAGCCAGTGTTGATATAAAACACATTTTTCAGTATTAATAAAAGGGAATAAAATTATGTCTGACTCAAATACATCAGTTATAATGAACACTAGTTATATGTTAGGGGTGCTGAGATATTTGAACCGAGGACTACTCCACTGTGAGGCAGATGTGCTAACCGCTAATCACTGTGCTACCCAGCTGAGATAATAAATCAGAAAACAGATCAACATACCCTATTATTTAGTTTAATAGGGCAGCAGTGTAAGAAGTTGCCGTATGTATCATCAACCAAAGTAAAGTCACACTGACTGAACATTTCGACTGAGGTAACATCAGGTAACAAGCACATTGCTGCGCTAATGGCCATTTATGCTTTATTAAACTGCTGTGTGCCATTACACCAGCATCCCCCCATTTTCTACTGCCCCCCCCCTTCTTTACACCATTATGTCCCAGCTGGCATCAGATCAATGAAGGCAGTTTGATTCCATTTTGTGAGAAAACGAGAATAAAATGCTTGGCACTTTTTGTGTGTGTCAGTTTTTACTCTTTGTCATCAACCTTTTGGGCGTAACATTCTTGTCTTTTAAGCGGAAAATTTACAGTAACGCTAAATGAAACTTCTTGTAAAATATTTAACTTGATGAAGAATCATAACTGTCACATTCCTGATTTGAGGACAACTTTGTTGAGTCATTTCATGCCTCACCCACCACACGCTTTTCTCCTTTGCTCACAGCTTCCAGCCAGCCGCTTCCGGTTTGCTTCGTGGCATCACCTGCCGCAGTGTGACCTCACCGGAGATCAGCTGACCTGCCCCAGGGTCCGAGAAGGTGTGCCTCAGTAGGACATAACCTGCATTGCATCAAAATGAGATCGTTAGGGGTGGGAATCTTTGAATGTCTCACGTTTCGAGTCGATTGCGATTTTTGGGTATGCGATTCGATTAAGAACAATTTTTGATTCAAAATGATTTGATTGACAATGATTTTTGCTTCAATTTATAGATGTTCAAGGAATCGTAATGATCTACTCCAGTCTGACTCGCTAATGCTAACTAGTGCGCTACTCATGACACTTTTATCACTCAAAAGAATGTCTCCACACTGCAAAAAAAACAACTTTAATTGGAATAACTTGATTGTGACTTTTTCCTTCTACTCTCTAATGTGGCTACAACTTAACAGTGTATCAGACCGCGTGGAACCACACTGCTCCTAAGTGGCCAAATTGGGTACCATATGAACAGCACTCCCAATAAAGGCACGCACAAACAAAGGGAAGACAGTGTAAAATAATTTAAATAAAATCGATTTTGGGACATTTAAAATAGATTCTGAATCATACTAAATGAGAATCGCGATTCTTATGAGAATAGATTTTTTTTTGGCACATCCCTGGAGATCATTATTATTTTGAAGGTGTATCTGACTAATACAGTATTGCGACTAGTGAATATTTAATGTCACTGTCCCCCTTTTGTACAGTGGCTCAAACGGAAATACAAATCAAAACAGGTCCTATGTGTTTTTATTAATTATCGAAAGGATTGCGAGTGTTTTATCTGTAGCTGAGGTTGGTTATGATTTGTCAGCTGGCGCAATTAAATTCAATTATATACCAAGCCTCTTGCTCAGCCAACTTGGAGAAGCTGACATTGGATCAACTGTTCTAACAGTCACTGTTTTTAGAATCAGATCGGCAGATGATGACATAAAAAAAGATATCTGATGTCACCCAAAGGGCCATCTGATGAGGAGCTCTTTCAAAGACTGGCGGATTCGGCCTGTGTGGAGAGATGGAAGAGGAAGAGGAGGAGGGAGGAGGAGGAGGAGGGGCAGAGTTGGGAAGAGAGAAGACAAGAGAATTGGGAAAACTGTCTGGTGAATTATGACATTTTTGTTATGTGTGACAGAGCTAAAGATAAGTTATTTCCTTCTAACTTCTGCCTCCTCCCAAAAGGAGCTGAATCTTTCCTACCAGGATTTGGGCGACGCTTTCCAGAAAGAAAACTTTCTCCGCATACTCCGCAGGTTGATCCGCGTGGAGCAACTACAGTTGGTCAACAACTCCCTCAGCAACCTGAGTTCTGTCCGTCTGCCAAGGTCAAGAAGAGCATCACTTCCTTTCTCCATAAGAACCTCGTACAAAATAAAGCAACTAACACTTTGCTTCTGCTATTTTCAGGTGCAGGATACTAAACCTGCATCGGAACCATCTGGTGTCTTTACGCCAGTTGCCAAAACTTCCGGCCGTGGAACAACTTTGCTTGTCCGAGAACGCCATCAGCTCCCTGGCAGGATTGGACGCATTGAGGAACAGTCCTGTGCGATCCCTAAACTTGAGCCTCAACCCAGTCACCTTCTCTCAGGACTACCGCGCACGGTGGGAAGCTAAAAAAAACAAAAACAAAATAAAACCCAACTCATTTTACAATCTATTATCGTGACCTCATATGGTGATCTGGAGGATTTATTTACTCAATTCAGGCATTTCAATTTCTGTCTGTGTCCTCATTAAGCCCTTTAGCTGTCCTCATTGTTTGTCATGCAAGCTACAGTTAGGGTTTCATGAAATAAAATGCACACGTCAAGAACCTTAGCCAACACACTCATAATACAAGAAGGATCAAGTCTAACCCTGGAGAACCCACGGGGTCAAATTTGGCCCCTATAAATTCTGCTACTCAAATAAAGTTGTTTTTTTTTTTTTTTACAAATTTAACTTCAAAAGTCCATTGTGCCACTTCTGACCCCTGCATGGGGCCATCTAGTAGATGAATCTTGCACTTACATGAGCCAGAGTGGTGGTGACAAGATGGCTGACAACATGCTGTTTTGTTGCGCTGGAAATCAATCCAAACAAAACCATCTTCTCAGCAAACCATCAGATGGTAAAATTGTGTTTTTTTTGTTAATTTATTTCATATCATGTTGCAGAATGCCTATGTTTTATATATATATTTTGATAAATTAGCAACTCTGAGCTAGTTCAAAAAACAAGGGTTAAAATGGAAAAAACATATAATTTGGTGTTCAGTGAACTTATAGCAGTCATTTAATGTATAATTCATAATTTTCCAAGGGAGAAAATGGTTCTTGGGTTCTCCAGGGCTAAGTAAACATTTTGCTGAGATTAAGTGTGCTTGGCTTGTAATACACGTTTATCCCTTATTTTCGTTTGTTAGCTAACGGCCAGTCAGAGCTAACACCGTTGTAGTCCATTCAAATCGTATTCTTTCTTCTTCTTCTTTTTCTGCTTCTTCTTCTTCTTCCTCCGGATACATGTGCTTATATGTTTATTTCATGAAACAATGAATGCAGATGGTATGTTATGTTTGGTTGCTATAGTGTGAAAATAATGAACACAATTGACATTGACATATAAGAACCAACCGTTCAATTCTAATGATATATTCTTATAAAATGTGTACTCACACTTGGCTCCTGATCACCCCTGACTAACACATATCTTTACAACTGATATTGATTGGTTTAGTTTGCTGTCTAACAGTGAATGGAAAAATGGAAGGGTGAAAAAAAAAAAGCACCACTTTGTACCAAACAGACACTAGCCCACATGGCCAGTCCAGCCGTGGTGTCCTAGTAATATTTTTGTCAGTGCATGCACCAATCATGCCCTCTTCTCCCACTCCTTCATGCAGTGTGTTCTCCTGCTTGCCAAATCTGGAGATCCTGGACGGAGTCCCGATGCTACCAGAAGACCATCTCCATGCTGGACTACACTTCCTACAAATCACAAGGATGTGCAACATTTTGTGACATTTTCCAGGGATGGATACATGCTGTGCGGAGTCACGTCAACTCAGAGGAGAAAGGGGGATTTTTATTTATTTATTTATTTTATTTTATTTTTTTTTTTTACCTTAAGCGTGCCAAAACTATTGCCAAAACCACCATACTTAAAATACACTGGTAGGCAGTTTGTTGAAAGATTAACCAGTTATGGTCGCGTCTTGTTTAACCCTGGAGAACCCAAGAACCCTTTTCTTCTTTGGAAAATTATGAATTATACATTAAATGACTGCTATAAATTCACTGAACACCAAAATATATGTTTTTTCAATGTTTTTTTCAATTTATTCCCTAATTTAGAATTAGGGCGAAATTTGACCCTTTGGGATTTAGGGGTATCATTTCGAAAAATCTGAATAACAAAAACTGTCAGTAAACTATTTAGAATTTAAGAAAATAATCAATCAAATATACAGCTACATTGAACAATATACTTTTTTTGTTTTATTTGTTGCATTTTAGCCATCTTGTCACCGCCACTCTGGTTTATGTAAGTGCAATATTCATCCACTAGATGGCCCCATGCAGGGGTCAGAAGTGGCACTCTGGACTTTTGAAGTTAAATTTGTAAAAAAAAAAAGAAAAAAAAGGTCTTCGTTATTTAAGTAGCAGAATTTATAGGGGCCAAATTTGACCCCGTGGGTTCTCCAGGGTTAAATTGTGTCTTAGTCTTACTGACGATAATGGAATGGCGAATTACATACCATTGAACATGCCTGTGTACATGCTTCACCGTGCTGGGATTAATTATTCATGGTAATATTAAAAACATTAACCCTTGTTCTCTGATAGTCCACCAAAAATGATGCTGTACTGTACTGCATGAGTACAGCCAATCTACTTATGCATCAAGTTGCCTTATTAAAGATCATTAAAGCAGACCCAAACTACCACTTACATGCCTCATTGGCATGGGTTTAAGTGTGCATGTTTTATCTGTGTGTGTGAGCAAAGAATAACGTCTCCATGTTGGTGGGGGAGAGACCATTAGCGCTGCAGTGGGGGCGATTAAATGCAGAAGACAAGGTTCGGGTCAGGAAGAGGAGCTTGTGATCAGCAGGGAGTAGTTTTAAAATGTAATCAATCATCTACAGCTGTTTTACTTTACAGTTTTTTTCCCGCTAATGTCATGGGCAGGCAATGTGATCACAGTTGGGAGCTGGAGCCTGGTCACAGCAGAATTTCAATTACAGTGAGCAATTAGAAGACACATTTTGCATTACTTAATGTTGGTATTTAGGCAATATGCCATATTGTCATCTTCTTAAAAAATATTTGCCCAAGTCATTTTTTTGTGTGCAAAAATTATATATTTTTTGCCTAAACCATCTCATGATATAAATGGTTTAATTCCTGAAAAAATTACTTAGTTGATATGCCACATTCACGAACCCTTCGAAATGTTATGACAATGTGTTAAACATTGTGTTTTTATGACAATATCATACCACAACTCATGGCTGTATTGTTGGCAGGTTTATTTAAAAGAAAAATGTGAAATGACCTAATTATGAAACCAATTACCAGCTCAAACAAAATACAACTGAAATCATCTTTATTCAACACAAAACATTGAATTGACAAAACATGATTCATTAAATCACACTTTTGCTTAAAATACAGTTGAAAAATATACAAACAGACAGCATGTGTTTTTATTGTACATTGTAACGAAAACTGCATGAGTTGACAATTTGAAATAGTTGTGTAGTGAACAGTTGTATAAGGCAGTATTTGCTAGTTCACATGTTAACTTTGACCTCTCTTTCCCTATATTATGCATTCACAAATACAAATTGTCTTAGAAGAGGCATAGGTACGGAAAGGCACGTGTCGGTGTGACGAGCTTAGTTTTGAGTTGCACCTTGCATGATTGTCAAGAGGCGTCACAGTCAATCAACAATAAATAAGAGAACAAGTGATTGACTGGAATGCCAGATGGACATTTGACTGTTTCTCTTTTTTTATACATACAGTACTACTTTACCTTTTTTACTTTACAGTCATCTGAATGAAAATACATTATTTGCATTTAAAACAGAGAGGGCATGAATATAAAAAAAAACAACAACATCGTACAGCATATAAAACCATCTCCACCCTTTACATTCGGTCCAATTGCACAGTGAAAGCGGATCAGTTCCGGCACAAGCCTTCGCCAACTCCAGACGTCCTGTCCCAATCGTCCTTCTAGGAGTCTTGACTGGATGGCTGTTAGCTTCCTTTTTGGGAACGAGGAAGAAGAACCTCTCAGTGTTTATGTCAGATTCACATCTCTGCCCGTCGATTGGTTCCCTTTTGTCGACCAGGCCCCTCTTCCTCAGCTTCCTCTTCCTCGTAATTATCTTCCTCAGTGTCTTTGCCGTGAGCCGCCTGCTTGTGTGGTCCCTGCATACACGTGTACGTCATTGTCACTAGTGTCTTAACAAGCACATTTTCAAAACATTTAGTAGGAAAACCGGAGGTCGACAATGTCCACACTACATTTGAACAGATTGCTTCACTATACTTACCATCCACACAATTAGACGGAACATCAAAATTGTATATGAAATGAAAAATTCTGCCTGACCCTATTTCCTTCTCCAGTGGCCAAGGATGTTTAATTGAACTTATGTAAAAGACCAGCCGCAGGAGCAAGACACCTAATTTGAATAATTTATTAAAATATGCACGGCACTCTGTACGCAATTTTTTTCCCAATATCATTTTTTACTCTCCTTGGTTGTGTTTGTATCCACACCGAATTAAGCCACTCTAACTTCTTTTCCAACTTATTTTCTCTCCTCCTCCAAATCTCTAAGACCTTTCTTTTGGTTTTAATTATTATTATTATTTTAATTCCTTATTGCCCCAGAGTGCTCCATGCAATACTTTATGTTTAAACTCAGCTGCAACCGGTGATGTCTTAGTGTGTTTATTTTCTGGTTCGATAAAGGATTTTATTGATTTTGATTGAACTCACTGCTAAGTATCACACAATAAAAATTGTGAGAATTTTCCTCTTTTAATTTCATTTGATTAAGTAGTTGGAAGCAGTATATTGACCATACTGGACAAATACTACATGATCTTTTGTAGGCTGTGATGTGTACAAACAACCTAAAAAATGGATACACTGGGTAACTTACCTGTTCTATGTTCTCCTCATTATATGTCTCTTCTCCATCCTCCTCCACTTGGTCCTCCCGCTCCTTCTTTTCCCCACCAGCAATGTCATCCTGAGCCTTCAAGGTCAGAGAGGCACGACAATACTGACTCACATAGTTGCATTAAAACAATTGGATAAAACATTTCACAACAAAGACGTTGAGAGTAAGATATTGAGTGAACTAGAGCACCCCTACTGGTTGCAGTACTGCACTCCATTTTAAGTCAAGCTCTTACAAAAATAGCAACATTCTATTACGGTACTAACAAGACAGAATTCTTAAAACTATCGCAACAAATAATGGTGTCACTCACCTCCTCCTCTGCTTCCTCCTGGTACTGGTCATCTAGATTGTCTTCCTGCTGATCCGGATTTCCAGCAATCTGGACAGACACACACACACGTTCGCTAACGTGATGTTATATGGACACTTGGATCATGTCTATGGAGGACCAAAACTAAAAATAAATAAATGACTAAATAAATGATTAAAAGTGAAAATAATAACAGATATAAAAAAATATATATTTCAAAAATTAAATTAAAAATATATAAATGGAAATAAAAACAAACATGTATCCTTAAATTTAAAAAAAAGTCAATATAAATTAAAAAAAAAATACAAAAACTGATTCAAAAAATAAAATAAATACAAAAATAAATGTCTAAATAAATACAAAAATAAATATATAAATGGAATTAAATATCAATAAATAAATAAAAATGCTGTGCTCTTACATTTATTTATTTCATGCTGCAGACGGTCTGGTCTGTCTGCCAGGTCGAAATGTTATTCAAATGAGGGGGCCGTTCTAAGTGTGTCTTGGGTTGGGCTCCGCTGTTGGAAACTGCCTTTCAATGAACGAGTGAGTGGGTCGGCGAACTAGGAAGTCTCGCCATTCAACATTTATTTTTATTTTTTGAATGTCGTTTTTTATTTTTGTATTTATTTTTACTTTTATTTATTTATATATATATATCCCTATTTGTTGTATTTATTTCCATTTATATATATATATATATATATATATATATATATATATATATGATTTTTTTAAATTTAATTTTTGAATTATATTTTTTATATCCGTTTTTATTTTCACTTTTATTCATTTATTTAGTAATTTGTTTATTTTTAATTGTGGCAGTTTTGGTCCTCCATACATGTCATCCTCATCGTGTTGGCCTCAATCCTGTCAATCCTCACTGGATATATTACATTTCTTCTTAGTGCCTTCACTTACCACCAGCTCGTCCTCTATAGCAGGATGTTGGTGGCCTTGGTGTGAATCTACGTGCTGGGCATGTGCTGCCGGCTCCTCCTCCTCCTCTTCTTCATCCTCAACCACCTCATCCTCAGCAGCATGATGATGTGACTGGTCTTCCTCTGCTTCTTCAAACTCGTCCTCTCCCTGGTTGTTGGTGTCATCCTCAGGGTTCAGCTCACCGCCGCCGATGACACCCTGAGGTAGAGTCAAAGTGAATGTTTTTTTTTTTCTTTCAGTATCTCTAACAAGGTTAAGAACAGCTGGTCTAATCTATTTGTAGTATCAAGTAGTAATGCGACATTCCCAAAAAAACTTCTGGAAATAATTTCTGACCCATGACTAGGAAAAAGTCTCTTACTGACCAGGGAAATGCTTTAGCTCTAATTTCCTCCTCACAATCTTGAGGCACAAACACCAAACTGATGCTAACTGAAAGAGCTGTAGGTAAACATGTTCATAAGTCTTTTTATTTTGCGTTTTCTATATCCAGGTAACTTCTCTGTATACTATGAGAATAAACTCCAACGTTACTTAAAAATATATATTTTTTATGAAGTTAACAGATAATTCACTTGATTTTTTTCTCATTTCCTACAGGAAATTTTGCTCTGAAATTGAAATAATGGAAAGTCTTCAGAGCAGCCTGAAACAGGGCATATCAAACATATGGACATAGAAATAAAAATAGTGATCCACATTTGTTTTACTTTTACTGGAGGAATTTATGTTTTCCATTTAATGTTTTGAGTCCAGAAGGAAACCATACCTGCTTCCAAACGCAAATGCAATGCTATTATCAGGCGGTCTGCGCTCTACAGAGGGCTATTGTAAATTTTGGTTGTAGTAAGTAGATTTAAGTGGTGTATGAACACTGTTGTGCACATGCAAACAAAGGACAAAAAAGTACCTGCTGACGACGTGGCACCTTCATGTCATTGTGTAAAAAGAGAGAATGTTTTTCTGTGGAAAAAAGATTGAAGCAAATGAGTTCAAGGTTGCAGGCACATAGATGGCAAAAATGCTCTGTTTCACCTTTTTTATTGTCATTCAGATGCACTTGGTCTATATTATGGTCCATATTTTCATACTCGGCCTTCTTCCTGAAAACAAATGACAAGAATGTCTTAGAAATGGCACATTTCGAATTAAAAAGTATTCATTTGCTGGAAAAACATGCCTATTGTGACCTTATTTGGAATTTATCTTTACGTCACTCCTCTGCATGTACCTGACTGTGATTTCATCTGACCTTTTTTGCTCCTCTCTTAGCAGTTGCTCCCGTCGGTCTGCCTCCTGATGTTGCTGCTTCTCCCGCTCCTGCTCTTGCTTCAGCTTGGCCTCCCTCTCCCTCCGTAGCCTCTCTCTCTGGGTCTGCAGGGAGTCCTGTCGCATCTGGATCATCCGGCGCTCGTCGGCCTTCTGAGCCTCCAGGCGCTGCTGTTCCTGCTGCTGCTCGTAAGCGGATTTGGGGCCCTCCACCTGACCGTGTGCCTCTTGCCGGTGCTGGACTTCTTTCTGGACAAGAAATGAATTACATTTATTTGAATGTAGTAATTAAATGAGACACAGCAAATTAAATGTTTTTCAAAATTGGGCTTGTTCACATAAGCAAACTTATTCTGACATGTTGGCTATCCAAGGCGTTCTCATCTGGCTGTTCCACTTCTAGCTCGCCTTCCTCCTCCTCCTGCTGCTCCTCCTGCTGTTGATCCGGGTCCTCCTCCTCTAGCTTTTGAGGCTGTCCTGCTTGGGCCATCTCCTCCTCAGCCAGCTCCCTCTTCCTCTCTGCATCTCCATCCTCTTCTTTTTCTGACAAAATGTTCTCCGACCTGGTGGGGTGAGACTGGACCTTGGGCTGAGAGTGGGCCTCTTCCTCTTGCTGGTCCAACTGAGACAAAATTTTCACGTGAACAGAATTTCTTTTGGGTAAGTCAAGAGGAAAAAAACGTTCACATTACCCTGGATGCAGTATCATGGTGATCTCCTTTCAGGACAGGCACCTCCTTATTTGGCTGCTCCAATACGAAGGCCTGCTGGGACTTGGGATCTGGTTGCTGGAGCACAGGGTTTTGCTCGGACTGTCTCAAGTTCGGTGCCTTGTTCAGAGACTCCTTCAGCTCTTTGTATTCATTAACTTGTGCCTACAATAGCAGGCACAAAACCACAAGAGGTAAAACATACAGATGCAGAAAAAATGCTTTTCAGTTGAAAGCTTAGACTAGTATTTATTTATTATTAACACAGCAGCAGGCACAAGTCTTATTTCCATACTATGTTGTTCCCATGTTGGATGAACCCCACTAAACTGTCAGCCTACCTGAGCTGCCGCTAGCGCATTCTTGTGGTCTTCAAGTGACAGTGTGATCTGATCGTGTGACGTCTTCAGGTCTTGATGTCTCACCTGAATACACAAGTGCAATACAATAGATGCAGACACATGTCCATAACAGGCTCACCAAAGAAGACCATATGAAAACTGACAAAACATGCAACAGGCAATATTTAATTCAACCTAAAATGCCTATTCTCACGTAAATTCAGAATAAAATGGCACTAATTTTTATCCTTCCACTAAATTATTTTGAGATCCCAGTGTCTAAAATCTATTACACAACACAGCATATACATGACTGTATTTACCAGCCTGTCTGATAAATAACTTAAGACTCACCTGAGCATCCTGCAGTTGCACGTGAATGTCATGGTGGGCTTTCCTTAGCTGCTTATTTTCCTCTCTGAGGTTATATACATTATCTGCAGGTAGAAAAGGGAGGCTTAAAAAAAAAAAGCATGAATTCTTAATTGCATTTCCTATAGTGCAATATTATCCTGGGCTGCTTCAAGAAATTGGTGTTTTCTCAAAGGGTAGGTTAAATACAAATTTTAAGTGTTACAAATTCCGCCTAAAATGATTTATACACTGGCCAATTTTTTTGTTACAGTGAATGCTTATTTATCTATCTCTTCCCTGGAAATGTAGGCATTAGGTAGCACCCAAGGACCACTAGAGTAGCCCATGGGCCTATTCTTAACTCATTTGCTCTCAAAAATGTATAAATACGTTCTAGTTTTAATATTACCAGTGTCCCAAAAACGTAATTATACGTGTTTTATGTTTGTTTTCATGCTAGAGCATACAGAAGGCTTTGATGCAGCTGAAGAGAACAGTTGAAGCAATGGTAGTTATTACAAAAACAGCCAGCAGGTGGCAGTAGAGTATAAGAGATCAAGCAGGACCACGTTGAAAAAAAGCTATTTTCTGCACAGTTTTAAACAGATTTGTGAATAATGATGAAACATAGATATATTCTAATGCTAATTGCTGCAAAAGTGAAAGAGGTGTAAATATAATTTTCTTTTTAATGAATGAAGAGACTCTAATCTTTCTTTTGGTTCTATGTTTTTGTAGCAATAGAACACAATATTCTGTGAGCCTTGCAAAATCTGTCAAAATCCAGTAAAACAGCCGGGAGCGAAGGGGCTTGCTTCAGTGAAAATGGCTGGGAGTGAATGAGTTAAAATAAATCACCAGTGGTGGGATATTGCGTTTTCCTAAGAATGCTGTAGAAGTGACCATTTGAAAATGTAACCACAGAGATTTATAGAAATTGTGCATCATATTGACATTTCCTACCTTATTAACAGAAATCATCACGATTAGTGTTTTTAGGTTGGGATACATAATTAAAAGTAGCAATACAATTAAGACAATTTGAGCAAATTTGTTGTTTTAGAAGTGTGTACCAAATGTAGCCCTAGCAATGTTGTAGAAGTACGCATTCCAAAACACTTGCAGAGATTTACAGAAATAAAGTGTTGCATATTTATACTTATCCATTTCACAACTTATTTACGAAATCCTAACTGTGAGGCATAATTCTAACCACGAGCTATATCAACATCCTAATCATTTGGGTTCCTGATTAAATGTAGTTCCCAGTTAAGTCACAAGGTGGAGACAAAGTATAAATATTGAAAGTGTAATAATGCAACTGTGTGAAAACAGACTGAGATCAACTCGAACCATTCATTCATATTTTACAATTATTTGAGTGACCAAAATGAGCACCTTTAAGCTGGGCCACCTCGCTTTCTTTGACTTGCTGCATTTTGTCGTAGCGCTCTCTGTGCTCATCGAGCAGGCGACTGTGATCATTTCCCTGCACTTGATGCTGCTCCTGCAGATCATAAAACTGCTTCTTCAGATCCTCGTGCTGGTTCTGAGAGACAGGCGCAACCATATGGTCATTCCTTCATTTCATATCATGAACATTTCAGTGTTTTGTTGGGACAAAGTATAATCGAACCTTGAGCATCTGATGTTGCACGTGTAGCGAGCTCAGTTTGCTGCTGGAGTCTTGCTGTGTGAGCACACAAACAGAATGTTGCAGAAACACACTTCTCTTTATTGTTCGGGCTTACTAGTGAAACAGCTAGAGACACACCACACACATTGAACAATGGGAAGCAGACGGACACAAAATAAATATATTTGACTGTATAATTGGAAAAAAATGGAAAATCTTGTACCTTCTCCTTATTCAGTGACTGCTGTGATTCAAGTTTGTAAACCAGGTAATCTGGAACAGAAAAAAAAGGTTTGTTTAAAAAAAATATATCAAACTTGTTTCAAAAGTGAACAGCGTGACTTTTGAAGCCGACACAAGGCAAATTAAGCATCAGTTTTGGTAATTCCACATAAAGTGTCTGTGTGACATCTGAATGAGACAAGACCAAATATTCTATTGTTTCACCTTCTTTGGCCTTTTTGTGCTCTAACCTCTCCTTCTGAAGAGACTTCTCCAATCTTGACCGATGCTCATACACCACTGCAAATGTGAAAAGATCAACAAGAGGGAAACATTGGGAACCGGTGACAAAGCAGAGAAGTTCAATTGTGAGCATTTTAAAGCAAGCATTTTTGATTGATCATTGACAGTACAAAATTTACATCTTTAAGTTAGGAGACTTAAGACCATCCTGAAGATGCTTTTGGCCCTTCATTAGACCTGGAGTACAAGTTTAGGAATTAGGAGCATAGGAAAAAAAAAAAAACAATACTTTGATCGAATTTATCTTTGTTTTGTATGACATACAGTACAACACACTACTGTGGGATAGTGCTTCCCAGATTTCATAAAACTAACACAATGGCCACTGCATGTTTATGGACGCAAGTGCACTATATGGACACAATTACATACACGGGAAACGAAAACACACCATTTGCAGCTATAGTTATATAGTTTCCTTTTGTGCCTGTTTCTTGGAAGGGTGGGGAATTAATCACAGAGTGACTCACAACACAATAGTTTGCCAATAACAACAAGAGTATTACATTTGCAATACAGTGATCAGTGATGCTATGTACTGGGGGCGGGGGGGGGGGGGGGGGGTGACCCATGAAAAACAATTTCAAGAAACAGACTCAAGAATACAACATTTTAGTGAACCAAATTATGCACTTTATCAGTAAAAGGAGAGAAACTGAAATGAAAGTATCCGTTTGATTATACTCGTATTGATTAATACAGACGCTCCCCTACTTACGAACATTCGAGTTACGAACAACGGTACATACGAACATGTCTGCGCACATGCGCGAATGTCAAAAAATGTTCGGAAAGAGATGCTGTAAGTTAGATTTTGTAATGCGCACCTTTTTCCGAGTACTGTAGTGCTTCTTTCCGCCGCTAATACCGACGCTTGGCGCTGTGAGAGCTCACCCAGCATTGGAGGCTCAGCAACGTGTCGAGGAGGAGGAAGAAGAAGAAACGCCTGTCGCTCATAGATAAAGCCATCGCACTCTTCGAGCAGAAAGACCCAAATATTGAACGTTGCACAAAGGTTGCAAATCAATTGAGTGATGCCATACAGTGCTACCGCATCATTTATGATGAAAAAAGAAGAAAACTGTGCAATCGTAGTTAGATCGCTTCTTTCGGCCAGTTTCTAGTAAATCCTCCAAGGAAGATACTCATCAACCCTCATCTTCTTCTCCGCGACCCTCAACTTCTTCCTACATTGAAGTTACGGAGGAGGAAGTAACTTTTGAAGCCCATTCCAGCGACGACGAAGAACCTCTCATGATATAAAATTCTCCTCTTCCTCCTCCTCCTCTCCTTAAGCATCGAGTACATCTTCCAAAAGTAAGTTAAACTTCATTTTATTTATCTTATTACGTACATGTACATACTGTGTGTGTCTCTCGCTCTCTCTCTCTAACATACGTAGTACAGTACAGTACTGTACGTATTCTCTTTAAACATAAATTATAATACAAAATATAGCACTGAAGCAACTTACGAACAAATTCACCTTACGAACGATCGCTCGGAACGTAACTCGTTCGTAAGTTGGGGAGCGTCTGTATCAATATTGATGGCGTTAACTTGATTTTCAGTTTTTTTAAGTTGAACACCACTCCACTAGTACTTTTGCTGTAACAAACTGACCTCAAGTTCCTACAGACCGAGATGAGACTATCCTCCAAAATTCGGATAAGCCAATCATACGTGCATGTTTTGAAATGGGAAGTATAGAAATGAGAGTAAACATTGGTAAGCTGAAGAACTAGCATTGAAAGTTTATATTTTGTACCACTTGATGGATCATCAACAATAGATACAGGTTGGTGGGCACAATAGTTAGACTACAGAGAGAAGCAGCAAGTTGCCACGAAACCAATATTATTGACATTGTCATTCTGTAGTTGTGTTGACCTATTTCAAAAGGTTACTACCATTTTGACACTTAATGTTCCACACTAAAGCATTTTTCCTTCTTTTTCTTTTTTAAAAACTATACTGTAAGTGTAAAAATAGTGCGCCGTGGCCTTTACACTGTTAAGATATAATAACATGTTGATATTGTTACATCTCTATTAATTACTAGTATAAAATGTCTTCTACAACATGCACACAGACACAGTCCTGTTCTCTGTTGTGGAAGAATCAGCAATCATTGTCTAGGTTTTAGACTCATTTCCAATACAGCCTGATGAAAGTGCATTAGCGGAGTGTGAAACAAGGCAGCACTCTATGGAGATGACCTTTACAGGTCTGCTGGTATAGATAGGGCAATGATTGGATCTGTTGAGTGGGCTGGTGGCTTACAGCCCAAATGCTGTCAATCACAGCGCAAAGAGGTCAGCACTGGTTGTTTGAATGCTTTGGTATAATTTGCGTTAAAAGAAAGACAAGATGGGCCATGTTAGAAATGAACAAAGTTCCTTGTTTGTTTTTTCTGTGTGTGTGTGTGTTTGTTTTGAAACTCCCTCTATAAATTGCCTGTACCGCTAATCCCCATTCGTAAACTTAAAATGTAGGACATAGAAAACGTCAATCAACAGTCACCCATGGATCTCAAGTTACACAAGCAGTATAAATGCTGAATGATCAATTCCACTATGTGAATACAAATGCGCTATGCAAGATAATGGCCTATTCCAGTTACAACTTCCATTGGTGTGTTCTCAGGAAGCAAACAAGAAAAACAGGTACACTTGAAGCACTTTTTTATCTTTTTAAATGAAATCCCTTCCAAATCTGACAAAACGAGTTTGTCATCATACCACTTTAAAATGGCTTTCACGTATTCCTTAACAGCTACTCAGCATTCTGTAATGGAACAGAAATGTGTCAATACCAGTGAACGAGCTGCCCCATTTACACACCATCAATGAAGCGACGCTACGGCTGGAGTTGGCCTAATGGGCATAGCATTCTATTAGGCCTTCCGGACTTGGAGAACCTGTGGCACGGTGCCAAGCCATAAAGAGTCTGTAAAATGGGCTTTTGTCTTGAAATGGAAACGAAAGCAAATAAGGCTGCCCACTCAGAGACAAACAAACAACAACAAATATTCTTATTCATAATGAATGAATATACAGGCCAAGAAAGTCCGTTTACCATCTCGTATTTTTAAACGAATGACATAATAACACCAAAGCAAAAACAAGCTAAGTGCAACATTCTTGAGTTGACTGTGTTTAAGGGTATTAGAAATAAATTAACATGATATTAGTTTGATGATATACAGTAGCTAACACATATTTCCGAGTATGTTAGTCTTCTTCTCTACCACCTTAGTTTGATTGTATGATGTTTCAGTCGAAAAGAAGATGTTACGTGGGGCAATTTGCTTCCAAGAGAGTCAGAACGTCGGCCGGACGATGATAAAAAACAAATGTGTAGACCGGTTAACATGATTGTTGAGGGACTGATCAATTAACTTTTATGTTGCTTAGTTTAAGGCCACAGACATATATTTTGGTAGTGACATGGATGGAATTCATTATCACAAGCTAAACTTCAGATGATATTAGCTAGCGCTGATGAACTGTAGCAGATGTTTTTGGCTTAGCTTGCGATTTATAGCATTGTCTAGGTTGTAGAGTATAGACTACACACAAGTGTGTGAGTGTGGTGTGTGCATGCGTGCGTGTGTGTGTATTTAGCATTAAACCCCACTACCTCTGAGGGTAAAAAACAGACAATCCACTTAGCTGGCAGTTGAGCTCTTTGCGAAAACCTAATCTGGTCAGTCACAAGATTAAACAGCACCCGGGATAAAGGTCATGACCTGTCTTTCAGTGATCAACCATCAGACTAGAGTACACTGTACTTACAGCTGAGTCGCTACAATTTACCTATCTCTAAGATCCGGGTGCTTTACGTATGGTGGTCCACTATGTAGTTTTTGCTGTAGTAAAATAGGTAAGAAGAAGTGGGACAACTTTGTCTGTCTAGTAGTGTACTGTAATGCCTCACACCGAATGGAACTCAAGTTTGTTATTATTAAAAAGTTCCAAATGGCACACAGATGAGTATTGATGGGCGTGGAGCACTAGAAAAACATAAAACTGTAGGCCCATATGCTTCCAGTTGAGTTGCTTTCCTATTCAACTGACTTCATTATTTGCGCCTATAATTTGTGTCTAATCTTCCGCAGTCTGCCATGTACGTGTAGTTGCTGCAGAGTTGGAGCTGGGAGTGATGTCAGGTAAAACGAAATGCGACAGCTTTTTCTGGTTTTGATTTTAAAAGTATACTAAAATGCTTCATGCCGATTTGAAATCAAGTTCGAGATATTCTTCAGTTACAAATTGTATTTGATCGGATAGGCACAAAGTCAAGTTTCACAGAAAATCCTTCACAAACCCACATTTGACAAATACTAGCGACATCCCTTGGCTTGATCTAAACAAACAACGAGCTCAAAAAGGAATTATTAAACCGAGCGTGGTGCAACAACATGTCACGCGCAAAGTGAGTCAACACGTCACCGTGTTTACCTTGAAGCTGAGCCGACAGTGACTCTTGGTGCTGCTGATACTTGAGTGCCATGGATTGTGTCCTCTTGAGCTCCTTGTTCATCTCGTACGACACCATGCCGCCGTACATCACTCCGCAGACCACCGTGAGGAGCAGGAGAACCTGGAAAATCCTCCGCTGCCTCCGCGAGCACACCCCGTTTCCCATGTTGTACCCGCGCCCCTCCCCGCCGCCTGAGCGAGTAAGCTCCGTCTCTGCTGCTGGAAACTTCCCGACTCAACTCGCGATCTCACCTCTCACTCCTCAGTCCAGAGACATTTGCACGTAGGCGTGATGAGTTGAGGTAAACATTACTTTCGCACGGTAAACAGTCTTTCGTCTCACTTCTAAAGTGGCCGCGCAGATTTTCCCTGACGACTCTTCGTTTCCAGAGATGTAACACGAAACTGGCCCCCTTCTCTTCGTTGCGTTTTTCTCTTTCTGATTTAACCTACAGAAGTTGTGTGAAAAAAGTTAAGTCTGAAATCGCCAAACAGGCCTGCATGGCACCTTTAACTTAAGTTACGTGTCAACCCGGTAGATCTCTGCCATCCAAACTAAACTAAACGGGAAGTCCCGCCCCGCGAGGAAACAGTATTTACATAGACCCGCCCCTACAGAAATACCGTTCACCTATTGGTAGTAAGAGATGTCAATTAAAAGCAGCCCGTGAACGAGTGGTACTTTTATGTACGCTGTTATGTTCATCCATTCAATTGTATTCATTTAGGTGTCACACCCTCTGAAAGCGCTTGCCTTTACATTCCTAGGAAATTAGTGCAATCATGCATATATGTTTTGTTCTAATTAAATCATCAGTGATTAGCTTTGCCATCTTTTCACTAATCTTTATCGTGATTAATGATTAGAGATGGGTAGTAGAAATACAGTCAAACAGACATAAAGACAAACAATGTAAGTATTTTTCACTCTTTTGCAAATTAAACAGGTTCACTTGTCATGTATAATTTGTGTAATACCCCCAATATTATTATTTTTAAAAAATATGGACATAATACATGCATTCTGTAACCTATGTGTAAATTATGTGCTCTTATATTTCATTTCCATTTCTCAATGAATAGATGAAAGATCCACTATTCTAACTCAACAACAAAGGGTTTGAAGCAAACAGCAAAACACACTGATTTCCCCCCAGCGCAATGGGCTGTCTTGCATAAAAAAAAATACTATTCAAGCACAGCACTAAACTGCTGAACAGCAAGCCAACGTTAAGTGTAAGAGCTAATTTTGTGCCCCCCCCCCCCTTCAAAAAAATAAATACAATAAAAATAAATTCACTCAAAATTGTAATTATTGAGGTACAATGTCTGTCCTGCATATCATTCAAAATCCACAATAAATAAAAAATTGCCTATATGTAAGGCAGTATAAAATGCAATGTAAAAGCAACTGCCATGTCTGTCATCAGGTTAATGGTGATATTACAACTTAAAACTACAGTTGATGCATATTTGCAATTTGGTACCCACAAATTTGCATTGTGACGGCGGCTTTTTTTATTTCCATGATTTTTTTCTTCTTCAAAATTTACCAACCATAACATTTTTCAGTTTTGACTGACAGGGTCAGAGAGGAATTTACCAATCTGCTCAATACTGTGGCTGAAGTTGGCAGTGATATAGAAGAGCTCATAATGGTGACTGTTTGTAATATTTGACCTTCTCATGTGGCTACAAATATATTAGAAACATTTCAGAATGATGGTAGTGCAAATCAACCCCAACCACCCATCTTCATAAAACTGCACAAGACCTTGTTTTGTTTGCTATGGTAAATCCACAAGAAGAAGCTAAAGCAGATATTTTATTAAATGACTTTATTGCTTATTCAGCCAACATCAGTCAGATGCTGTGGGCAGTGTAAGTAAAATAACTACATATTTTTGTTCACGCAAATAATTTCATTGCTCAGTGTTACCGTTGCTTTTACTGCGCACATGAAAATAAACATCTTAAATACTTGTAGGCTATTATAAGCCAAAATGTAATTTAATAAAAACTCAGCATTACAGTATAGCATTTACAAACATATTACAAATGACAAAGTGTGCATTATTATTTGAAAAGCATTCAGGCATCCATTTTCTGAAATGTTCATCGTCCTACTAAATTTATTACCCTATCAAGTCAAAGTTAAATTAAGCATTGGAAATTGAGCATTTCCTTCTTTTATCACAGTTTGCTGGTTTTCCAGTCAACAGCATGAAGTCACAAAGATGTGGATGGATACAGAATAAAATCTACAAAGAAAATGGTGGTGGGGAAGCTCAGGTGTGCTACAAGACTGATAGCTCCTCTTCCTCACAAAGGAGAGGTTCCGCTTCCAGTGCAGCAAATGTTGCATATCTTTTGGCAGAGTCATTCTTCCTGTACAAAACAAACTGGATTGTTACCTGCAGGTCACAAAGGTCAAGGTTCTTTCAGTCATTCATTAAGATGCATTCAATGTTCAATTCATCAACAGGCAGCACATTCACTCCTCTCAAGAGTTAATTATTCTGACGTCATGCGGCACCATTCTGACAGATGGAAGATTACCTTAACAAGACTAGAATGTCAACAGATGACATGCACTTCAATTTGTGATTAGAAGGATACAAAGAAGTCTAGAACTAAGACTCCCAGACTGCCGACGAGCCAGGCCAGATGCTTAATGATGAAGTTCTGTTTCGAGTCCTTCAGTGTGGGTAGGACCACTATGACGCTCAGCCCATACGTCCCATTGCCCATCATGGCCAGCGCAAACAGCAGGTAGGAGGTGCCCTCGGTCGACTGCCGTTGGAACTAGAACAGAAAAAAAAAACATTTACAAACCCAGGAAAAAAAAATGTTCTATGCTAAAATGTTGATAGGAAACATGATGCTAAATTCCTGAAGATTGTACTCAATTCAGTGTTGTAGCAACAATTTTAACCCAAAGTATTGAAAATGATTAATGAAAACTATAACAAGAACGAGCACTGTGTTTGTATTTACTCATTGAATGGTATGGAGGCGCGCATGCCTCGAGGTTTCTCCGAAAGTGAACGATGATGACTCGAATTATTAACAGACACGGACGGTTGAGCCAGGATGATTCTTCAGAACAACATCACTATTGTCTTCCAAAGCCTGGTTCTCATTTTGACACAAAAAATCTTCCTCATTGGTCCCATGTATGAATAGGCAGTCCTTGAAATTATGTCTGGGGAGAGTAAGCCAGCCCCAAGGTTTTTCATGGGAAACTCTGCACAGATTGCTGATGCCAAGAAAGTGTCACTTACATTTTTATAGAGCTGTGGGAAGCGGGATGAGAGGTAGAAGATGGTGGCCAGGTATCCACATATATAGCCAGAAACTTCCAATGACTTAGATGAAGTTGGTCCCTGATAAGAATGAGAAAAAATTCATTTCATAAACCCCTCTTAACTTCTATCTCATGCATTTCACCTATTTTAGCTGACAAAAACAGCACAAAGTTGTTGTCCAATGAAAACTCTGCAAGTTCACTATGACTATTTTGATGGTGTTTAACTTGACAATAGAGATGCAGCAATGAATCATCAACTTAACCAACCAATCAATCGTTTAGAGACCTTATTCGGCTTAAAATTGACCAAATGGAATTTCAGCCTCTCAACAGTAATGTTCTCAGATTTCTGTAGTCCTAAATAAAAGTAGACTATCCCCACCCCCCTCCCAATCAAAATAAAGCATTTACTAACATCCGCTTTTACTTTGGAAAATGATCGTTCTCGCCTATTTCCAGACATGTCCAACAAGAAACTGAATCATCATCAATTTGTTAGCGAATTTTCTGCACTGTCAATTTGAAATAATGTCCTGTTTTGGAATAAACTGATAGAAAATAATGTTGTTTTAATCCAGTTCATCAATTAAAATTAGAAAAAAAAATCATCAAATTAATAAAAATGGATTATTAGAACAATCATTATTTGCAGCCCTACATAGTAAGATCTGTATTCTACTCATTGTATCGTCAAATCTCTGAAACTAAATGACTAACAAAAACATTTTCGATCATGTATACAAGTAGAACACCTGAACTTGTTTTCTAGATATGTCAATTAAACATGCACTTTTGCTACAGATCCACCCATTCATGCTCATTTACTTTAAGGACTAGCAAATAATAATAATAATATTAATAATAATAATGGCCATCAATTAGTTTTAATTAAGACCTAACCATAGATTATAAATGTCATATTTTTAGTTGATGATCAATATGAACTAGTAGCTCTCCAGTAAAAGACACATGAAAGAGTCTTATTAGACAGTAATGACGAGTACCATTTCTGAACATGGACCTACGAGAGATTCTTTGGTGTTTATATCATCTATGATGAGTTTGGGTAAAACCAGGAGGAGAATTGTTGCACTGAGACACCACAGGAAGCACAGCCATTTCAACACAGGGCTCTCTAAACACAGGCACAATAAAATGCAATGCAAAGATGAGACACATGAAAGTTAAATGGGAAACAAACCATTTACATTACAATTCCGTGAGACTTAATTAGTGAAGTCATGTACTGTCACATTTGAATAAAATATAATCTTAATGCCATCAGGAGTAAATATGTAAATATTTAAGGAAATTGAGCGATTATTTTTATTTTTTTTCCAAATTGACAAATCAATTTAGTGTTGAAAATGGCTTGCTCTTTTTGACGATGCAATATTAGTGGTTGAACAAACCGTCTCCTGATAAGAGATAATTTCAGCAGTACAAGGATTCCGCCAGACACCAGTGTTATGCAAAGCACATTGTGTTACCATGTGAATGAAATGCACTATATCAATAAAGCTGCCTTGCGTTACATTGTCCTACATCTACAGTATATTTATTGTGGTCTTCCAATTGATTGCTTAGCAGCTCCATTTCAAACAAAATATCAACACACTTACTTCTGCTTGAGTTGTTCTTTATTTTGTAATAAATAAATTGTGAGATGAGAATTAGATCTGTAAAGATGTAGAAAACCACCGTGACCACCTGTGAAGACCACATAAGAAAGAAGAAACCATAGTCAGTCAAGTATGGAGATAGGAAAGGAACAGCTCATGTTTCCATTCGAAATCTTTACCGTACCACTTCAAACGTCGTTCAAACAAAAGTACAAATATGGTTACCATAATCTGTATTGGTGCAGACACTCCACGGCAGTACTTTTAAAATGCTCCAATACTGGGACACCGATATAACTTTACCAGCCTGCCATATAAATTTAACTCCACCCGGGCAGTGACAGAGGAGGTGACATGCTGTGGCCTCCCCCAAATCGCATGAGTTTAGTTGCCATGGCTTTCATCTGCACTTAATGTGCCAACCATGGTGAATATGTGTGGATGAAGGCTTAAAGCAGGTGTGTGTGTTAACCTGAATTGGCAGCTGGCTGGTGAGGTAGCAGCCCGCAAAGCTGGCGACATCGCCACTGAAGAGGAAGAAGAGGAAGCCAAAAGACAACGCTTCATCCACTTTACCATTCTGATAGGATTCATGGACCTGACTAGTAGAGAGACAGGCTGAGATGGAAACCAAAATAAGGCAGACAACTTGAGCATTATAGATACAGACGATATCGTGTAACAAATTGTGGAGATGAAAATGTTTTTCAGTTTCACCATTCCTTTTTTACACCCAATTATGACCGTCATACATTTCAAATAAACCTGTTCACCTGTAGAAGGTCCTAAACGCAAATGTTAGAACATTTTAGGTGGTACACTGGTAGCCTACTTGATGTAAAATGTTTGATAGATAGATAGATAGATAGATAGATAGATAGATAGATAGATAGATAGATAGATAGATAGATAGTCTACAAATGTACTCACGGCAAAGTGGATAGCAGAAAGCAAAACATAGACACGAGCCCGATCACCACGCTGCTGTACTCCCACACATTATCCACACACTCCTCCAGCAGGTAAAAGATCCACGGCGTCCCGTTTACGCACACAAGTCTGTCTAGCGTCGGTGCGCTCCAGTTAGCGTCCACAGGCTCCACATTCTTCCCGGGGAAACGTGCAGTGGCCATGATATGCACTCAACCTGCACAGTCCTTTTGGCCACAAAAACAGAATGTAATGTTATATGCGAATTGCAAAAAAACGCCAAAGTTTATAGATGCAAGCTGTACTTCACCCTGATTTGTGCAGGTCTGCAACTCGTCTCCACCACTGATGTCACTTTACGTGTCGAGTCCTGAGGACACTGGTGAAGTACTGTCGCTAAAAATTACGCTTTTCAGGTCACCCATGGTGGCTAATTGTTTCAGCTAATTCCATTTTGAGCTCTGGTTGCCATAGGTTTATTGTTTACTTCTCCCTAGCTAAGATGGAAAGAATCCCGCGCACCTGACCAAATAGACACGATGGAGACTACAAATTGTTTACAGTCAATTTTTAACTTCCCCCACATACTCGCACGAATTTATAAGTAATACTCGCCAATGATGAACAAACAGTGAAAATGGTGGTCTTGTCTCCCAAAACGAGCATTTCTGATGGCGCCCCTCACTGGTGGTCAACATCATCTGTCAATGTATTTAACAAGGCAGTAAAACATCCGTTTAAATTTTCAGAATAAAGTAAGTGACAAACACATGTATTATTATTATTATTATTGTTATTATTATTATTATTGTTGTTGTTGTTATTATGTACATTTTTGTCCTAATCGCCAAAATATACTAGCTTTATTTAAAGAAGATTGCTTATTATATGAAAAACTGTGTTCAGATCAGCTTTATTTTACCAATTAAACACAGTACAGTATACAGTATCTTGTTGTTTTACTCGTCTGCCATCTAACTGAAAGGAAAGGTTAGATTTTCAGCCCCAGGTTTCCCTTATCTTAATTTGAAATGAGAAATCGTCAACTCTCGGAAGCGCTACACTCGTAGCAGTGTCACCGGTATGAACGATATTTGGGGAAATGCTGCCATTCATTGGTCAGAAGCAGAAATGTTTCCCTAACAAATACAGCATGTATGGAATACTTACTGCATTTTGTAAGTGTTGACAATTTGCTGCAGTTAGGGTATCTTAAAACTCATTTGTTTATTATTATTATTATTATTATTATTATTATTATTATTATTATTATTATTATTATTATTATTATTATTTTATTTTTATTTTTTTCTTTATTTTTTGCGTAATGCAAAAGGAATTGCATTGCATATTTCAGACCATACGTCAGGGATAGGCAACAGCGACCCCTGACCACATTCGGAGTGGTCCCTGGACTATACCGCCCTCCAGTATTCTATTACCACAGTTGTTCATTTTTACTTCCCCTCTTACAAAAGATACAAAAATAAATTGTGTTGTACCGATTATACAGTGGGCCTATGTGGTGCAAAAAGTGTTGAAACAGTTTGTTTTGGTCTTTTTTATTATTATCATAAAACCCTGCCATTGAAAAAGTGCATAATATGTCTCCTCATATAGACTGAAATGACCAATTGGCTTTATGGCATTTATGTCTGTGACTTTCAGACGTCCTTGATAGCATCGTCCAAACCTGTAACCCCCAATCAGTCCACCTGTTGCGGGCTGTACTCTTTTCCACCCACACGATGGCGCCCTTTCGAATAGTAGCCTGCTGAGACAGAATGGGCTTCTCTGTGGGGGAACTTGGAGCTTGTACGAGGCTGGTCAGGATAAAAATGTGTTTTTATGTGTTGCTTTGTATCTCGCCTGGGAGCCTCTGAGCTCCCTGAAAACTGCTAATTCATCCACGGGCTGTGTGACCACAGGTAAGTGGCACGACGCTGTGGGGGTAAGGAACGGGGGAATCAGGTTGTCATGTTGCTCAGCTTGCTGTCATTCGAGACGCGGTGGTACCGGAGCAAAATACGTGAACGTCGCTTAACATTCCTTGATTTCAGGAAAGTTGGCTGCACGCACGGACAGCGATGCAGGGTGCAAATGTAAGCATTCATATAGTCAAGGTGCAATGCGAGTAACTTGTTAATCAGTGCCGATATCAAAACAACAGTATTCAGTTGTACTACACCTGCTTTGCCTCCATCCAGTCGTCGCCCTCTTGGCGCCTAAATCCAATGGAATGTGTTTTGAGTTTACAGGCGAGTTCAGTCGCATTACTCACATTTTTCCCTTTTTTTGTGTTAATGCTGAGGTCCTATTGTGTGGAGGCAGAAAGGAATTGAGGGGGACACTTTTCAAGGTCAAATACTTGTGAGATGGTGGAATTGATTGTAGGTGTAAGACACCTACCTTGACCTTTCAACTTTCCTTGTTTTGCTACCCTTTGATTTCATCTAGTGAATAACCATTCCAATGCCATGCCTGCACTGTAAATCCCCCTTGAGCCTCTGCATGCAGCTTGAAGCAAATTCCTTCATTCACTTGTTCATATGATTTGTTAGAAACACCAGCAGAATCTAATAAGATGCAATGCAAGAGTTGTGTCAAGAAATGGCGATAGAACTATAGTGCCAATTGTAGAGTTCTCTTTATTATCAGGTTGGAACCCAATTCTGATGTAATGCCTACATCTGATTTTGTTTAAATTGTATATTTACATCTGTTATGGCTGGGTTTACATTCATGGAACAAATTGCATGAAGTAACTCCACAAGCGTCAACAGTAGGCAGTGACGGCACAGATGTAAACAATAATGCGCAAATAATACAAATATTAAACATTACATACTATTTTGTTGACCTGGGCTGACTTTTCCCCCTATTAATTTAGATAAGGGTTCCCTCAGCATTATTTAATCATTAACACACAAAATTTACTATATATACACATTATATTTAAAGGTTCATGCTTTATCTGTAGTTTAGATTTAAATCAGGTTTTTCTAATGTGTTTAATTGAGTTGTTTGGATAGATGTGGGTGCGTCTAAGTCAACATTATATATTTCGATGATGTCAAGTTTGCATTGAGAAGGCTATATGGAATCTGTCCTTTTATTGTGCACTTTCATTGGCATACACTTCTGATACACATAGTATATCTTAGTACTGATTTGTTGGCACGTGTAAAAATAAGATAACCACTGATATTGGTAAATTGTAAACAATGTCCATTTGTAAAAAGAGCCTTTAATGATGAATGGTTATAGTTCAATGCACTGAATTATACGTCGTGCAGCAAATGCACCTCTGTCAATTTACAACATTGTAAAAAAAAAAAAAAAATGGAATGTGTATTACAACCTATATACTGAACAAGTAAAAGAGAAGAAGACATGGTAAATATTCACAGTTATACAGCTTTATACGAATCCGCCCTAAAATTACTTTTTGAAGAAATTGGTTAAGTACTTTTTGCATAATTTTACTAACACACAAATAAAGAAAATATATAACCAAAATACTTATCTAAATAACAGCTACATTAATACCTCAAATTTTCCAACCAGAATTAAGCATGATTTGATAATTTTTTGCAATGTAGCCCTTGGATTGGATCTCATTGGAATTAATTGTGGTCATTGTGTGTAAACATTTGAACCGCTTAACTGATCTGACTTTACTGCAATTTTGCATATTTTTACACCTAATTTTAATTTTGACCCGTTACCAGACACTTGCCATGTAAACATAGGCGAGCTCTTCTGATGGTCTTAAGTAATTTTTGCTATAATTTTGACCATGAAATTACGCAATACTCATATACCAAGTGTGAGCTGTAAAGCATCACAGAGTTTGTGTATTCCGGAAAAAGTATGCACATGTATTATTCAAACGTTGCTTATCTTAGAAACACATAAAAAATATATTGTGAGTACTTGAAAAGAGCTTTAATTTTGTCTGCTCACAGTTTGATGAAATGTGAACATGCTAATGTTGCGCTCCACAGTGCGAGACTGTGAGTTTTGGCTGTGAAAGTAAGCAGGGAGTTCATGAATAATGAATCCTTCAGAAAATGCACGTGAATGTGAGACGCTGTTCCACCAGAGCTTTCCCTTTCTACTGTGGAAATCCTCTCAGTGAAGAGTGTGTGTGTGTGTGTGTGTGGGGGGGGGGGGGGGTCCTTTCCCAACCTTTCATTCTGACACAACCATTTGAAATTAATTTGGGTAATTGAATTGAGCCCAGTGGTCCATTAAAGGCAAGATATCAAACAGAATCTGATGACAATGGAGCTGGAGGCTATATAGTGTACAGTATATAGTGTGCAGAGCAAGTCAGGTGACTTAAATCCATTAGAGATGATTAGGCTCTCTGTTATAACAGGCAGGTAAGCACTTAAAAATAGAACTGCAGCTAATGACTAACTTGACTTTTTTTGATTAATAATGTTTGTTAAATGTAAAGGAAATGATGGAACATGTTCTCCATGCATTCTCAAGGACAAAGGAGACATTGTCTGGTACAGCATTCTCTACACTGTGTCCCAGATTATTATGCATATTATATTTAAGTGAAAGAAACATTTAGTTATCCAGAGGAAGTATTTGATATTTGTCCTTTCTCTTCTGCACACAGATATCAGCCTCAGACCGTTTGGAGAATTATTTTCACAGGTTGTTAGCCCAACAAAAGGACAATCAGCCCAGAATGTTCTTCCACATTATTAAACCGGTCACAGTTTTCTAGCATAATGGAGAAAAGGAATGCTCTTTTTGCTGCATAAAAGGTCCAAAAAGAATCAAATTCCGGACAATGGAAGAAAAATTAAGGGAAGTTATTGCCTTTTAAAAAAAGGAAATATGTTTGTTTGTAACTAAGATGTAATTGAAAGGGATACATGACTCATTGAGCCAGCAGTAAAAAGTTCATATTTTGTCCAGAATAAATTTGATAACTTCATTATTTTTCATGTCCAATTAATACCTTTAAAAATTAAATTTTCCACTTGCTGTCTAGTACTGAAGATGACATAACCTGTGCTGAGGAAGTAGGCCATGACCAATCATGGCTCAGTTTGTTGACCATTAAAAAAAAATAAAAAAATAATTATCCATCCATCCATCCATTTACTTAACCGCTTGTCTTTACAAGGGTCGCGGGGGGCGCTATCCCAGCTGGCTTCGGGCAGTAGGCGGGGTACACCCTGAACTGGTTGCCAGCCAATCGCTGTATTTATTTATTAGAGGTTTTTTTAACTACCTTTTTTTTTTTACTGTTAACTGTTAGGCACACTGTATTTTGAATTCAAAAATACTTTTGTCATTGCAGTAGTTTTGTCAAATTAAATATCACATTAAGTATTAAAAAAACAAAACAAACAAAAACAGCTAATGCCTAGGGTAATAATTTGTCATTTATTGTTAGCCTAGTAGCCAGTATTATTGTTATTTTTGTAAAAGTGACATAAAATGTTCACATTTGAAAGATTGGATTTTGTGCAGTTTAATTTGAAACTTTTGCCACAGTGACAATAAAGTCAAAGTCGGATGCATGTCGAGCTCATAATCCCATAAGGGGACTAATTGTTAGGCTCTTAGAATATGCCTTTATTTTGTCTTATGGAGAGAAAGATTCACCTAATTACTTCCCTTATGCTCAGTCTAAGTTTATTGAAGCTATTTTCTGCAGCTCTTGTAGGCGTATAATTCACAATTGTTCGCAGCAGCAAATTGAGAGCATAAATAATGGAAAATTTTCCATTTTGTCTCAAGTCATACACAGATACGCTGTTATGAGGACAGTTTAAGTCAGGCATTTTGTGACAATCTATTCTTGTAATCCATTGCATCAGTCACAGTTCAGTTTGAGAAAGTTTTAGCGACAGCCCCGGGGGACATATTATTTGCCATAAGTAACATGAAAAATGTGTTCAGGATAGGACAAATTATGTATGTGCTTACATGTAGACTTTGGGATGAAAAAGTGGCAGTGCAGTGTTGAAGTGGTTTGAGTAGTGGGTGCATTTGTGTCTTCTCGTTATATGCATGTTTACATTTACTGTATGCATGCTAGTGTGTTTGTCCGCCTCGATGTGTCACTATCCAGACAATTTCTGCAATTGATAAGTTAACTTTGGGAAGATGATCTTGATCCAGAATCCTCATACTTTTTGGCTTTGGTGGGGGGTTGTGTGACCTGCTGAGTTCCATTTTAGTCCAAATATGCAAGCTGCTTGGCTCGGATAGACATCTGATTCTGAAGGTCCAGTTTACTTTAATTTGTGTTTAACGTTTGAATTTCTCAACAAGAATTTGTAGGATTGATGTATTATTTTTTTAACATAAAATTACAGTATTTGACAGTATACATACAGTATAGTAACCCAATGTTTCCCCCTTAAACTCAGTTAAATATGATTTTAGCAAGCTGACTTGTCGTCTATGACTGCTTACGTCATATTGTCAGTAGTATTAGTAATACATGCTTTTGTGGAAAATTGCATGAGCAGCAAAGGAAGTGGATCCTTAACAGATTCACTTTTGTATTAACCAGGGTGGTTGCATATTTCTCAGGTTGGCCTCCAACTTTCCAATAATCAGCAACAAGTGCTATAATGTTTGACTCGAGCATGTACATTTGGCCGAGCCCCAGTGTGAAACAACAATTTGCCATATTCATCCATCCATCCATTCTCTTTATCCCTCATCCACACGAAGATCAAGCTGATGTACAGTTAAAAAAAAAAGATGTTTTTTAGACATTTAGTAGAAAAACAAAAATTCACTGTAATGGCGTGACATAAAAAATTATTATTTTTTAAATGTCAAGCCATTACAGTGAACTTTTGTTTTTCTACTGTAAATGTGATATAAATGGAGGTGGTTGTCCAACATCATGATTACATGTACACCCAACATCATCCTTTAAGTATTATAGCAGCAAGGGGAGACTGTATTGTTCCCTTTAGGAAAAGTGCTTTTGGTCAAACTGCTTTCTCTGTCCGAGCTGCCACTGACTGGAATCTCACTCCTGTTCACGTCAGAAATCTAGACACATACATTACATTGAAGCTCGAACTTAAAAAATGGTTAACTGATCATCAGAAATGTCAACACCAATGCTTCCTGTATTTGTTTATCCCTGGTTGGTTTTAATGTACATTTTAGTAAATGTATTGCTTTTGTTATGAAAATGTAATTTTAACATTTTAATAGTATTTTCGTGAATGTGTTGGGATTGTTGTGCATTCTATTTTTTATTTTACTAGGGTGACATTTATGATCTGTCTCGGGACTGCAGATGAAAAATAGCCTTTTGGCTAATTCTGGCATATTTACTGAAATGTTTATGAATATGTACTGTCCCTGATACAAATAAATCAATCAATTGTGTATGTGTGAGAGATGCCTCACAGGCAATGCAGGTGCACATTACCCAGCTGGATAGAGCTGAATGAACAGTGAGACGTGCAGACAAGGGGTGGCGGAGGAGGGAGGGGTCTGTCTTATAGGTGGTACAAAAGAGCCAGTGTTCTCCTTCTCGCAGTGTGCTGAGTGAAGACAGTAGGAAAGCCAGTGGGCCACATGAACAGAAAGAGTGCAGAGACCCTCAAGTCGAATTGTCCTCACACACCCACTCACTCTCACAGGGCCCCCCAGCAAGCACCACACTCACCCCTCACCTAGTGCCTCAGTTTAACATTCATTTATTTGACTGCGGGATTTATTTTATCGTAGCTACGATGCTAACACATAACTGACTGCAATTTACAACACATAGACAGAGACACACACACACTAACATAACAACTTATGACGGTCAAGTTATTTGTGATTTCCTAAGGCACCCAAAAGTGATTGTCGGGAGTTTGTGTGTGTTTAAAGGTTGCATTCCTGCGCTCGCTCAGCTGGAGCTGGGTGATTAGTAATACCAAGCAGATTGTTTAAATAGTTTTTAAAACTGACATTCTTCCACATGTTACACATTTGTTTATTAAGTGGCAGGTGAATTCGCACTTACCCCACACTTGATTAGGAACACTTGCACAATCTAGTGAGAGCCTCTGTAATTTATATACTATAATACTTTCTTATATGATGCAATGTACGCCACAGCAAACTACAGCTTCAATAATAATATTAATTTTGAATGCCTAAAATAAAAATATAGCTGGCGTGATCCCAATGAAGACAAGTGAGAAATAAAATGGATGGATGGGGAAAATACTGTATATCGTCAGTATCCTGTGAAAAACCCTTACACCCATTTTATTTATTTATTTTTTGTTGCGTTTTTGGGATGTCTGCATTCAATTTAATCCAATAAATGTCAAATTGTTCAAATTTTTTTTTTTAAGGAAATTTTTCACAGAACAGCACAGCGGCGATCTACAAATACTTTTCTATACATAATAAAATACACATATTGATCATTTTACTAATTTCCTTGCACTTACAAATTGATTATAAGCAAAGGTTGTGCAAGTTATCTATATTTATTCTTGCTTTAATTACTTTTTAGCTTGGATTTAGCTTAGATTTTGGGGGTTATGTTACATAATGTTTGCTATTTCACAGAACTAAACACATCAAACATGCAGACTATTTTGCAGTGCCTATAAACCATGTACAGTATCTTTGAGTGATAGCTAAATCTCTTTTGGTATCACTGGCCTAACGGACCAGCAAAGATTCCTGATGTGGTTACCCAGGAAACATGGGCGGGTTTCCATAGCCAACTCCAGCAGCTAGCTATCCAAGTGCTCTTCTTTGTGCTTTTCTTTGGTCTCTTTGGTCTTGCGCCAGTATGACGAGATGAAGAGTATGAGATGGTGTTTGCCTGTGGAGGGAACCAAGTGCAGATTGCTGGCTGTGACACAGATACATATGCTTATAGCTGAGTTGAGCTCCAAGCAAACTCATTCATGATCACAACAAACAGATACACTGGGTGGCTTCTTTTAAGAAAGACTCAAAGGGTGCGACTGAGTGTGTGAGCACAATTCCTTATCTACTTCTACATCACAAGACTCTGTACAATGTAGTCTGTTTATTACCCCCACTAAGTAAATAATGTTTAAATTGGCACCTCATTTTTTGCTAGGAAACTAACTAGCTGGAGAAATGTAGTTACATCATATGTTTTATTGTTAACTTGCACTTGATGAATGAATAAGCGATGAAAAACTGGAGAAAGTGACGGCCAATGAGTCTTTTCCACCGTATTTGGTCTTCAGAACAAAAAGCACAATTTTCCTAAAACAAACTGTACTCTATAGTAAACATTTACTTTTATGCATGACATTTGATTTAGTTGGTATTTAAAAGATAGCATTCTTCTGCTTATAATTGAAGTGAGTGACCCAGTTTGTCTTATTATAGTATGCTGTATTTTTATGCAAATGAATGCCTACAAGAAAACATACAAAGTTAACGTCCCAGCATTTGCAGCTAGTGATTGTTTCCTCCCTCTCTCCATCAGGACACTGTTGTGACACGACAACGTTCTCCGGAATATGCTTCGTCTCCATGGTAACAAGCCTCATGAAGACCCAGAAAAACATCGGGCCATGTTGATCCTTTTTCCAACATACCTGATCCTGGATGCCAGGGATGAAAATTTGAATAGGAACATCAAAGTATCACTAAGCTTCCACTACCCAGAATAATGGCAAAAACACAACTGTGATTTTTCAAGGTAGCTGTACTTTATAGTTTTTTGCTTTTGGGATCATACTGGAAATGTTTAAATGGTCCCCTTAAACCAAGAGTAAAAAAAAAAAAAAAGATTAATAATGGAATTTGATCAAATTTGAGTCATCTCTCAACTATTACAGTATGTTGGAGATATACACATTCAATATTAGGGAATTTAAAATTTTGTTGCCCAACGGGTCATAAAGGCGTTTTCTACTAGGACAAGGATGCACCAGCTCTTCAGTCAGGTGCTGGGCCAGAGGGATTTGTCCAGAGCGGGTGATCTGTTTTCTCTGGAGGATGCTGCGATCGAAGACTGCTTGTCACAGGCTCTGGACCAGATCAAGTCCATCTCTTGCTCACCGGTTAGTAGGCCTGTCAAATAGTACTTCTATCTATAATTGGACTCTTAACCGACTACTACAATTCACAAACTTTAATGGAGTCTAAACTTTAAAGTACCAGTGTGTAGTCCATAGCTCCATCTAGTGGTCAAAGAATAGTATTAGGAGCACGCACACCACGGTGGCTCAGAGAGAGCACACTACGCAAGCAATTCTTATTTTGCGTGGGCAAACGAGCATCTCGCGACGGCGACTTGGCAGCCGATGTGAAGCCCGGTGAGCGACGCCGAAAGACCGAGCAAGCCGGAATTAGCCGGAGTAGCTAACGAACGGCTAGCCGGAGTTAGTCGGAGCCATGGGCTGGGGTGGCTAGCGGGTTGAGCTAGTAAAAAAAAAAAAAAAAAGCTAGTAAAAGCCGCGGGTCCGACACCACCACACGGGCTAAATACATTTGCAAAGTTGTCCTTTGGGCATCCGTAGCAGAAAGATGACGGCAAAACATGGCAGCTCTAGTAAGATGAGACTACAGCCATGTAATGTTTTTTTGCATACTATTAAGATAAACAGTCGTTTGTTTTTTTTTTTTTTTAATGAATGAATTATTAGTTCACCACTAGATGGTACTTGCGATCACTGAATGTCCCTTTATTAAAACTGAATTTGGAACATGACCACAATTTTCGGGAAAGATACTAGGCTATGTCTCTGGCGTCTAAAAGCCATAGATGGCAAAAACAAATCGTTAAACAGTCATGTGACATGATGCCTACATGTTGATCAAAAAGCCCTCCACATAGTGACTTTTTTTAGTCTTTTCTTATTTTTGTCTTAAGGGTCACCTTAATTTAAAGACAGTATGTGTCTCATACAGGATTATTTGACCAACGACAATGACCAGGCAGTGGTAGAGATTTGTATCACACGCATCACCACTGCCATCAGGGAGACGAGCTCCATCGAGAGGCACAGCACGGCTCTGGTGGGTCTCTGGGAGTCGTGTCTGGAACATAACCTCACGCCTCAAGGTGACAACACCGAGGACACGCCGCACACCAAGATAGCCTCCGACATTACCAGCTGCATCCTGCAGGTACACGCACGCGCGCACACCCATGCACATACAAAAACAGACATCTACATATACAAACCTTGAATCACACACAAGTCAGCTGTACAGTCATGCACCTGCTCCCTCAACAAAATGTGTTGAGATAAATTCAGTGTGTTCTTGCTGACTGTAGGAAATGATATGCTTTGATCAGTAATGATCTGAAATTAATCATGCATCATACATTGCTCCTTAGGTATGCTACTTACCTGAAAAGCTGCAGCAGTGGCACAGTCTAATGTGCTACCCAAATTGAGATTTCCTTCAACTGCATTGCTTTAAATAATGCAAATAAATGCAAATTATTTATATATTAATTATAAAACTTCACTACTGATATATTTTAAACTATTTAGCACATTGGTGGGCTGGTGGACTTTTCGCCTTGGGGGGCCACTATAATAAAAAATAATATATATATATATATATATATATATATATATATATATATATATATATATATAATTGTTTTCTTTTTTTTTTGCAGTCATCCTTTTTTAGTCAAGAGCTATAAAATAATTGCTAATGCTCACCGAATTGGAGGGTCTCTTTAATCTTGAGCTCGTTATTTTTTATATCTCATAAGCCTGGCATTGTAACATGGCTATTTCACACACAGCATTTCTTTAATAACCAAAGAGTCCTGATGCAATTGTTCACTTGCCTGAGTGAAAAAGTGAATGATTGTTGTCTCTATCTGTGCCCTGTGATTGACGAGCGACCAGTCAAGGGTTTAATCTGCCCTTTGCCCAAAATCAGCTGGGATGGGTTCCAGCTCCATGTGACCTTGAACAGTAAAATGGTATAAACAATGGATGGGTGGTTGGAGAAATCACCCAAAGAGAATGAGAGGTTAAAAAAAAAACAACAACAACTAAAGAGCGCCACCTGGCATACCCAAGTCGAATTACCCAAGGACCTGTACATTTCCACACCAGAGCTCCACAACTACATGATGTAAGGTTAGTCAGATTCTCTTTTGTTCTTCCGTCCATACTCGCTGTGGGAATAGGAATGTGTTTGATACCCTTGTAATGAGGCAGTGTCTTAAGGACATACACACACACACACACGCTCACACAATTGACATCAACTCCCGGTTCTGCTGTCCAAAGTCCCAACAGTTATCACGGGGATCTCTTCAGCTTCAGCTGCTCTTTCATTTTCTTTACCCTCTGACCATCTGTCTCTTCTCTTTTGTGCTTCTGTTCTCACTTTGACTTTGCTGTGGTTTCATCCACAGATGCTCAAACTGCCCTCTTTAGAGAGGCAGACAACTAAACACCGAATATTCAGTCAGGCATTGATAGCACAGCAGGTCGTAACATGCATCGCATACACACATACACACTCACACACAGACAGTGTACAGTAATGGGTTTCACCCTCCATATATTGTCCTCTCACTAAAAAGGTGTGTGATTACTCCTATTCTGTGCCCCAGTGTACAAAGCAAGATTCATAAACGCATGCTTGGATGAGTTTGCTATGGAAGAAATATCAAGACTTCAAGCCCATCACACACCTTTGGAATAAACTAACACAGAGATATTAAATCTAGTCCGCTGTCTGCTCTGGATGTATGGACAAAATTTTTCCCAAATCTTGTGTATCTTCACTGTCTATTATTGCAGCAATAGAAAACACATTTCTATATCATGTTACCGAGTGTATTTATGCATCAGAGACAGATTGGCAGAAATCTCCCTTTGCTGTCTTCACCATCACAAACTCATGCACTAATAACCTTAGCTAGATCTATTTCACCAGTTGAGGGCGCTAGCACATCTCTGTCATCCTGCTGCTGGCTTTTGTTGAAGGTGGGTGAATTGGGGGAATGGGTGGGGGGGGGGGCGTCATTCAGCAGCTCTTCCCCTTCAGAACAGAAGGCCCTTTTGCTCTCTCATATGTGGACAAATGGAGTCAGTCCATAAATAATGCAGCAGCCTAATGTCACCCTCTGGTAGTGATAGTGGAAGTACTGCACGCAAGTTATTCTTCCAAAATATAAAAATACTGTCAAAATATTAATTCTCTATGTTCATGCCCTGGATTTATTTTTTATATATGATTTTTTTTATTTATTACCTAAAACAAGTAGCTTTTTTGAGTCTTTAACATCACATTTAACATTTTCTCATATAAAAAAAATTGCTAGCACATGCATCCAAATTTAGCTGTTCTTTGTCGTAATCTTTAATATCATAATCAGAATCACTATCACCTTTGCTGGCCAAGAATGTACAAATTGCCAAGGAATTTATCTCCAGTAGTTTGAGCCACATTGGTATTACAGCAACAAACAACTATAACAAAAATAACTTTTAGGACAGGGAGTCATTAAGTAATAATAAAAAATAAAGTGACCAATAGTGCAGTAATTATGATACAATGACAGTTGTGCATATGATGCAGCGAATCATCACACAATTTAAAGTGCATATCCACCTAAAAGTGTGTAAAAGAGTGTACTTTATGCTTTTGTTCCCTTTAATCCAGAAATATCTAATAGATCTGAATTAAAATTAGTCTCTTTTTATATTAAGATCTTACATCTTCATGTTTTCGCCGCATTCAAAACTTTTACTATATTCGACTGGTAATCATTCATTTGCTTGTTCCCTCATTCTCCTCTCTCTTTGTTTGCAGAATTACAGTTGTCCGTCAGTCATGGTGTTGGCTGTCCCGGTGGCGGTGCGCTTCCTGCATAGAGGGAACAGAGAACTGAGCAGGAACATGTCCAGTTATCTCTCGCTGGCTGCTATGGTCGAGGTCGATCTACTGGCTGAACATACGGAGGCCATAACGCTCAGCGTGCTTGCAGGTTGGACGGCACTCACATTATTATACTGATAGACATGCAAATGTCTTGTTGGCTGCAATGAAGTATTGACACTCACACATGATCAATATGGTTGGTACATATGTAGGTGTAGAAAATACAAATAGTTGCTGTCCTGTGAAAAACACTTATGCCCATTTTTGTCTTTTTTTTTTTTACATTTTGACATTTACGGGGTGAAACTGAATGCAGACATCCCCAAAATGTCAAATAAAAATGGACAAAATTATACTACAACAAAGCACAATAATTTTCACATAATTCTGACATTAATGAATGAGTAACAGTAGGAAAGAAACACACATTAAACAAATCTAATATCTCAATATAATGTTGTTTAATCGTTTACATTTTAAACTGTTCAGCTCATTATTATTTTTTTAAATACATTAAAAAAAAAGATTGGCCAATTGATTAGGTACACCAATGATTCTCTCCCCCGCGCCCACCCGGGGCGGCGGCCATCTTGGCCAATTGATTAGGTACGCCAAGGACTCTCTCCCCCTCGCCCACCCGGGTCGGCGGCCATCTTGGCCATTTGACTACTACTAAAATGACTACAAACGACAAGTCCTACTAATACTACTACTACTACAAGTATACTGTAAGTACAAGTACTACTACTACTACTACTACTACAAGTACTTGCTACTACTAAAAGTCCTACTACTACTACTATTGCTACAAGTACTACATGCGTCTTTCCACCTTGCAAGAGTCAGTAGTCCCATTCAAAATTTCTGCGGAAATTTTTCTAGTTTAATATGTCATGCAATCATTAGCCACAGTCATGTATCCATCCATAGACTAGCAAAAGTGACATGGCTGCAGGTTCCCCTAATTACAAGGTAGTGTACCGTTCAAATAATGTCACCTCATAATGCCACATATAACCCTTTGTTAGCGCATATTCAATCATATTTGGTATCTTAATTTGATTTAAAATTGCCAAATTTCACCTCACTGTACAGTTACTACCATGTGATTTTGCCCAGCCAGTCAGCAAAGGTAATGTTTATGAAATATGTGTATGTATAAGTCATACGTTGTCCGATTGTCTTGTCTTGGATATTATGTTTAATTGGAAATAGACTCAGGTATTGTATACCTTTTACTTTATGGCCCTGCCGCATGTACCGGTTGCCAAAGTCAGTCATGATCTGAAGAGAAATGACTAGAGAAGGAGCTACAGTATATTTGAATAGCTTTTGCATTTTAATGTGTACAATTTACATTTTATTTGTGCTGTATCAAGTGAATGCTTTGTCAGCTGTGATGTGGTCGTGCTGAAATCGTTGGCCCCGGGATAACACTCTTAATGCTTCTAACTGTAAGAAAGCTGGGTTAGAAAGAAATGAATGAGGGGAATCTGATGCCAAAAAGATCTTATCGATAAAATTGCACAAAACCCGCTGGTGCAGCTCACCGGGGGTGACAAACTGATGGTGGTCCTTTTTAAAGCCAGACCATGACACAACCACACAGTAGACAGATGAGGGCTTTAAAGTACTAATTCCGAATTATGTTTATCTTTTTCTGCTGTTGCGGCACATAAACTGAGTAGTAGTTCACTCCTGTGTTGCTTCTTAATCCCAACCATCAATGGAGCTGAACGTAAACACAGGGATGGAAACGTGCAAAACACATGCTTACACATACAGCTCATAGAAGCAAAAACAGATGACCTCTTCATATGTATGTGTCTCCCAGCAGTACTGTGTGAAGGAAGTATGCTGATGTAATGGGTGAGGTGAATGATGGAGTTTGTGATATCTTGGTTACATTCGTTTTTAAAATGCCATTTATCAAGCAGTACGACTTCGACTTCTTGACTGCTCAGCTAACAAACATGTCTATCCTACTTTGTCTAGAGGCTGAGACCAGGCGGTTCGAAAGCCCTTTGAGCATTCATTTTATTGGCTTTTATTGGTTTTTAAAGCTTTAAATGGTCTTCGTCCATCATATTTGCTTTTAACTTTCAAGCCATCCAGAATTATTAGCTCTTCAGATAAAGGTACATACTATGTTGTATGAGAGAATAAAAAAATGGATATTAAGGATATTGAATAAATGCCAAAACAGATCATTGCTGAAACGGCTTCGACATAAAATACAGTGTATTAAATAAATGCTCCAAGGGCCTTTAAAAAAAATAATAATTAAATAGCATTTTAGCCTGTGACAGCAGCACACAAACTTGTTATAGTTCACAAATCTGTATAATAGCCTAATTATTTTCATATTATCTAATTGTATACAGTAAAAAATACTACACTATATTTTATATTGTATTACTGCTCTGCAATCTACGATTGGCTGATGTAAAGTATAGAAAATAAATTAATCCATCAATTATTTGTTATACTATTTTAGTATTTTTTTTCCTATGCTTGCTGAGTTTTTAACCCCTTCAGACCCTATTTTTCTCTGCTGGGCATTTAAAAAAATATATTATTATTATTTTATTAATTTTTTACTGATTTTGACTCTTTTCCCACATAAGAACAACATGTTATCTCATATTTTTATTTGTTCTAGCGGACGCCAGAATAGTATTGCTGTAAACTTACCAAGCTTATATGCAACATTTTTAACATGAACATCATGCAAATCAACTTGCGATTGTAATTGGTTAGCTAGGAGCCAATCGGGAAGCAGAAGTGTTGACATCATCCAAATTATGTGTTTTATTGGTTTAGATATGTGTCATGTCCACTGCAATCATCTTTGGGTCAGAAGGATCAGGGTCAGAATATCTTTTGAAAATCCATCTTTTAGCCACAAAAGGAAATGTTTCTCTCAGAAACCAAACACTTGGGCAAACAAATACAATGTTATAGTTTTATTCATACCACATTCTGCGTTCAAAATACATTTATGTACAAAATACATTCATTTTCACCCGTTGACATGACCAGGGAAACCATATTCAATTAATATACAGTATTCTACAAGACAATAAAATATAAAAGTTCAACGTCAAATGACAAATAAAACAATGTAACTGCATTACAAAAAAAATATCAGATAATCATATATTACACTATGTGTAAAAAGTACTGAATGGGCTGACAATGCAGACATAGAATGACTAATATGAATGTAAACATGTTGATGAGTACAAAGCAATGCAAGGGACTGACTGAGCTTGGTGATGAGAAAAAGTGGGAAAAAAAATGGAACTATGCAAAATAGTTATTTCTAGAGTTGGCTATGCTTGGCAGGAAACATGCACAGCAGTTTTCTCACTCACAAGTATTGGATAGATCACATGTTGCAAGGCTCATTACATCACTCTTTACATGGTACTTCTTAATGACTCTATATGACTCTTAGTATAGAAAAGCAAATACCAAGTTTGACATGCCAAGAGGTGGATTTTTGCTGTCTATGACAAAACTAGACAGACAAAAATGCAGCAAAAGTTTCAATAAAAGTAAATAAATGACTCTACAATAAAATTGATTATTTATTTATTTGTTTATTATTATTATTTTTACCTCTAGTTACCCTCTCTTGTGTCAGTTCTTTTATTTATTGGCTCAGTTCTTGCTCACTTTCACAATGGACTCTTTCTTTCACCCTAATTAGGTCTTTGGTAAACATTGCTTGCAGCATGTTTCCTGCTACAACACGCGTTTTTCAAGATGAATGCTTGACAGTGTTTGTGTGTTGCAGCGAGCAGCCAGTGTGAGAAATGGCCTTTAATTGAAATGATTGTGGTATAAAAATAAACATTGAAATATTTGCACAAAGTGAAAGTCTCCTCAGTTTTAGCATAAGATCAATTACAAAGTTTGTGAGAGGCAAGGACAATGCTGATGAATGTTAGGGAGTCTATTTTAGTTGATGAATAGAGCGCCTCCATGTGGCACCATCTCCGTCACACCCCAAGCCACGATGTTCCCCCTCTGCTCGCATCCTTGGCCCTCTTTCAAAGCCATCTGCGAAATCTTCTCCTCCGGCAGCACTTTGTCCCACATGTTCACTCCTGTCATTGTTCCTGCGAATGCCAGCTTGGGATCAAACCCTGCCTCAAACCCTGGCACCCCGTTCCCACTGCTGCTTGGGGTCAGAGGGCAGCAACCATTCCTTTCCTGTCCCAGTTGGAGTGAGCCTCCGTCTGGCAGGATGTGTCCTTCTGCCACTCCCGGTGTGGAAGCAACCTTTTTCCCACCTGCCCACAAGGATGCCAGGCCCTGCTCAGAGGACCATGACCCACATAGGTGGAGCCATTCCGTTGGACCTTTTGGCTTGACTACACCCCGTGCCTCCACCAGGTGAGTCTCTCCTCCTATGGTGAACAGGGCTGAAGTGTGACTGAGCAGGAGTTGGATCTCATAGGGGTTGCGACGGTTACCGTAAGATAACAGAACCGTTTTGTTGGAGACTGCGACTGGCTTCACCCACAGGCAAACAGTGAAGGCGGACAGTGAAAGAGGGATTTCTGGTATCACTGAAGTGTAGATGCGACGGGAACGCATGGGGAAGAGGATTGCCATCTCATTACCTGCGTGGCAAGAGGGTGTAATAGAGATCATGAAGGAATTCATCTATCATCTGATGATACCCAGTGCAGTCATGTTCACATATAGTACTTTATGAAAAAATGGATGAATGCAGATGGAACAAAGACCAATTCCATAAAGCTGAAGAGGTCTCTGACACACCCTAGTAAGACTTTTCTTTACATGCATTAAAGTTACAAAAGTAAAAAAGGTAATGGTAGTTTTATTGTTTTTAACCCTATAAAGCCAAACGTATCATAATAAATACAAGACATTTTGAGCCCTCTATTTCATGAGTATAATATTTTTTCCCCCATTAAACCCGTGGGCAGTATTTTATTTTGAAATGGCTTGGTCAGAACCAACAAAAAGTCAAAAAATGGTCACAATAACGCCTAGGGGTTAAAACCCCGACGTATACGATCTGACACATACATTGCACGGATAATCCATTAGAGGGCAGTGTCATCCAGCTGATAGCTTTTCCAGCAGCCTTGCGAGATCGCCCCAATTGAGTAAAGAGAGACACCTGGACTTATTAATAGTGGGAAATGTTCTTTCTGATTTTTGGAAAGACTAATATGTTTGATAGGTCTGTTTATTATTATTATATTTTTGACAGTTATGAATGTACAAATTGAAAACATTATGACTGGATGTATCAAATATGACACAAATCAAAAGTCATATGTGGAAGTTGACCCCCCCAAAAAGGATGTCATAATGATGTAATTTACCAACTGAAGAGTTGACAATATCATTCTATCCTATCAATTGAAAATATTATTTTATAGCTAAAATCCAAATTTAGATGGTTGTTCTCTGCCATTCCTGTAACATTGGTGAAAGAGTACATTTTGGACATACTGGGTGTTCTCATGATGATTCCCATTTGATTCTGTTTGTCCCCAGGGTTTGTGGTGAGGGTTTATCATGATCGTCTTGTGAGCACGTCTCCCTCGTGTGTGTTATATCTCAACCCTTTCATTAATTCAAACTGAATCATAATGGTATCATGCTGAAAAGATTGAAAGAAAAGTTTGGACTGAAACCATTTTGAAGGTATTTTTGTTCATTGCCAGTTCAATATCGGTAGTTCTGTAATTTCCAATTGGTGGATGAAGGTTTGGTGCATTTGAGTGGTGTTTGTTCTTTGCCAGTTCAGTATGGTTGCTGTTTAATCTCCAATTGATGGATGCATGTTTTGGGGTGGAGATTGTAATTTCCGAGTGTGCACTGTGCATATAAACGTAATATGCTACGTAACTATGTTTAGGTACCAAAAATAAGTTGATGAACCTTGGAAAAGTTAACTATACTATATCATCGGACAATACTGTCAGCAAATATAAAAGAAGGGGCTTATATTGCCTGTAGACAAATAACTGAGAAAAAAGGAGGTGAGTTGGGTCGGGTGGGGGTGGGGGTCTCTGATAATTGGATTTGAAGAATGACCTGAATGTGTCAAGAAAGTTTATGTAAATTTGGATGTCAAGTAACAAAAAAATGAAGGCAACCCCAAAGAGAGACAAATTAGGACATATTCTGGTATTCAAAGGGGGAAAGATGAGACAACCGACAGTTTACCTGCAGGCAGGTGTCTGTGCCGTGATGAACTTAGTACCTCCTGGATCTCCATTCTTGTCTGCTGCAGCACAGCCAAAGCTGCCTCCCAAGCAACTTCCTGTGTTGTAACCTCCTGTTCTCTATGACTAGCTCTTCCACCCTGTGGAAGTTGCGATGTTGCTTTCGCACCTTCTGGGTTGTTGAAGCAGCTTGTTTCAAGCTTGCCAAGTCGGGTCGCTTGGCTTCGTGTGGCCGAGAGAAGCTGTTGTAGCATTGCCTCAAGGTTGTTTGAATTCCCAACAGAATTACCACCAGCAGTGGAAACGTAATCTCCAAATTTTAATCGTTCCAGGGATTCCCTTAGTTTTCCTTCCAACTGCAAGGCCATCCTCCTTCCGGCTGTCTCCACTGCAACCCCACATGAGCCACCATATTGGGCCACAAACCTAGCCAACGAAAACAACATCAAGGATCAGGAAGGAGTAACCTCAATCCATTATGACTAAATATAATGACGCCATAACTTTTGCATGACTCAAGTGATCATCTCTTTGGAAATTGTAAAACACCAGATGTTATTCAACAGGATTCGGATACTTTTTGTCAGCAGCACCATCCAACTGACCTGAGTATTTCCCCACGCAGAGACCCCATCTCCACTTTGACAATGTCATCGGCATACTGGAGAAGCATGTTCTCCCTCATCTGGCTATTCTCCAGCATTGAGAAGATTTTGTCCCATTTGGTGAGGTCCGGAGAACTACAGGGGGCAGCACTCGGTGTGGCTAGAGACAGACAACGGAATGAGAAAGCACAACCTAGTTAGTTAGTTAACAAATTCCTCCTGCAAATTTTCTAGTGAAATGTCTTTTGTCTTGAAGTACAAAAAGGTAGTGATGGGAAAATGAAGCCTCATGAAGCACTTGTGATATTTTTTGACTCCTCTAGATGGCACTATTGGTTTAAAAAGGCAGTGGAAATGTAATACATTTTCATTGCACTAGCCTTTATATTTGAACCAAGAGCACCATCTAGAGGAGTAAAAAAAATTGTAAAAGTGCTTCATGAAGCTTCATGAGGCTTCATTTTCCCATCTCTACAAAAAGGCATGTGGGGTAGAACAAAATGGGAGTGTGAGTAATTTTTCTACTGCTGTGTACCAAAGCACTTTGAAGTTGTGAATGACCTAAGTCCATTGTCTGACATCGAGGGTGGGTTAACCGTTGACAAGTTTTGTTTGGTTAAAAGGAATTCTGGTGATCATCCAAACCCTGGGGTGCACCAAACAAATGGACCCAGCCAGCTTTAAAAGGTGGTCTTGCAAACACACTCTGGTGTGGTTGGGGTCCGTTGAGCAGAACTATGAAAGCTACATGGACCAGTGTCAACATGACTACGTAAAGCATTTGGAAGCCAGACAACTGTAACAGTTACGGAGGTGCTTGCCCACCCATCAAGTGTAAAGCTACAGTACGCACCCACTGTAATGTTTTGGAAGCTGCACCTAATTAACATAATGATGTTTGACTGGGCAAGATATGACATTTTCAATTGATGGAAATATGATCATATTAAAGCCAAAAGCTAAGAAAAATGTAGCATTGGGGGCGCAGATTAATTTGCTAACTTTTAAGTGGTACAAACTTCAGAGGGAAAAGTGTTCTTTAGTTCTCCATCTTTGGGTTGTTTTGAAGAAATGACGTCAACATCTTACACCTGCGAACTGTTTTGAATAGCACTTATGGTCTCCTCCACCCAGCATTTTTTCCGTGCCTCCTTAGCAGCACCCACTCGAGAGACATCATTCATTACTACCTCCAGAACGACCTTAAAATAATCTGGTTCCTGTAGTTACAAGTCAAAGGCACGTTTTAGGCTAGTGAATTCTGACAGAGAGAAAAATGAAGGAAAAAAAAAAACCTTGAGGCATTCTGCTCTGGCTGCTTACAGTGACTTACAAAAGTAGGTCAGATAAATATTGATAGTAGGTTTCAGTGGGTCTGTGAATGAAATTACATAATTTTGATCTTCAACTCCTTACATGACTTAGAATCGTGGGGATGAGATAGTAAGCAGGCAAGGTGTGCTTAAACACTACATGCTTCCCAGAGTTAAAATTCCTTACTTCAATAATTTAACTTTTTTTCTTTTAGTGTGACTAGTTTTTCCTCATTATTACACATACTACTAGTGGTCTCATAGTACACTAAATGAGCTTCATTCAGCTTTATAAAAACTAGGTTGCTCCTGGAGCGACGTTTGCTGCTGTTTAACTGAGAACTCCCGCTAGGTTTAAATCAACAAACATGCAAAATTCAAGCTGGGCGCGCGTGCACGCACACAGTCACACGAACATTACATCTACATTCTAGCATTACATTCTAGCATCTGAGAGTAATGTTTTATTTATTTTATTTTTGTCCAAGACTCCAACCTTAAGTACCTGTAACTTTTACAAGTCAACTAATATCAGCTAATCAACTAGTCAGCAAATATGAATGCGCTAAAATATGAAGATAACAATTAACAGCTTTCTCACACCTGATAGAATGCAGTGGAACCCCCGAAGTTGAGCACATTATGTTGAACTTTCAAACCAGACTTTTGCTTTTTATTCTTTTTCCTCTCATTTTTTTGTGCTCAGTGGATGGATAAAAGTACGTTTTGTTTTTTAGGTACAATACAAATATAAAGAGAAGTCTCTGTATTATGTCTATTCACCCTTTGAAGACAGCTGGAAAAATCGTAATGCAGAGCAAACAAGGAGGTGTTTGACAAGCAACACCGCCCCCTATTGGCATTTTATGGTTATTGCTAGAATGGATTAAGTGTTGTACATTAGCCAATCAGTTGAAATGCACCATACGATCTTCAGCTTTATGATTGCGTTTTTGTTGCTATGTAGGATGTACAAGTCCAATTCCCCATGCAAGGCTTTTTTATATATATTTTTTATTTTTTTATTTTATTTTATTTTTTTACAATTTTCTTCCTTACCACTACTAGTACTGTGTTGGTGCCATTGATAAAGATCTGTTCAACCTCTGATGCTTTTTTTCTCTCTCTCCAAACACTTTTGGTGCAATTTTGGAGCTTTTACTGTAGTACAATCTAAACAGCAATATAATTCTAATGAATCACAAAACAAATTACATAGCCCTCTTATGCGCCCTTATATTACTGCTAGATGAACAAGTAACAGCCATTGCTGTAACATAACAGTTATTAGAATATGAAAAAACAGAATCAAATAAAAGCCCAACTGGGAAGCATTAAAATATGTAATTCATTGGGGAAAGTAACACTTACGTTCTGGTGTGTCCTCCTCTGTGATTTCGTTGTAGTAGGTGTCGGCATAGTTGACTTCGATATCATCGTCATAGGTCAGAGCCAGACACACACACATCGACCAGGCACCCACTGCCAGGGGGAGCCTCCAGTACAACATACTGCTCTGCTGTGTGTGTATGCGTAGGTGTGAGTGAGTGTGCACAGGTGGGAGACTAAAACAGATGTGTGCGGAAAATGCCTTGCCTCCTTGTGTTTCTCTTTGTTTTTGCGTGCATGTGAGGAAATGCTCTGTCAGTCACCGTGGTCCCCTCCGGTCTCGCACTCTCTACGGTCCACCACTCTCTTTTTCAAGCGCTCCCTCCCTGATACCTCATGCAACATTTGTTCCTCCCCCTCCGCATCCTCCCCCCTCCGCCTTTCTACCGCTCCCATTCTTTCTTGTTAAATGCTGAGCAATGCTTGGCAGGAAGCCGAGCAGTGTCGTCTAGTCCAGCCAGATTCAGAGTCAAAGAATGGGCCTTGTTGAATTCAACTCACGCACAACTTGTTTGTTTTCAATTAGTCAACTGCACTATGGGAGAGCTTGACTTAACTGTATTTGCCTATAAGCTGTTGACATGCACATAATTCTCCTGCAGGTCACGGCTATAATGAAACATAATTACAGGTTTTACATCCGTTTATGGGGAGATTCTTAATTGTAAGAGTCTAACCATTTGAAGCAACTTTTACCATTAGTTTCACCTTTAGAGATGATATGGTCAGCATTTTGGCCCCCCATCCTTTTCATTACCACTGATAATGATTATTATGAAATACTGCTTTCAGAAGAAAGGAAGGTTGTAAATACTTTCTACTTGAGTTTGAGCCAAAACTGTAAATATTATCAGACGTCAACATAAATTCTACAGCGATCTTCAAATGAGACTTTCACCTTTTGGGGAAAAATAGGTCATCCGTCACGCAAGACTTCAGAAGCCTTTATTATCATATTAACAGTGGTTGGCATACTTTTTACATTTCACATCAGAGTAAAGGAAATTTTTATTTTGCAAAGTCTGCACTCTGTCCTTGAACTCTTACCTTTAAAATCTGTCCGCTTTTTACTTTGTGTTTTGATGCCATTTTCGTTTTCACTTTAGTTGCATGTGGTCTCTCACCATGTAGCAATATGCAGTCTGGCCCCTCCTTTGCCCCAGTTGGTGTGCATGACTGAAACCCCCCTTTGCCCCTTCTGTGTTGACACAGACGCCCGCTACTTGCCCAATCACATGAGGGTTTTACAAAGATGGGACGGGTTTATGATCATTTCTTGTGGAAAAATTGTGTCATAATACAAACAAATTGGAAGTTGACAGCATCCCACATAGCACTGTTTTCGAAATTACCTATTTTCACTCTTTTGTATGGTAGTAGTAACATACAGACGGGGTAGGAAACTTTCTTCCTTTTCTCTTTTTACAAAGTCATCCAATTGCTGTAGGAAGTCTGTCAAAAGATATGATGCAACCATTGAAAACGTGTATTATTCAATATTGGAATTTGTGGGTTATTTATTTTTTATTTTTTTGTGGACTTATAGTTCCACATGTTTTTGCGCAATGTGGACTTTATCAAATGGCATTTTTTTGTGAAGTTTTTTTTTTTTGTTACCCCAATATTACACAATTATTGCACATCGAAGATAATTGTTCCATGTACCATTACTTTCTCCCCTACTTTGTTTAGCCCGCCTGGAATAAGTCATCTATGACTCTATCTTGTAGTACATTTTATTTCATTTCATGCTGCATTTAAAAAAATGGTCACATTAAAACCAAACCAGAGCATTTTCCCAACTTCAAAACTTGCTTCGTTGTGCTGTTGAAATGTGAGCAGTGCCCCAGCCTGAGAGCAAATACGGCGAGGCAGTGAGTAATGCGTCGTTGGAGGTAGCCTCTATGTCGTAATCAGATATTACTGCCGCTGCAGCGACTCACACACAGGGAGGAGGGGAAGCAGGTAATGGAAGAAGAGAGAGAGATTGATTTTTGACCCATGCAGAGTTTGTGTGCGCTTGTGTGAAAGAGAGATCTTTTTGTATATACATTTTTAAATGGCCTCACTGATTTCTGCTGTTGGTTATGTGTATAGCTGTAGGGACTGTATGTTTCTTTGTGTGTGTGTATACCTTTGTGTGTTTAGTGTAGTGGATGGACCTAATTACTTCCTCATGGGATCTGAAGATTTGGCCTTTCTCTGTGTCTGTTTAGTCTTTGTGTATTTGTGTATTGTACCTGATCATTAGCTGGGTGGAATAAATGAGTGGTTTCATGATCTATCATGAATTGTGTTGTAAATGTTGCTGTTCATTTGTAGTTTACGTTACTTTAGAACAGGGGTGTCAAACTCATTTGTGTGCTTTGGAAATAACCATTAAAAACAGTGTATCTACTTTGCCAATGAGGTGGATCGAAAATTCAATACGTAAATTAATACTACCGTAAAGTTCAGATTTTTGATCTTTTTTTGTTGCGTATATTTTGATGTGACACTAGCAGTTTTACCACTTCCGTGTTGATTTGTGCTGTTTATTTCTTACAGTAAGGTTGGCAATTTTTGTATTATCTCGTATTTGTATGCTATATAACGTAAGTGCAGCATGAAAAAAAAGTTCCCGATAGACAGAATTTTGCCATAATACTATTCTAGAGTTGGGAGAAGCAGCTTGCTCAGGTACACACTTTCCACAGGACAAGAAATATGTTCTAATTTGTGCTTTAAAATGTATATGTTGCTACAAGTGTCCTTTATGTTACAATTCACACATCTGACTATTCTCTTTTTGCCCAATTTGAGATTTAACATAAACTGTTAGGCTACTGGCTGTTGCAGTCTCATACGCAGCAATCAAAACAAGTCACACTCTTGCTATGAATGTGTAAATTATATGCTGGAAAGATAACTAAAGTTTTCCTTTACTTCCTGACAATGCTGACTCACGCTGAAATGATGGAAAGTGGCACTAAAAAACTGTTTTCATGTTCGGTCACTGCTGACTCAGCAGGATGAAATGCTGACCCATTGTGCTGCATCACAGGTTTTTCCATAACTTTACACATGCAAGATTCCTTCTTATTTTTAATTTTTATTTTTATTATAATGTGGCTGAATGCTTTGTAGGTGAAAGAAAAAGATAATTTATTCAGTCTGGACTAAGAACCATCAAGTGTGATATATTAATATACCGTATACAGGATTTTACCTCTGTACTGTACTGTATCTTTTAAGAACATGACATTAGTCGCAATGGGAATACATGGAATAGTATAGTACAGTATCCCACAAAATGACACACTCACATTATTATAAATACTTTTATTATAACTTTTCATGGGACAATACAGAAGAAACTTTGCCATAAAGTAGTCAGTGTTAAGCATGTATTACTGACCCCTGAAAATGCCTCCATACAGCCATTAACCTCGATACTGCTGAGTACAATATGAGATTACTAAAGACATGGATTACTGGAAGCATTTACAGTGGGCCTCCTGACATACTGAAGCAGAGCACGAACCCGTCCCTTCAGAAACCGGGCCGCAGAGTGGTTTCTCAACAATATAATTGTGGGATACAAACAGCCATCCCAGACCGAAACTCAAAGCCACCTACTGTAATGATGTCTTGGAGGAGTGGAAGAGGATTCCAGTGGCAACTTGGGCAGCTCTGGTAAATAATGGTGGTCACACAAATTGTTGACACTTTGGGGGCTATTTGGACATTTTCACTCACTTTTGTTGCCAGCGGTTTAGACATTAATGGCTGTTATGTTGACTTAGTTCGAGAGGGCCGTAAATTTAAATTGCGTTTCGATGCTCACTAAACTGAGGTCGGGCACGATGGGATGACTTAAGTGACATTACGCCTGAGGCTCGTTTGAATTTCAGGGTTTAGAGGTCAACGTATTTTTCCACATTTTGTTGAAATTCTACAAATTACAGAAGTTACATTTACAAACGTTCAAAGTTTCACTTCTCTGAAGATTCTGAGCACATACAACTTTATTTTCTAGCATAATTTCTCTTGCACAACAAGTCAACTGCAATGGATGGGTGATGTTTAAAGTTGATATATATTAGACATTTCTGCAGAATGTCAGAGAAAGAGCAAACAATCCAAATTTATGGCCCATGTCAAGCAACTTGGAGACAAGCTAGCAAAGATGTTGTATATTAAATGTGAGACTTTAATATTTCAAAAATAAGCAGAGAAACCCAAACATGCGGCTGTGGTCTGAGAGAAAAACACATGTGGTGTTCACGTACAGCGCATGTCTTCATAAATCGAAATTTGAAGACAGCTCTAATGGTTTGAATGCACAATTTTAACTTAATGATTTTGTCATTTGGTGGTTTTGTTACCACAGTCATTTTCAGTGTTTTTGTTCCCATTATGTAATTATCTAAATACATGTCACCTTTCATGTGCATTTGTCTGGCGACCAGCCCAGGGTGTATCCCACCTCTCACCCAGTCAGCTGGGAAAGGCCCCAGCTCACCTGGGGCCCTTAGGCACCCTAATGACAAGCCGTATAGAAGAGGCGTTGGACTGTTGGAAGGATTGGTTGGGTTATGTCAGTTAGGGCTGGACAGGTCAAATTCCACACGTGAGTAAAGCAGGTTACAGTAAAAAAAAAAATAAAATAAGTTCCTTGACTCAATTTTGAATCGTACTGATTTCAGGTGCTGTGAGTCACTGTTAGTTTATCATTGTACACGGAAAACGAGAAGCGACTGGCAGCGAGAGAGGACTAAGTGAAGAAATGTATTTGGACATGACAATGATCTTGTACAGATGAAGCTAGATTTCCCTTCAAAATGAATAAAAGAACATCCAATCCAAAAATGGCATGAAAGATGAACATCTGTGTTTCTATTTGGGTTTTCAGCGCAAACAATAAGACACACTAGTGACATCTTCGGGTAATAAATGGACCAGCACCAACAGCAGCATATAGTGTGGGAGATTTACTGTTAATGTGTGAGTTGGGATTTAAAAACAACACCTCAGAAATCTTCCAGTGTATGCAGAGCTTAAAAGGGAAATGTTGCAAGTTTTCACAGTGTATATATTATTCTCCCACATGTGCTCCATGTGTTTAGATGTGTGCGTGCCTGTGGGGCCAAAAGTCTAACTCTTGAAATCCCCCACAACGTGTTCCTGTGCGGACCCTTAAAATTCCTCAGAAGAGTCCCATAAATGCTTCAGCTTTAGCTTCAGCCTTATGGCTATAAAAAGCTTTGTCTCTGTACATGACCTGTGCCGTATGTGTCTAATTCTATGAAGAGCTGGGTCTTAAGTGTACTGGACGGGGGAATTGGACTAACAAGTATGACTGATGCATCCTTTTGATATTTATGGGTAACCTTCCCACAGTTGTGTGTGTGTTTTTACATTGAAAGCAGCAGTTCGTTGAGATGAGTTATAACTGTGCATCACCTTGATGTGAAACGTAAAGCAACTGGACAATAGATTATATTTAAACACATTATGTATTTAATTTGGGCCATGAACAGTTTCATAAAGTGTGTCCTGCCTGGGACCTGGAAGCACATGAGTTCTCAACTTTCTCAGTGTCAATTGTTTGATACAGATCCATGACACACTTGCGATTCTACTTGTTGTCCACCAATGCGCTACTAGTAGTTATATTCTTTAAACTTTCAGGGATTGTTGAGAGCGTCTGTTTAACTCATTTACTGCCATTGACGGCTATAGACGTCAAAAATTCATTTTAACTATTTCTATTAGTTTAACATTTTTTCCCACTTTTGTTAACAAGAGTATGAAAACCTAGATTTGTTTTATTGTACATTTAGAACAGATTTAAAATGTGTGATTAATTGTGAGTTAACTGGTCAAGTCATGCGATTAATTATGGTTACAAATTTTAATCGCCTGACGCCCCAATTTTTTTATAATGTTTTCTTTCTTTTTTTAATTCATTCATTGCAATTGACGGCTATAAACGTCAAAAAATCATTTAAACTATTTCTATTAGTTTAACATCTTTTTCACTTTTGTTAACAAGAGTATGAAAACCTAGCATTTTTTTTATTGTATATTTAGAACAGATATCAATTTTGTGATTAATCGTGAGTTAACTAGTCAAGTCATGCGATTAATTACAATAAAAAAAATTAATCGCCTGTCGCCCCTAATTTTTAATAAGCTTTTTAAAAAATAATAATAATTTATGGCAGTGAATGAGTTAAATTGATTGGAATCGTAGCCTGCAAGGCAGTTGTTGACGCATGGGGTGAATCAGTTCCTTGAGGCTAATATACAATAATCATGTCACGTGGGTTAGAAACCAAGCGCAATCAAGACATGGGATTTGGAAAACAGAGTAAAACAAAGTAACAACAGAAAGCAGGGCTGGATGCATGGAAGTCACCTCGAACATATGGAAGAACAGCTTGCATGGACAAGTAGAGATAGAAAACCTCAACGTGCTGAAAGAAATCTCAACTAAAGCACCTTGAAATACGGATGAAAGTGCAACTCAGAAACTCCAGCTAGGTCAAGCCACAATTTCATATGACAGAAATCACAGGATAAAAGCCAATATGACGCAACAAGAGTGACTTTTACAGGACCATAGCAACTGAGAACTTCATCATCACAATGAACATTGCAACTGCATAGCAACTACAAAATAAGATAGACTAGACAAAATAAAAGCATTTTATCAAGGCTATCAGGACTAGACACATATATTTGTAGAATGTTATTTCATAGAGTGCAATAATTCACCAAGGCCGATCTGTTTAAAAAAAAAAAAGTATGCCTTGTTAAGCATTGCATTTGATGTACATCCATAAATGTTGCTGTCTTATAAGATTTTTTTTACTCTTCCATTTATTGTGCATTTATCATTCAGTTCCTGTCCATTCAACAAGCTTTTTCCTTATTATCAATGGCCACCAGCAGATACAGGAAATCCAACATCTGCTCTGTAATTTGTCACAGACCCTGGCGCATCTGTGACATATTCTGTATAATCCCCATAATTGACTGTAAGACATACATGTACTTTATTTCCTGCCCAATTTCTTACATGTAGTTCTCTGTGGGATGCAAAAGTTTGACTCTTGAAAAGTCAACTGTGTTGAATCAGTGCGTTAAATTGTTTTAAGATGGCTGATAAGTGCAACATGTTGTTGTGCTGTGTATTTGTTTGTAAAATTGTGCGTCTATTCTTCCAATATGAGTCAGAGCTTTCAGCAACACGTGTTTCATATTCAGATACAGTATAACCATTTTGTAACCACCTTTTATTAGGCAAGGAGCACATTTGTACCCGACTATTAATAATTCATCTGATCCACTACTCACACCTATCTATAGGAAGGTGGCATTGACTTGTACATAACAGTTGAGCATGATTCAAATAAAAAGGTGACCTGTGTTCTTTGCACACAACAAAATCTGTAGCTTTCCACGTCTGTCCACAGGCAACCACATGCTCCTCCGTGTGCTCCCCTCAGTCTACCCCAGACAATCTGATATCATACACCGTCACCTTGGCAAGCTCACCGATTTAATGTCACAGCTGGATTCCGCAGAACAACAACACCTGATCAGATTGCTTCAAATGGTGGCAGAGCAACATCCACTGGTGAGATTGTATTTATTTTCTGCGTGTTGCTTGACTGAATGTCAGGACTACTCGTGTGTGTGTGCAAAAAAAAGAAAGAAGAAAACTTCAACAGTGCTCTAAAGCATAGACAACAAAATAATTGCCAAAATATTTTTGCACTCTAAAAACAGTTGGGTCAAAAGTAACCCAATTATGGTTGGACCGATTTACTTTATGGGTCAATTTGACCCAACTTTCTGGGTCGTTTTATACAAAATTGTTTTACACTAAAAGACCCATTTCTTGACTCAATGTTGGTTCAAATTAACCCCCAAGTAGAAGTTTGGACCATTTTTGACCCAACTGTTTTTTAGAGTGTGCAGGCAATGTAGAGTGAATTTTACTCTAAACAGAGTCTATTTGGTCCCACTCTAAACAGAGTAAAATTTATACTAGGAAGAGAGTAAAAAAAATAAAATAAATAAATAAATAATAATAATAAAGCCATTCAAGGGTTGAGGAACAAACCCACAACTTCAGGCTAGGAGAAAGCCGATCTACACCCTGAGCCACGCAGCTCCGGCTGTGAGTTAGTATATCGCTCATGTCAGCTGGAATCTTCGTACGTCCAAACTATGTTTTTGGTCTCCTTTTGGATTTAAGCAAACAGTCGGCGTGGCATAGCTCAGGTGGTAGAGTGGCACTCTCCCAAGCTGAAGGTCGTGAGTTCGTTCCTCAACCCGTGTGTAACTTTAAAAAAAAAAAAATTAAATAAACTAGTACAATTTTGTCCATTTCTCTTTTTACAAAAATGTACGTAGAATTTCTGAAGGAAAAATCTTTAATGTTTTTTTTCATGGGATAGGCACATTCCCCCATACACACTAAAAAAATACTTGGAGTAAATTTTACTCTGAATAATTTACTCCCTTCCAAGTGTACATTTTACTCAGTTTAGAGTGGGACCAAAAAAGATTGTTTAGAGGTAAAATTTACTCTACAGAATTTACTGTGGCAGAGTTCACAGGACTCAATCATAACTAAACCATCTGCCGGTAAAAAAGAAATCCATGTGCTAGCTATGTTGATTGAATAAAATGTCCCTAAAGAAATTGCAACAAATACACACCACAAGGTGTTTTGTTAGTTCTTTAGTTCTGGTAGGTATTGTGTCACCACATAACGGCAAACAGAACTCATGTTGTGTTGTGTATTTCAATTTCGCAGCTAAGTGTGTATATGAAAACATTTGAAAGAAGTCCCGAGGAGTTGGTACTGTTTTGATGTAAATGTGATTATTCTGATGAAGTGACTTAAATTGAAGCAGCGGGAGTGTTCTGCAATCGTCTGATTCAATTCTGTTTAGCTGTGGATAATGAGGAGGAACAGTTCATTGCACAGACGGTCCAACAGTCATGTCTTTGTTTATCATCAGTCGCCACACTGTTCATCTCGCTCTGATTTTCACCTCTTAAAGAGACATTCAACTTTCTGCTTTGTCATTCCGCACACTACCAAAATCACCATACGTTGCTGGAATCATTATAAAAGTCTGAATATTACTCTTTTTTTTTTCAGATGTTGAGTCCTCAGGTGCCTGCCCTGGTCAGTTACCTAGGCAACCAGTCTCTAATTGAGTCCATTTTAGGCACTCTGGTGGATGTGTCTCAAGCCAGTCCCTCCTCGCTGGTCAGCTGTCTGCCAAAACTCCGGACTGCCGGACAACAATGGCCTGCTCTCTTGGGTCACGTGGCCAAAATCCATGGTGCTGTGGGCATCATCAGTGAGGTACACATACACACGCACACTCGAAGCACACACAATGGAAGTGTTTGAACTGAATCGATGACCTGGCTGCATTCTTGCATACTGAGTTGCAACGATTCCATTTAACCAACTCCAATTAAATAACGTGACTAGACTAAAGCAGGGAACAAAGAATCCCATGAAGTATCCATCCGTCCTTTTTGTATACTGCTTAGTCAACCTTAAACATTTCTTGCCAATAATATGTTATATGTGACCTCACTAGTCTAAACATGACATTCTGGTTAATATTACATTTGTGAAATATAAGTTATGAAGCAAAATCCAGCTGTTTTTTTCCATCTTGCTGTTGACTGAAGATGACATCAATGTTACTCAGGGCTCAGGCAACAACCAATCACAGCTCACCTGATTCAGGCAACAACCAATCACAGCTCACCTGATTTCTGAAGCTGAGCTGTGATTGGTTGTCATCTTTAGTCGACAGAAAGTGGCAAAATGGCCGCCCCCAGGGATAGATAAAAACGGCTGGATTTTGCTGCTCAACTCATATTCCACACATGTAATATTAATCAGAATGTCATGTTTTGACTAGTGAGGTCACAAATAACATAATGTTGCCAAGATTTTTTTTATTTAGCATACCTTGTCGTTGAGGTGTGGACAGTGGGGCGGCTGCTCCTTCAAGCACGGCACATGCCCAGCCCAGCCCCTAACCACTCCCAAATGATAAGAAACTTGGTCCGCATCCCACATAATATTGCAACTAGTGTGTGCAGTGTAAAAAAAAATATGCAGAAGTGATGTGATGGTTGGGTTTTCATGAAATTTGGCGTAGACAATAAAACTTTTGCTGATGTGGAACATATCTGCATATTTCTCATGTAATAAGAAGCATAATGTGTGTATGTTGGTGTTTCTGTGAGAGAGACTGTGTGACTGTGTGTAACTGTGATAAACACAAATACACTCATTGTATGTGAAAAAACCTGCAAGTTCAACTTTAGTACACACAAACACACTTAGTTACAGATCATTTGGATCATAGTGTCCTGTATTTCTTCACATTGGAACTATTTGGAAAATAAGGCCTGATTTTCTGGGAAATTACTCTGCAGAGACCTCCTGGTGATGGCAGTGCCTCATGTAACTTAGTGTTGCCCCCCACATACACATCTCCTCTTACTGGTTGCGCAATTTTTTCTTGCTTCCTTTAGCTCCTGAAGGACTTCATCTGTATTGAGTGATCGTTTGTTTGGTCCAAATATGTCAACTTAATTAATCTTCTCAGTGAGACTTCAAAAATAGAAAGCAAGTGAAGGGAAGCAATTCAGGTGTCTTACGTCTCAGGGCTCTATTTTTGCATGTTGATGTTCTGGCGTGTCCTGATTTTAATGCAGAAGCAAGTAGCATTGTTCCGATACCGTTTTTTTGGGCCCCGATACTGATTCCGATACCCAGCTTTGCAGTATCAGCAGATGCTGATACCATTACGATACCTAAGTTTTTTTTTTCTCAACATGAAAAAGCTGCTGCGATTGGCTGGCAACCAGTTTAGGAGTACAACGCCTACTGCCCAAACCCAGCTGGGATAGGCTCCAGCGACCCCCGCAACCCTTCTGAGGACAAGCAGTTAAGAAAATGGATGGATGAAAAAGCTGTCCTGCCATTGGTTCAGAGCATTCAAGGGCCAATAGGATATCTTAGCTCGGCATGCAGTGAACAAGTCACACATCAGTGAATGTTGTGCATGAGCAAGACACAAGATGCTGCATCCTATTTTAGCGTCAGAATTAATGGTATCGGCATGTTACTTGTTTGTACTCACCGTTACCGATACCACTGTTTTAATGCAGTATCGGGGCCTCTAGCGATACCAGGCTCGGTATCGGAACAACACTAGAAGCAAGCCTCGCTTTGCATGTTTGGGGATTTGACCTCTGTTCTGCGCCACGCTGGCCATTCCGTAGCGAGGGTGTGTCCTTTGACTTGTGCCTGGCACAGCTGACATTTTTGTGGCGGAAAGACGTCGAAACTATACGCCTGTTGCGACCACATTTAAGTCCGGCGTAGTAGTTAAATCACTGGTCTAAAGCAATGTTGGTGAATTTGATTGGAGCACAAGAAGACAGATTCTGGATGTCATTGTATTTCATTCATACATGTGAGACTGCCATTGCAATGAGAAGAGTTGGTCTGAATGACAATGAATCAAGTTGGCTGTGATCATGCCCACAACGGGGCAAATCATCCTTTTGAAGGATCTGTAAAATTACAAATACCCAGTTTAAACCGCCTGCCAAAAGCAGCACTGAAATAGAGTGCTTACTGCTTAGTGTGTCATCAAATTGAAAACGTCAAAAAAACACATCTCTTTGGGGTTTGTTGGTTTTCAGTAAAGAAACTCCACAAGACAGCATATCAAAAATGTGTTGGATATCAAAAGCAAATGAACAGAAACAATAAAAGAAAAACACATGCATGGTAGAGATTTGGTGTGTTATCTATTAGTTGTAGTGTTCTTTTGTGCTCTTTGGTACAGTCTGAATCCCTCCATATAATTTGCCCCTTATCTTTTATCAGTCCGCGATAATTTTTGGGAGAACATAAAAAACTAATACTTGATTGGCCAGCAACCAGTCCAGTATGAACCACAGCTCTTGGCAAAGTCATCTAGGATCGGCTCCAGCTCAGCTGCAAGCCCTAAAAGCGCTACAGAAAATGGATGGATGAAATTTATAATTAAATATAGCCGTTATTTGTTCTTTCAACTTAAAAAATAAAGAGCGTTTTAATGTTGGTTCCTCTGGATGTTTTAACCCAGGAACTATTCCCACGATTCTTGCATTAATTGTAAACAGTTCACATCATCATGCTCTAAAATGAACGTTATGTAAGATCTGCTTTGCGTGTAATGCTTGTAAGCGCTGTAGCATAAAATATCAAGTCAATAAAGCCAGCACTGAGGTGCAATAACATTTTTTTTTATCTGCAATCTTCACCCAACAAGCTTCTGTTTCATTCTTATGCCGTACCTAAAAGACTCCTAAATACCTCTTTGGCATGTTGTGTGGAAGCACACTGACTTCTGCTCAGTTGGGTTTAGCATCCACACTTGAAGTTATTATCCCACAGCGGGAACTTGTAAAACATGCCCAAAGTATGCAGAAACAAAATTCTTCCCATCAATCACTCATGTTTGTCTCTCAGGTATACTGAGACAACTTATTAAAAAAAAAAAGGGGGGGGGGGGACAACAAGCAGGTTATGAAAATTCAACCATTAAAAAAATCAATAAATAAATAAACAATGCACCTGTTGGAATTATTGTTAGTTGCTGTATTGATTTTAAATGAAGACACAGTTCCAAATAACTTTTTTCTTTGAAGGGTGTTTTTGCTAATCAATGATTTAATTTGAGGAGCAATTATGCAGGTTAATTCCGGGGGACCTGAATCAAGGTTTTTTTTAAATAATAAATATCTGACTATATAATGGGGGAGTTGTAGATATTTACAATTGTTGTACAATTTACTTAACAACGAACAACCAATTGATTTCTTCTTCTTTTTTTCTTTTTTTAGATCTATATAACTAAAGTTTTTATTTCTTAAAGGTGTATTGTGGAGTTTAAAATGTTAATGTTGAAGAATTTTCAACATCATGCATGCTCCACCAATGCCCATATGAGTATAAAGAGCCCAGACTTTTTAACTATGACTGCGCTAATAAGTGCGCTTGTATTTTGCCTTGGTTGGCGGAATGGTGAAGGCTGACGTGACACTACGACATAGTAGTTTTGTTTTAGCGCAGTGGTGTCCAAACTCGGTCCTCGGGGGCCGGTAGTCCCGCAGGTTTTGGATATTTCTCTCCTCCAACACAGCTGAAGCTCATCAGCAAGCTCTGCATAAGCATGATAACGACCTTGTTGATTGGAACAGGTGCGTTGGAGCAGGGAAACCTCAAAAACCTGCAGGACTACCGGCCCTCGAGGACTGAGTTTGGACACCACTGTTTTAGCGAGTGTACGACACAATTGGGATAGAAACTGAAAAAAAACAGCCCAAACTCCAGCTCAGACTCCAAAAAAACTTTATTTTCTTAAATTTATTTGAGCGCACGGACTCGGACGCGCACCAAGCATGAGCTTTACACAGATGCTGCAGTTACACTTTTGGCCAGAGGTGGCAGTTGTGAGTAAAAAAGTGGCCAATTCCGCATGCACGTTGTGCATAGCAGCAAACTATTTTCTTGACTAGAAACATTGTCTTTGGAGCAATTTCAAATGCAAATATACATTTCATTTTAGACTAGCATTTCTTTTATCAAAAACAAGACATTAAGTTAAAAAAAAAAGTATTAACAGTCTTTATGTAACTTCACTTGAGTAGCAAGTATTTTATGACGTGTCAATTTGTGACATAATAATACAGTAGGTTCATGGCTTTATGAGTTTCAAACCAGCTGACAAGGAATAATTCAAATACTCATAGGCATATAGGTCATATCAGTCCATTTTGTCAGTGCTGTAAAAGTAGCAAATTTCCTCACTGTTCTGACATAATAATTTTCCGAAACAGTTTTTTTTTTTTTTTTTATCTTTACTTTAATTACACACATTTGATATTTTCCTCCGATTTGTACTGTGAATTTATTAAATGTATTATTCTACTGTGGAGACTGTTGAAGGGCAACAATTTATTATTCCAGAGAGCAACCTTAGAAACTTCTGTGGGTTTTTTTCTTCTTTGTTGGTTTGGATTTAAAATTTCAAGAACGCTGACACTGAATCCTACCACCTTTGCTCCACTTACACTATGTTATTAGATCCAACACAGGGGGGTAATCATGCAGAATGACTGCCAGCGCACATGAGATTTTAGAACTCACAGCATCAAAAGATGTCAATCTAGCTAGTAGTTGCTAGTATGTGACAATAGCCTTTTTTTAATTTATTTTTTATTTTGTTTGATCATTGAGGTATTTTTTTAAGCAGGAGTATTAATGAAAGCAGTTTAGAATATAGAAGCTTTTCTGTGGGTCAAATATTTGTGTTTAGAAGAAAAATAAACAAAGTACCTAGAAGCCTTCAACAAATGTGCGTTCATGTGTTTTCTTCACCAGAAATATCTCCCCCAAAAATTTTATAAAATACGTTTGGTTAAGAATAACTATGCCAGTTTAAAAAAAAAAATCTAATATTTATTTACAAATAATCATTACAATATAGGCAAAAGTTGGGTTCAAAGGTTTTATGACAAGATTTGAATGTATGAAGAAAAGTATTTCTATACTTTTAAATGTGTTTTTTATTATTGTTCAGGCACATGCACACCATTCTTTGGTTTACCTGGTATCTCTTCTGGGCAACATGGAGCACACTTTTCACCACACACTGCTTCTGGAGATCCGAGCCCTGACGGACCGTTACCCGTCTTTGCTCGGAAGCTACGGTAAAGACCTCTACAGGCTGAGCAACTCGTTCACAGCCATAGCCAGACTGCTGGGGAAGCGACTGGAGGAGAGTGCCACCGCATGTCGCAGGTCAGAGGAGGCACACGCATCTTTTGTTCTCCGTAATTAGACAAAAGGCACGCTATTCAGTTATCTTGAAATATTTTCCTGAGCAGTTATTTTCTTGTGTGCTTTATCTTATTCTATAAAATTGCCTGTGGTGGGAACGTGAGTGAGTATGTGTCTATACGTATGTGCACTTTGATTGACTGCCAGTTCAAAGTCTAGCACTCATTGCAATTTTCTTTGGTAATTACAAAAATGTATGCTCTCGAATAGGACCTGTTCCATGAGTTCTGTTACCATCACCTTTTTAGGTCAGTTTGTAGATTTTCTAAGAGGACTGATTTTGTGTCACTGATCTCTTTGCAAGTGACTAAACGTTGCCGTCTGTTTGTATTTTAGACACAAAAAAAAGTTAGGCCACCCGGTCTAACACTGAGAACAATCTGGTTTGTGTGTTTGTGTTTATCTTTTGTTTATTTGTATCGAGGGGAAAATTTTCAAAATTTTAACACAATATGAAGCCCCTCCCCCTCCCCCCATTAACACACACAGTGTTGCATAACAAAAGGTCAGCATGTGTTTGTGCGCATGTGGGAGGATGAAACGCATTGTGTGCACGATTGAGGGCTTTGCTTGGGGTACTTTCCTCTCACGATAGTGAAACGGGGTGGGGTGGTAAGAAAAACTTTGTCAGAGAGACAAAGAAATACTTGTGTTGTTTTTACCATGCGTGAAAACGGAATGTTTATATTTTTATACAAAATCTACACAACTGATTTCCAGAAAGTATCAATTACATTTATAAACAGTCTTTCTAATAGATTGTTTGTCCTCATTAGAGTCGCAGGTGAGCTTGTCCATTTAATCCTACTTCAGTCATTCTAAAGTCATTCACTATGAGCCAGAAAATAGCTTGATAGCTAGCATACTGACAATCAAACAAACAAACAAACAAACAAATATAAATATGAACAAACTAGCCTAAATTGGATTTTTTTGCCCCCCCGCTTTTGTTAACAGTTCAACCTTGATTGAAGTCTGCGCTCCACTGAGTGCCATAGCAATTATTATTAACTACTTTGGCAGAAGAAACTGAGACATGAACAAAGAACAAGATTGAGGGAATACTTGGCAGTTCATAAAAAGAAGCATAAAAAGGCTGGGGCAGAATGGGGCTGCTGAAAAAACTAGAGCCAGCCAACGTGAGAATGTGAGAAATACCGAAAGGTGAGCCAGACGGTGGCTACACAAATGAATGTGAATTTCATCACGTCCTAAATACATTTACTTTTGTGTGCGTGTATGTTACAGTGAGAATGGGCATTGCTCGCCATCTCCCAATGTATCGCTTCAATGCGGAAGAGGAGGAACAGGAGGAGGGGGGTCTGAGCCGAGGAAGCCGGTGAGGGCGGGGGGTGAGGCAGAGGTACAGGAGGACTCTCCCGCCCCCCAGCGGCGATACAGCCTGAACCAAGCGCTGAGGGATGAGCAACGAGAGATGAGATTCAACAGGTGGGGGAGAATGTGATCATCAGCATACATCAAATTTGACTGAGAGTGTTTCAGTTTGGAATTAGTTTTGATTTGTTGAATTTGATAGGGGCACAGACAGACAAATGCTACATTCGTGTGGTGGATGTCAGATGCATTTTATTCATGGGTATGAAACCCTATGATTCATTGTAGAAATTAATTTGTTCAAAGAATTATTATTATCATTATTATTATTATTATTATTATATTTTTTAAATCATCGCACCGTATTATTATTATATATTTTTTTAATCATCACACTGTATTATTATTATTATTATTATACTTTATAAATTATCACACTATATTTTTTTCTTATTATTATTAATATTATATATTTTTAAATCATCACACTGTATTATTAATTATTATTATTTTTATTATATATTTTTAAATCATCACACTGTATTATTATTATTATTATTATTATTATCATTATGTTGTCAGTGCGCGACTGGAACGCCACATTTAAAGGGAATGGGAGGAGGAGCTACTTTTTTTGGCCTTGATTAAAGTTGGCTGTGATAACTCCCACAGGAGCACTCACATCCTGTCTGCCTGATATTGTCTGTTAATTGTCTGTTGTTGTTGCATTCTATAAGTTCACCACTAGATGGCACTAAGTTCTACACACGGTGTCTTAAACGACCAATCACGGCTCAGCTTCAGAAAACAGGTGAGCTGTGATTGGTCATTAGCTGAGACCTGAGCAACTGTGATGTCATTTTCAGATTGCCAGCAAGTGGTAAAATGGCCGCCTGAGATGGATAAAAAGAGGCGGATTTTGCTGCTTAACTCGAGTTTCACAAACACAATATTAATCAGAATACTGTGTCAGAATAAATGTTTGGGTTGACTTCCCCTTTAAATGTAACAAGCATGACTAAGGTGTATGGCCTTGTGACTGGTGTTTCAGTGGTTTCAAAAGCAAATTCTAGTGTCTTATTTATTTGTAGCAGGGATCAACTAGAATGTCGTTGTTGGCTTGATATTGCATTCTACCATGATTACACTATGATCTGTTTTAGGTCCAAGAGCTTGGCTTTTCAAGCTGTTCGCTCACGATCCATCAACTCTGACGGCGGGGACGATGGAGAAGAAGTGGAACTGAATCCAGACAACATCACATTCACCAGCACTTTGCCCTGCCAGCATTCAGCAGAACACCAGGAAGTGACACCTCCCGCTAAGAAACTGACAGACAATGCACCCACATCCACGGCTGCCCCTGCGCCAGACAGTGGGGTCAAAGAGCCAGACAGAACTCATAGCGGGCAGAAGAACAAAGACGAGGAGGTGCAAGAGGCGGGGGTAGCTGACAGACTCTTCATCCACTTAAGAGACAATCTGGAGATGATCCGAGAGTTTTGTAAAGGCATGGTCCAACAGATCCCCATACCAGAACAATGTGTCATAGAAGGTAAGATGGCCAGTGATGCATGTACAGTATTTAATATTAGCTTACATGTGCATCTCTTTAGAGTTCATTTATTGACTTTCACAAATTTTTCACCCACTATACAAACTAATTTTTATTTTTATTTTTATTTTTATTTTTATTTTTATTTTTATTTTTATTTTTATTTTTATTTTTATTTTTATTTTTATTTTTATTTTTATTTTTATTTTTATTTTTATTTTTTATCTAATGATGATGATGGTGATGATGATGATTAAGTTTGTATTGAGAGTGAAAAATTTGTGAAAGTCAATGAATGAACCCTAAAGAGATTCATGTGTGTGTTAATATTAAATACATGCATCATAAATAATAATAATAATTTTATTATTATTTTTATTATTGGATTTTTTTTCTAAATGTCCTTGATCAACTCTTGTGTAAATAAATTATATATATATACATATATATATATATATATAACAAAAGCAACCACTGAGCAGCAGGCAGAAAGCTCAACTGAATCAATTCATATTCCACGAAAAAATACTGTAAATATTACCATTTCAGCAAGAATGCAGTCTAGAAAACAATCAACAGCAAATGTAAACATATGAAGTAATGTAAACAATAATGAGCCTCTTTTATACAGAGATCTAACAGCATACATGCCTTTGCCATTTACACCAAATCCAGCAACAGCAGCATATTGCCGCAACTGCGTGGGTGCCGACAAAAGGGACGTGACATCCCGCAATGTTTGATCCGTGACGAAGTCAGCGACAGCGTCTGGTGTGTCTTTTAAAACACCTCTTTTTGCCCCAAACAACAAGTCCAAATTGTAATACAGTACTTCAGTCAGAGCAGTTCACACAATGACTTCACAGGTTACCGAACCTTTGGCAGAGATCTTTCTGTTATTGTTTTAGCGCTTTAACCCACTGCATTTTTCCCCATGAAGGAATGCCTGCGCCATACTCATATAAAAAAAATGCAACAGTATTTCAGACTCAGCACTCCATCATTTTATTTTAAGCTTAAACCAGACATGGATTTATTACTCCAATGGGTAAGTAAGTAATTTCATAGTCATCTTAATCCCATCCAGAGGGCATAAATGTGTGATTTCATCTCATTTTAGGTTTAATTGAATTTCAACATGTGTGTGTTTTAACAAGGGGTCTGAGACACCAGAGCTCAGCAAATATTAAATTACTCTCCTTCAATCTGAGCAGTGAGCCAGCAAAGGGCATGTCAGGGTACTGTTTGCATGCCTGATTAATGGCTGGGCTTTTATGACGAGCTCCCATGTGAGAACTATGGGGGGAAAAGTTTTATTTGCAGCATACATTTCATTCTAATGGGACTTAAACTACTAAATTCAAGTGATGATATATATTAAAGACAATTGGTTGTTTTATTAAACTGTATCTGGTAAGTATTAAGCAAGACACAGGTGGAAAGAAGGGAGGGTTGTATTGGGTTGCATTCCTATACGAAAAATTGACATGACTCAATATAACATTATAAAAAAAATGTGTGATGATGCTGTGTGTATGTGCGCATGTGTGTGCGTGCACCTTTAAACTGTAGTCCTGGCAGGTCACCTTGTTTGGAAGCAGTAGGTCAACAGTCCATGTGAAAAATGCAAAAAAAAAAAAAAAAAGTTATCTTCATTCCCTTTTGTTCTCTTCCACCTAGGTCAGATGCTTCTTCTCTTTGTTCGTTATTTAGTGTGCTATTTTTTTGTTTTGGTACAAGGGATTTTGTGCAATTTTCAACACTATTAGGTCCACAGCATATTTGGCCGCCATGTTGCACATAATATCATCTGTGTTTTTGTTCTCTTCGAATGCTCCAGTCACATTTAATAAAATGATGATTTCTTTCATGTGATCGAAATGCATCATAAACCATACGTGAACTTGTATTAAAAGCAGTCAGACCTATCCATAACAAAGGCTTTGTTCATGCAGATTGACTTAAAATGTTTTGGAAGGACAAGACTGCCAATTTGCAGTTTGAGGTGAAGTCCCCTATTGTCTTAAAGAATTGAAAAACAGTTCTTTCGTTGTTGAGTTCAATGAATTATGTGGAATTGATAGTGTGTTTATATATATAATTTCATATGCTGTTTTGATTATATATATATATATATATATATATATATATATATATATATATATATATATATATATATATATATATATATATATACATATATGAAGGTAGTTAGGCTGGTTTAAAGTCCTTCAATTAAGAATTGTCAATGCATTTTTTCCCCATTACAGAATCAAACAGAGGTTGTGTGGCCAAACTGTCGTTCTCCTGTCCCCTGAAGGGTCATTACTGCCTGTACACAAAGTCCAGTTTTAACCTGAGCAGCCGCCGACCTCATCTTTGGATACACATCATGCTGCTACATCTACAGGTGCACCTTGCGATCATAAAAACTCAACTCTCTGCATTCATCTTTACACGTATTTCAGTCACAAACATCCACTTTGTTTGTTGTCATTTTTGTTGTTGTTCTTAGAGTAAGTCCAAAGTTCCGCTATGTTCTGAAGATGAATGTGTTCAGAAGTTAGCTTCTCTTTGGGGGAAGACTCAACTCAAAGGAGCTCACAGCTTCCACATGGCGATGACGCAACACGCCACCCCACACAGAAAGGTATTTCAGCACGATTTATGGGAAGTCTCGCTGCAACACACACCACAAATAGTGCACATATTGCAAAAATGTTTTACTGGAAAAACTTTTTTTCAGCATGTTTTCACTTGTCATATTACGACGGCATATTAGGGCCACGTATGAATATATTTTTTTAGAGGGCGGGGGCAATATTCAGAAACTCACAAATTTGCCACTTTATAATCTCGCAAATTTACGAGTTTTTTTCTCGCAAATTTACGACTTTATAAAGTGGCAGATTTGCGAGAAAAAGATCCTCAGAAACTTAGGAGAAATACACGTAGCGTAGCTATAGTCTAATCATGTGAGGATTTGTTGGTGGTTACTGGGACACATAAAATAAAAACGCTGTATGGAGACGGATTTGTTCTTAAATGAAAACTTTACTCGTCATTCACCGCAGCCAGAGCGACAACGCTTCCTGATCCCCTATCAGCTGACTAACACTATCCAATCAGATTCTAGCATACCATAGGTAAATGCAAGTGAATGACGGAGAGCAGCAGATTCGACACATCAATTTAGATACTTGTACAAAAAAATACCAAAATGTATGAATGTGTAAATAATAATTCTGGAAACACAAATGTACAAGTAAATATACATTTTAACAAATTAATGTAAATGCATGATCGTCCGGGTGTGGACCTTTGCAAAGCGAGGCGTCTTTGTCGCTGGCCAGTGGCCGTACACAACGGTTCAAAGAGCGAATGCTTAACATGATATGGTTAATCTATGCTAAAGCAATTACTATCTCCTTATTTGGAAACCCGACCTAAAAGTATTGGCACAAACAGTCGAGTAGTAAGTTTTTTATTTTTTTCTCTCGCAAATCTGCCACTATATAAAGTGGCAAATTTGCCACTTTATATAGTGGCAAATTTCCGAGAAAAAAACGTGTAAATTTGCGAGTTTATAAAGTGGCAAATTTGCGAGTTTTTTTCTCTGAATATTGCCCCGCCCTCTAAAAATTATATATTTATACGTGGCCCTAATACGCCGTGGTATGTCATTATGTCTGTCATATTTTTGAATTGTTTTAAAGCAGCAGAGTGCGCTACAGTTGTTTGGCCATATGCAATTTGTGATGCTCATTTTGCTGACCTTTTTTTTGCACAATTTCCTTCTAAATCTCATGATACAGCACATTGTTTTTCCTCATGTACTCAAGGAAAGTACTTTGTGTCCATGAAAGTTAGTGGGAACATGCATGCTTGTTGCAAGCATGGTGTGAAGTGTTCCTATCTGTGTGTGGGGTGTGAAAAATAAATCTTAAGATGTTTTAACAAAATGTAAAACATATTAGGAGAGAGAGGGAGGAACGGGATCCTGTGAGACGGGAATAATATTATTACTGACAGAGAGATTTAAAGCAGAGACTGTTGAGATGTTTAAGGCCTCTGGAATTAAAGTTCTGCCTTTTATGACTCAGCTCAGCAGTTTTATGACAAAAAGTGAGAACTTATGGGGGAGAGGAGATAGATTGGTTGAATGTGAAAAAGGGACAACTGGTAGTTAAAATGGGGTAACAGTAGGAGCGAGTGGAGGTTATTTTGAAGTCATTTCAAAAGGAAAGTAGAGGAAGAGGAAAAGGAGGCATGGCGGGAGATATGAAGGGAAATTGAGCTGAGTGGAAGTCTGGGTTGGAGGAGATAATTAATGGTTATTGTTTCACCTTTCCCCTCCCCTCATATATCCTGAGTGGAAACTTTTGTTGATATAGCTGCTCTGTTGATAACGTTTACTAGAGGAGGAGGAGGTGCGAGCAAGCCTGAAGACGGGAGATAGGATGGAACATGAGGAAGAGTGGAGCCGCACTTGAGAAAACAATGGTTTTGTCAAAAAGAGAGCGGTTCGCACGTCTGCCTTCTAGCCAAAGGTCCCGGGTTCAAGTCATGGGTCATGGCACTCATCTTACTGCATCAAGTTTTCTTCAGTTTCCACCCACGTTCAGGGCAAATGTGGTGCTATTCAATTATTATTTTCTTCCATTTTCCCCCCAGAGACCGGCCCACAATTTAAAGGACATTATTCCACTTACAATATAGAGAGCAAACGGAACCAATAAACATCAGTGGTAGAGCTACGTGGTAGCCAAGGGGTCACGAAATGGGCTGGGCCGGCGGGCATAAGTCAAAATGCCAGGGCCGATTATTGTGCCAGTCCATCCCTGCAGCGTTCCAAAGACATACATGTTGGCTTAATTGAAGACTCTAAATTGCATGAGTGTGAATATGAGTGAAAGTAGTCTCTGTGTCTTGGTGTTTTCCGCCTCTCACTCTTGATCCTAATGAGGGCAAATGCTAAAAAATTCTTTTTTTTTTTAAATGGATGGATGAATCTGATTGTGTCAATATTAGAAGACATAAGAAATGAGTGTCTTGGTCTACATGTGCACCCACCAAAGTATTTTCTTCCAATCATCAACCTTATCAAAAATTAGTAAACCAGGCAGGGGTGACCTTGAGATGCCAAATGGGGTTAAATGAGGATATCCAGCAGCCAAACAAACTTCATGGCCACATCCTGTTGTTTTAACTGCAAATATGTTCCTCATCTAAAATTGTCATTCGAGTGTGCCTGGAGGACCTTTTTCTGCCGTGTCGAGGCCATCCAGCTGTGTTAGCCTGGCACGCACACTTTCACACGCACCCACACTGACATCAGTGCACTATTAAAACAAAAGTGCATGTGTTTGATTAGTGACTGTTTATTTCTCATTACGCTGCGCAAGGGAATTTTTGCGCTCTGGTGTTTGCTTTATGGAACTTTTATTGTTTCATTACAAGACAAACGTATGGATAATTTGATCATTGGAGTCTTCAATTAGCCACATGCATGTTTTTGGCAAACCCACAGCATAAAACAGGGGAGCTGTGATTGGTCTGTCAAGAAGGGGGAGTTTGAGGACCCAATTGCGGGAAGACAGGGCGAGGAGGCAGAGGTTCAATCAAAAAAGGAATTTTAATTACTACAAACAAAAGGTGATTTTCCAAATTGCAAGATAAACCAAAACATGAACCAAAACATGGGGGGAACACCAAGGCAAAAACCAGGCAGCATGACACAAGGAAAGACAATGAACCAACCCAGACAGAGGGGAGACAGCAGACTAAATACACAGACACTAACAACACACCAAGACACACCTGGGGCAAGACACAAGTGGCTGAGGGCACTGATTGGATCACACGAGGAAGGGAAGGATCACACTTAACAAGACCAAGGAAGACACACAAAGAAAGCAGAATCTAAACATGACATTGTCGTTGCCTGAGCCCTGAGTAACTGTTTTTTTGTTTGTTTTGTTTTCTGGAGAGCTCAGTATTGTTCATTCGGTAATTTTACCGATTTGACATGTCATCATCATTGCCCACCTTTTTTTTTTTTCGTCCTGAGTAACTGTTGATGTCATCTTCAGTCGACAGCAAGTAGCAAAATGGTCGCCCCCTGAGCTGGATAAAAATGGCTGGATTTTGCTGCATAACTCATATTCCTCAAATGTATTATTAATCAGAATGTCATGTTTAGTCGAGTGAGGCATATATAACATATTGTCAAGAAATGTTTAAGGTTGACTTTCACTTAAAATTGGGGCACAACATAAAGTGGGTCATGTGTTTTCATTGTGTCCAACCTACCACACATCTTCAACCACAGATTTACAGAAGGCTGCTACATTTAAAGCAGGTCTTTCTCTGAGTAACAGGAAAAAAAGGGAGTTGTGTTCATTTCAAATGTCATTATTTGCTATTTGTGCTTCTGTGCTTCTTCAGGACCTGGACAGTCTCCAGATGCAGCTGGAGGAGGTTCGCTTCTTTGACCTGTTTGGCTACAGTGAAGAAGAGGGAGGGTGGTTATGCTTCATGTGCAACAACCCAGAGAAGGCCACAGGTACACACACATTCACACACAAAAGATCATTTCCTGCACAGATCTCTCCTCACCATCTCAGTTGCAATCAGTTTCTTCGGAATGCAGCGTTGAAGCTATTCCAATGATCCGTGTGGTGGTGACCCTGAATCCCTTGAGGGATAATAATGTATTCCCAGAATATTTATTTCAGGTAACGAAAATGCTTGCTGTGCTCATTGTGACGGGTCTATGTAGTCAGTCAATCCGCTCGGATTAGTTGACTTTGGACCAGTGACCCGTTTTCAAAGAGCACTTAGCCCCGATGATGTCATGAGTGTACGAGTGTCTCCATCCCTGTATTGCATTAAGAACCGTGTGTGAGTGTGTGTGTGTGTGTGATACATTTGATTCTGTGACACGGGTCACAGTTGAATTTGTAACATGTTGATTTTTTTTTATAGTACTTCAGATCTCAACCAGTGCCAGAAATTGTATGTCTTTATTTTTGACGAAGTTGTGACATTTTTGCCACGTGACGTGCGGAATTTGGACGCAAAAACAGACATGACACGGAAGTTAAAAAAAATAAAAAAATTAAATACAAAGTAATGTAAAGTAACTCGACGTACTGACAAAAGTGTGAACTCCAGCTAAGGCCATGCTGAATTTATATGACAGAATAAAGGCCTATATGACAAAATAAAGGGTTACAAATACAGGACCATATCAACTGCATAGCGACCGACAAGGGCCCAACAATTTAAAAAAAAAAAGAAGTAAATAAAAAACAACTCATCTGGTGATGACCAGCATTAGTGATGGAAAGTTTCACAATTCCCACATGTTTTGAATATACATGCCAACAGAAGAATAGTGATTAATTGTGACTTTGTTTCCTGTCTGCCATTGATCTACTCCACCGCATCACACATCTAAAGCTCAGCAGACAAAGAACAGAAGTAGAAGCAGCAGTAATTAAGTATAGAACATCATCGTGCAATAATCTTGTACTTCTTTCCTGACATCTGCTCAGCCGGTGGATGTACTTCAATTTCAAATTGTCTCCGGTGTTTCTTGTCTTAACTCAGGCGCGTGCATGAGAGCGACAGGGTTGTAAATTCAGTGCTCAAAAATCAGAGATTGACAGGTTATCTCAAATAGATTGAATGGAGGCGACAGACCAGAGGAACTTCGAAGGTTGAATTCCCATCAGGTTGTATTGTTTGGAATTCAGTCAAAATGTTTGTCTGTATAATGTCACTGAATTGAAGACTTCGAGAACAAGAACCCGTTTCCCTTCTTTATGAACAAGTAGTTCAGAATGGTAAAAAGTTACAGTATCTAAAAAAAATAAAAATAAAAGGCCTGTGTAGTTAAAGGATTATAATAATAATAATAATAATAATAATAATTTCACTTCCATTATTTCTTGAATTTTCCCCCCCAAATCCCAAAGAATCTGAGGTCCATAATTGCACCGGAATGGATTGCGTACAACCTTACAGGTTCCACTGTAACGCTCTCCAGTTGCACGTTAGAAGCCATTATGAGTTATGCAAGAGGGAAGCTTACAGTCAATTGCATGCTTAAAAAAATTATGTAGCATGACAAGACAGGGGAGCTAATGGAAGGAAGGAGATAGCAAGAGAAAATAAATTGAAGTGTCGTTAATGAAGAGCTTTTAAGCTGTGTGTTCTCTCTGCTATTTAAAAAATAACAACTGACATTTGATTAAAATACAGTAAGAAGCCAGCAGGCTGGATGTACAGGAACTCGGCAGGTGGGAATGCAATTAAGCCTCGCCGGGTGAACGTGGAGACAATTCACGTTATGATCATAACAGATCTTATGTAACATTCGCTAAATATTTATTTGTGATGGAATAGATGCAAAAAAACGAAATTTGGGGCCAGGAAACTCAAATGAAAAAAGGCACTTTTATGGGATTGTAATGGTTTTGAATTTGTCTCATACTCACTCATAGAACGGTGGGCAAGTGGTTAGCGCGTTCGTCTCACAATATGTGGGGTATTAAACTCGGCCCTGATCCTTCCGGCGTAACGTTTGTATGTTCTCCCTGTGCTTCCGTGGGATTTTTCCTAGTACACCAGCTTCTTCTCATATTTGAGGAACATGCATTTTATGAGCGAAAACTAATAGTTTCGAAAATCACATTTGCATTAGTGTAAATTGTATATGTTTAAAAAAAAAAACTGCGGTCCTGGGGTCAGCTATGCTTTTTTTTTTTTTCTTTCCTGGAGAGCTCAGTATTGTTCATTCGGTAATTTTACCGATTTGACATTTCATCATCATTGCTCTTTTTTTTTTTTTTTTTTTTTGTATGTGGTTGAGTATGTGTGTGTGCGTGCGTGTGAGTGTGTATTCATTAGTTCACCTAAAACCTATTAAAAAATCTCATACCGTTCACCTAAACCGAACACTTCCAGCCAGAGTCGTGAGGCCGTCAGGAGACCCGAGGAAGGACCAAAGAAAAGAAAGGAAAATTGAAATTGAAATTAAGGTCAGTTATGCTATTCAATCAATAGCGTTCGTGGAGACAAGCTGCTGGTGATTCAGAGATGATTTATCTCCTCATTGATACAAATAAAAAAGCAAGTGACGAATCAAATACCCATTGATACAATGGTGTATCTAATCTGGTATTATTCTACATTATTGAGGCTTAGAGAAGCTTCCGCATTGCAGTTTTCTTGCCAGTGTGTGCGCGCGTGCGTGTGAACAAAATGGCTACAGGTCCACAAGTGTCCTCGACTGACTTTGTTTATCCAAAAGGCTTTTGTATGGCTGGCAAACAATCTCTTCTCGCTATTCCACTACAAACAGGATCGTCTGAATTCCCTCCCAAAACAAGTGTTATATTTAACGATAACGATGATTCTTTAAATGGTTAAACAAATCCCAGTCATGATGCATCCATTTATCCATATTGGTCGCAGGTGTGCTGGAGCTATCCCAGTAGAATAAAAGTACCAAAAGGGGAAAAGTACACTTTAACCCCTGGGCGTTATTTGACCATTTTTTGGCTTTTTGTTGGTTCTGACCAAGCCATTTCAAAATAAAATAACGCCCAGGGGTTAAACTGGACATAAGTCTGTCGTAGAACCTTGATGCAATAAAAACAATATTTATCTGCCATTATATTACAATTACACATACACACTGCATCATTATTAGCTCTCATTGATATACTTGGACACATTAGAGCGTTTCCATGTTTTGATTGAAGAGAAGTGAAGCTGACAGCACTTTGTTGTAACAAATGTAAAAACACAGAGTAATATTTTTTGCAGTGTTTATAATTCATTTGGAGCACCTCATGTCACGCCAGAAGACGTTGGAATCAATTCACGAGTTAACAATAACATAAAAAGTGTTCATAGAGTCCATCATATAAATATGTGAAACCTCAACATGTCCGTAAAAAAGGCTCGCAATCAACTGTGTCATTGTGGAAAACTGGAAATGTGGAAATATTATCAGTCATCCAAGTGAACAGTCCAACTTTTTACGTGACGGTGGCATATTAACATTATTGCTCGTGACAGGGCTTACTCATGTCAAATCTCCATGACTCAAAAAAGAAAGAAAGTTGACTTTAAAAACATCTTTCTTTTTATGTTTCACAGACATCCATCTGGAGGATCACAGAGAAATGTAAGCAGTTCCTTTAATAACAGTTTTAAAAAGTGCTTACATGTTTCTGTGACAAGAGATGTCAAACAAAAGGGGCCGGTCGGATCAAATTGGTTGACAACCGAAAAAAATATCAGTGATGTCATCGATTAATCGACATCAACTCGACAACCATGACATGAGCATTGACCGTTCAATCCATACTGCACGGTTAAAAGGGGTCACGTCTGCAGAACTTCACTCCTCATCCAGTAGTCCAAATCGTCTTAAAAAAGGCTTTGAAATCTTTAGCAATAATAATGCTTGTTAAAAAAAAGCATTCATAATTTCTTTGGTCCTTCCTCGAGTCTCCTGACGGCCTCATGACTCTGGCTGGAAGTGTTCGGTTTAGATGAACGGTATGGGATTTTTTAATAGGTTTTAGGTGAACTAATGAATACACACACACTCACACGGGCGCACACACACACACACGCACATACACATTCCCACCCACATACAAAATAAAAAAATATATATATTTATAAAAAAAAAAAAAGAGAACAATGATGATGACATGTCAAATCGGTAAAATTACCGAATGAACAATACTGAGCTCTCCAGAAGAAGATTCATAATAAACACGTGTTGACTTTTCAAGTTGTACGGCTGTCATTATGTTCAGGAAGTACCAAGAGCTGGCGATGTGTTTTTTCCGATTGCTCGTGCTTCGATAAAAGTATGAGACATGTTTCAAGAAATGCTTCCAAGCAGTAATGTTTCTGTCAACAGTTTTCACTCACTCGTAATCATACTTTTAACGGTGTGAGAAGGGGTGCGTGGGGGGGGGCATTACCTCACAAGGAGGGTTTTTCATCTACCTGGGTGGGTACACACACACACACACACACAAACACACACTGGCCGATAAAGCCATAATGCAAAATGATTTGCAAATATGAAGGGGAAAAAAACACATTCCATAAAGGCGCATTGTTCCGTTGAGAGCGGACCAAACGGTTCAATATTTTATCATTGCATCCCTAGCAAGTACAAGTACAAAATCTTCCACGTTATTTGTAAAAAGCCAACATTAAAGGATGTTATTTGACAGAATCAGCAGTAGGAATGCAAATCCATCTTTCAGTTATCAGGTTAGTTGTGCTTTCAGCGGACTTTGTTTTAATTAAAGTTTGCAAGAAAGTACGGGTAATTTGGACTTTGAGATTGTAAGAATAGAGAGAGGTAGTTCTAGTCCTAGTCCTTTGCACACAGCTCATACATTCAATTCACTGCACTGCTATTTCACATTGCTATCAGGATCATTGGTAGGCTTAAGGCTAATTGAGCGACTCAGTTTTGGCTTCTGTCTGACTCGATTTTTTGTGAAAATGTCAGTCATCGGCTTAAACTGTTGCGTCTCAAAACAAGGTTTTAGGCAGTTTGGGAGAAATTGGGTATCTCTATATTGATGTTATGGCCACTTTTTTTGGTCTTCCTCCAACCAGAGTCTTCTGGCATCCAGTTGAGATATTGCAGCAACATTTTTTTTTCATATTCAGTGTTGACAGCAACAGTAGAGAATACATATTTTATGAAAACGTTTTTAAAAAATGGTAGCAATAATGGAAGTGTGTGTATTTAATCAGAAAGCATAAAAATATATTTATCATATTTTCCACTGGACATTGTCTTATTTCCTCCAAATAACAATACAGTATAAAGTTTTACAATAACAAAAAAAACGGCATCAACCCCAGTGACTAACCACGTAAAGCAGCATAAAGCGGACGATTGGTGTGTTTCTATCACGGGTCAAATTGGAGCCACTGGTTACTTCAGGACTTCATGACGCTTGATGATAAACCGTCAAGTTCAACAACTGGAATGTCTTTGAAGTGAGCGGTAATGAGCACGGTTGTGAGGGCGGTACTTACACTGGTGGTTACACTTACTCCTTTTTTTTTTTTGCCTTTTGATCCATGTTTGTGTGGAAAAATATCAATCAGTTGCGGAAAATGCCAGCATATAAACCGCTGTCATTAAGCATCAAAGAATTAACGAGTTTTGCTTATTAATCAGATTTTTTATTTTTATTTTTTTAACAACACGAAAATAAAAACATGAGGAGAGAAGAATGCAGGAAGTATGTGTAGTAAGCGTTATCATGTACTTAGTTTTGTTGATTTTTTGTTTCATATAAACAGATAATTTGTTTTTACACTTGTGTGGCAATTATTTATTAAAACATTGCTCCTTGTTTATATGTGCATGACTAAAATGTCAAAAGTTGATCGATGCAGCATCGCTTTGTTTGTTTTTAATGATGAATTACTTTGTACCGTGGTGAAGTGATTCATTTGATGGCCTGCAGGATTTGACTGATGGTGATAAGGTCTTGGTGTCAGCTTGACTGACGACCACACGTTTAAGCGCTTGACAGCCGATTACTCTCGTCGGAAGCTTGCTGGCAAAATCCTGACCGTTTTCTCCTTTATTGCTCATCTTCTTTACATGAACACGCTTCACAATCGCATTCGATATAGGACAGAGTTCATCTTCTTTTGCTCCTGTTTTCTTCCAGAAGACTTTCAGACCCAGACAGACCCACTAATGCACACACGCAGCAACACACTGGCAGATAATTACAGCATTGGATCACAGGATTTGACCTAAATGCAAGACTCAGGAGAGGAGGGTTTTTGAAAATTAGGGAGTCGCTGTAGGGGTGTCGGAGTAAGGTATTGGTTGGTTAGTATCAGGGTGGTTAAGGTTTACAGTGAGTGTATTGTTGATTTGCACTTTGAACTGGTTGGGAATCACTGCTGTTTTTTTCCTATTATGTAGTCTTACTTACCGTCGTTTTTTTTCATACAGTACAATCTTTAACCCTGGAGAACCCACGGGGTCAAATTTGGCCCCTATAAATTCTGCTACTCAAATAACAAAGACCTTTTTTTTTTTTTTTTTTACAAATTTTACTTCAAAAGTCCAGAGTGCCACTTCTGACCCCTGCACGGGGCCATCTAGTGGATGAATATTGTACTTACATGAGCCAGGGTGGTGGTGACAAGATGGCTAAAATGCAACAAATAAAACCCAAAAAATATTTTGTTCAATGTAGCTGTGTATTTGATTGATTATTTTCTTAAATTCTAAATAGTTTACTGACCGTTTTTGTTATTCTGATGTTTTGAAATGATACCCCTAAATCCCAAAGGGTCAAATTTCGCCCTAATCCTAAATTAGGGAATAAATTGAAAAAAACATTGAAAAAACATATATTTTGGTGTTCAGTGAATTTATAGCAGTCATTTAATGTATAATTCATAATTTTCCAAAGAAGAAAAGGGTTCTTGGGTTCTCCAGGGTAAAATCTTAAAATACGTCACGAGAAGCACATTTTTCACACTGATGACCTGCACGCACATCATTTGTGACTCGATATATGTGGTTTTTTGCTGAGCTCGTCTAGTCATTTGACGTCAGTGTGTCTTTTTGCAAGAAGTGGTTGTGAACCGCAGTCCTATAGCCCGAGGCTCACAACAAATCCCGAGACCATTTTCCAGGTGTGTCATTCAAAGTGAGGGATAGACAAAAGCACCGAAGATTTATGCGTCAGCCAGGTTTATTTCTGCGCACAAAAACTTGGGATATTTGTCGAATGAATCATGATGATCAGTTATACAAATGGTCTGGCAGCTTGACAGGAAGTATGACGGCTCACATGATTGATATGTTGCCCATATAAGGTCACGTACAGGTGAACAACAGCACCATTCAGTGCAACATTAAGATTTCTTTGTTAGGTTTTTCAGTTCAAGTCCTCAGAAGGACGTTGCGTAACTTAAGTTTGTTTGAAAGAAAGTAAAATACTCCCAACCCCTGGACTAACCCTAACCTAAATAACTGACTAACCTTAACCAGACCAATCACGACTCGCCTGCTTTCTGAGTTTGGTCATGTGATGTTCGCAAGCTGAGCTGTGAATGGTTGTTGTCTGTGATGTCATTTTGAGGCAAAATGGCCGCCCTCTTTGATGGATAAAAACGGGGGGAATTTACTTCATAAAGTGGAAGTCAACCTTAAACCTTTCTTGGCAATTATATTTTATATGTGACCTCACTAGTCTAAACATGACATTCTGATTAATATTCCATTTGTGGAACATGAGTTATGAAGCAAAATCCATCTTGGTAAAAATACAAATCTGTTACCCAGAAACATCACATCATTGCAATAACATTGACATAAATGTAAAGTAATGATTAAAAAAAACATCCTACTTATATTTATTAAAACAAACATGAATAAGAATGCTCTTAGCTAAGATGATTCAGCCAGATCCTGTTGGTTTCTATTATTGAAGGGTAGAACTTGAGAACATATTCACATCCCCGTACTTGGCTTGTTGACCTATGGGTGTGATTCTCTGCGTGTGAGTGGTCCTTGGTTCAAATCCCCGCCCTTTTGTGTAACAGTAGTTTACAACCTGGCTCCCTGAGTGCTGCATGAGTCATCCCACTCCACTCTGTGTGCAAATGTGTGTTATTTATAATGACACTTCCTCTCAAAATGTGTTTATAAGAAGTGTTGGTAAATGAAGTGGAATCAAAAGTGGAATCTGAGATCTAAACTTGTTGTTATGAGAATTTTGTGCCACAAAGGACTGCTATAGTTTGTAGGAAACAATCATATTTTGGTTTGGTACCTCTTGTAATTTGTCACATCTCACTCAACCAGTGTAAAAGGTTCACCTAGTTGTCAGGTTGGGGTTTGAATTTTGCCCTAAATCACACAAAAAAACTGTAGGTTAGTTTCAATGAATGTTAAATTATTTATACGTGTGAAAATTCGTATAAATTATTGTTTATCTGTATGTGCAGTTTAACTCATTCACTTCCATCCATTTTCACTGAAGCAAACCCCTTCGCTCCCGGTTTTTTTACCTGATTTTGACTTATTTTGCAAGGCTCACAGAATATTGTGTTCTATTGCTATAAAAACATGGAACCTACCAAAAGAAAAAATATAGTATTTTTTTCTCATCAGGAAAAAAAGTATATTTCTATCTGTTTCCGTTTTGCAGCAATTACCATTAGAATATAGTTAAGTTTCATCACTAATCGGTTTAAAACACTGGGGAAAACAGCTTGTTGCGACATGGCCCTGGTTGATCTCATACTCTGCTGCCACCTGCTGGCCGTTTTTGTAATAACTACCATTTTTCAAGCATCCATCTTCAGTGCAGAGGGTGCATCAAAGCCTTGCTCTAGCTATGCTCTAGCATAAAAAAACGTATAAATACGTCTTTGGGAGCATGGTCATATTTAAAATAGAACACATTTAGATGTTTTTGGGAGCAAATGAGTTAATTGATTGGCAACCAGTCCAGTCTCGAAAGTGCAAAAATAAAAATAAAAAATCTCAGATCCAACCTTCCTCTTTGAGGTCTGCATGTCCTCCCAATGCTTGGGTGTGGATCGTCTTTGGCCACACTGGCTTCCTCCCACATCCCGAAAAACATGCTCATTAGGTTAATTGAAGACAGTAAATCATTCGTCGGTTGCTTGTCTATATGTGGTCTGCGGCTGGTCGGCCTCTAGTTCAACTCAAAAAATAAATAAACAGCAGTAAATAAACAAAAAGTGAACATAAAAAAATCAAACCATTGAACTTAAATACTCGATTGAACAAATAAAACACTGAAACAAGGGCAGTGTGCTATGGCTGCATTTTTGCCCTGCAGTTCATATTTTTCTCAAAATGTTAAAATTGTGAATCTTGAGCTAACGTGTTGCTGTCGTGTGTCTGCAGGTGTGAATCAGGAGGGTCAGCCTCTCATTGAAGGGAAGCTGAAAGAGAAGCAAGTCCGCTGGAGGTTTATCAAGCGCTGGAAGACCCGCTACTTCACCTTGGCGGGAAACCAGCTGCTCTTCCGGAGAGGCAAATCGGTACGCTCACGATGAAAACACACACACACACTTGAGTGTCCTTACTCCATGTGATTCACCGCTCACTCGTACGCAAGAGTGGAAATTTCAAACCCGTGATCAGCTTGGCTGTCCCCGCGGGGAAGCTGCTGAAGTCAACTGTAACACGTTTTGGCCTTGGGACGCGGTCCTGGGGGAACTCCTGAGGCCAAGGTGCGATGATGCAACAATATGAGTCACTCGCATCCAGCGTAACTGGAAGCAGATATCACCGTGACCAAGTAGCAAATAGTGTTTATCGAAGGGAAAATAAGCATCTAAGCAACACATTTTCCCTTTTAATGTCATCTTTTATTCTCTACAGACCCTTGCAAGTTGCTGAATCATTCACCAAACCCTTCTTTGTTTAAAATAAATAAATATACTGTATTATATATTAAATCTCCATTTCAGGGGGCGGCCATTTTGCCACTTGCTGTTGACTGAAAATAACATCACAGTTGTTTAAGGCTCAGGTAACAACCAATCACAGCTCAGCTTGCGAACATGACCAAATGGAGAAAACAGGTGAGCCGTGATTGGTCATTACCTCAACCCTGAGCAACTGTGATGTCATTTTTAGTTGGCAGCAAGTGATGGATCAAAACGAGTGAAGTTTGCTGCTTAATTCATATTCCACAAATGCAATATTAATCAGAATGCTGTGTTTAGACTAGTGTTTTTGCATCGAACATGCAGTATTATTTTAAATATTTTTTTTGACTTGACTTCCCTTTTAGCACCTCTTGTTGTTAAATATAACACAGAACGTCCTCTGTGTTCCTCGCAGTGATCAATGTTGAGTTTCTGTCCCATTTTTTATTCCAAAACAGCAATGCCATCTTTTCTTTTTCAGCAGCCACAAATGGGAAAAGTTTTTCATCTTTGTTCTCAGGCTCTCGTTGTCAGCTCTTGCTGGTGTGTTGAGAAACCTATTCCCACGCGGGGAATGAGTTTCCACAAAATATTATTTTATGTTGCTTCATTACCTTCGCCAGCTAGAGAGGGTCTCATTGGTTACACTTCTCAGAGTTTTATTTTTATTTTTATGTTAAGCTTGTGTTGCAGCAGAAACAATGTTCATTGTGGATGTGGATTGAGAATAGCTCGTTTTAGGGATGGGCGAGTACTGATACCAGGTTGATATTGGGCCGACACTCGGCCTTATTTCAAGGTATGGGTACTTGCAATGACTAGAAATTTAGAAGAATAGAAAATTCTATGAATTTATGCAATTTTAAGGAAAAATGGTGGCAGGTCATTCGTCAAAATTAGCTGTCATTTTTATGTATCAAAAGTAGGGATGTAACGATATCCAAATGTCACAATACAATATTATCACGATATGAACCTCACAATACGATAACTGTCACGATATTGGTGTTGGCAATATTAAAAAAAAAAAAAAAAAAACTCATTAAACTATATGTATCAACTCATGAGGTTTCTGCTATATCAATTCCGCCGCCCTCCGCCATCTTGTATCACTTTGTAAACAATGCACAGTGTATGTCACTATTGGTTCAAGTATCATCAGTCTATGTAGTTCATAATGCTGTGCTTGAATGAAGCAGGTGAATAGTAATATTCTTTTATGTAGATGTCGTGCTTTAAATATCGTAGCATGACAACGACGATATTGTGGCAATTTTAATATCGCGATATCACGATATTGCGGTTATTCCTACATCCCTAATCAAAAGTACTAGTAATGACTACTCAAAAGTTGAGTACTTGTATTGGTATTGGTCTGAAAAAAAGTGATATTGAACATCCCTATTGTCGTGGCCAATGAGTAATTTGATGTCCCGGATGTTCCATGAACGTGTGCCTTGTGGTAAACAGCAACAAGACCACCGGTGTGCTAACAACAGCGCTAGTCAATAAACACATTGTCGAGCTATGTGGTTAACACCACATAACTTCGGCCTTCCCATGAAAAGTCCCCAGCAGTTCCAAACATGTTTACAATCATTTGTAACATTGTGTTTACAGCCGCAACAACACATTCAGTCTGTAAAAGCATTCAATGTGTGGTTGAACGTCCTGGAAGCAATTTAGTGACGCATCAGTGTGACGACGATATGACGACGATGCCGTTCAAAGACATGTTTTTACTTCCATCCCTGCAGAAGGATGAGCTGGATGACATTCCCATCGAGCTGAACAAAGTGCAAAGCGTCAAGGTAAGCCTCAGCAGTTCCCCCCCCCCGCCATCCCGCTCCTATTTCATCAGCGCGCCCACGATTGCCGGTTGACTTTCGTCCGACTGGTTTCTACCTCAGGTGGTGGCCAAGAAGCGGTGGGATCGAGGCCTCCCGCGAGCCTTCGAGATCTTCACGGACAATAAGACGTACGTGCTGAAGGCCCGGGACGAGAAGCACGCCGAGGAGTGGCTGCAGTGCATCAACGTGGCTGTGGCTCAGGCCAGAGAGCGCGAGAACCGGGAGGCCACCACCTACCTGTGACATCACACCGCCACCTTCGTCTTCAGCGGACGTCCAAACGTTACCAACGCAAAAAAAAGCACAGTGGGCCTCATTCATCAATATGTTGGAAAGGTGTTTATTTTGTTCAAGAACACAGCAAAAATAGTCCATTTCAACACTTTTTCTGGGTTTATATAGTTCCACATTCTCAAGAGTTGAATTCATACTTTCTAAGTAGTTAATCTGTTGAGATATATTTAACAAACTAGTGTTAGTTCCACTTCCCAGAAGTGTTAAAATAATTAAATGAATTATAATTTATTTTTTATTAATTGTATTAATTACAAGAATACCTATTAACAACCCTTTCGTTTACTTTCACTCTTAGTTTAACACTAAATAAATCAACTCTGTCAAATAACTCCAAAACTGACTTCCATTTAAATGAGACGTGAAATACAGTACTTTGGGGGTTGAAATCAACTCTGAAACATTTAACACTCAAATTTTAACTCCAATTTTTACACTGGAAATTTAACTCTCCAAATTTTGCTGTGTACACTGAAATTGTTTGCACTTGAGATTTGCAATCTAATCAGCAGCGTTCTATAGTTCAGGGGTCACCAACATGGTCGGGGAGATACATTAACAATATCCATGTATTCGCAATACATTGATGAATATTATTATTAATAATGACATAATATAATTCAATTTCATGTAAAGTAGCTAGTGATGGGAAAAACGAAGCTTCATGAAGAAATTTTGCTTGGCAATAAATTGCCCCAGAAATTATTACGATAAATGATAATATTGTGGTTTTCATATAATTTTTCAACTAGTATAATAATAATGGTATAGTCATAAATAAATCCAAAGAATTCCCACACATGAGCTGTTGCGTTCGGCTTTGATACCAGCTCCATTTGTCCGTATTATTTCCAAACGATGGCTGTTCCTACTATTTTTTTTTATTTTTATTGAATAATATGCATTTTGATGTGACACGGAACAACTGTAGTTAACGACTTGAATCATGTATACATTTCAAATAAAATGAAGATCCTGATTGGAGAGAAACAAAATGAAGGAGCAACCATGGTTGCGTCTTTATCCTGCAATAATGAGGATGAGAATGGGTACGAATGGGAATGGGCAAACGGTGGTTCCCATCTGCCTGATTGGAATTTTTTTAGCGGGCAGATGAGCCAATTAGTGAAAAAGAACATTTATGTTAGCATATCTATTATTAACTCATTCACTGCCATTGACGGCTATAGATGTCAAGAAATTCATTTTAACTATTTCTATTAGTTTAACATTTTTTTCCCAGTTTTGTTAACAGGAGAATGAAAACCTAGGGAAAAAAAGTATTGTACATTTAGACCAGATATAAAATTTGTGATTAATCACGAGTTAACTATTGAAGTCATGCGATTAATTACAATCGCCTGACGTCCTGATTTTTAATAATCTTTTCTTTTTTTTGAAAAAAATATAATTTTCTTTTTTTTGTGGAAAAAAAGATTATTTAAAAAAAGAAAAGAAAAGATTATTAAAAATTAGGTCTTCAGGCGATTACATTTTTTAATTGTAACTAATCGCATGACATCAATAGTTAACTCTTGATTAATAACAAATTTTATTTTTTTTCTAAATGTACAATATTTTTTTTCCTATAGGTTTTCATACTCTTGCTAACAAAAGTGGGGGGAAAAAATGTTAAACTAATAGAAACAGTTCAAATCAGTTTTTGACGTCTACAGCCATCAATGGCAGTGAATGAGTTAATAAACCGTTATGAATGAAACAATTTTAATGTACATGTAAAATTCTTTACATTTTCGTTATCTACAACGAATCAATTAACCAATCATTTAATTAGACGATTGAGTAGATTACATTGTAATTGACCAATTCTAGGGGGAGACACCAAAATGAAGGCAAGAAATATTACAGGGCTCTTGTTAATTGAAGCGTTAAATGAGCCAGGTTCAAAATTGAGCAAACCATCTGTGGACCGGGGGCCACATTTTGCCCACCCCTTGATGTAACCAAGAGACCCCACATGTTGCGGTTTCAGTGTCTTATTTCATTTCACATTCTTGGAAGGAAAGCATATGTCAAATGTCAAAATATGCCTTAAATGTGTATTTAATACGAGGTGCGGACGTGATTGTTGGGACACGTTCGATAGTTTCTTTTGTTGTGTTTTCGATTTCCAAGAGAGCAGCTCACGTTACTTTCGCACAAACAGTCATCTATTTTGGAAATTCCCACGAGGGTCACTACAGTGGTCAAGTTGCTTTTCTTTCACAATCACTGTCTGGAGCGGGATTTTTTTTTTTGGGGGGGGGGGGGGTCCCCCAAAGCCTAACTTGATGTTTTGTGGCGATCTCAGTGAATATGTGGAGGAAAACACTGCAGTAAATCAGTTTGCTAGCTTTGGAGACAACTGATTGTGCCAGCTTCACATAGCAACATGCTTGCGGCACACATCCATGATTTTTTTTTTTTTTTTACCTTGCTTGAGATCCCAGAAGCAAACTAGAGTCATTCATGAGAATCAGTCACGTTGCTATGGTAACGCATGCATGCGAATGCTATGTCGTTTTTTTTAAATGCAGTAAATGTTAAGTGCTCCTTAATTAATCCTTCAAATTCCCCTCGTTCACACTTTTAATGCTGATTTTCAACATCTGGGTTCGACGCTGGCAATTTGAGTCCATCTTGTTTCCTTTTTTTAAACCAATTTTGGTGCGTTGATGCAAATGTGACAAAATAACTCCGCCATCAAAATAATACACATCTTTACATCCTTTAGGCATGACCATGGCCACTTTCGGCCAATTTAATTATTTCGATTTCTTGTGATTTTAAATAATATACTTTGCGTAAAATGGCTTTCATTCTAGACACAACAGCTGGAAAAAAAATTCGGAGTAGCAATCTGATGTAATATTCTTGCTTTCCAAAAGAAGGATCTTCACTCTAATTAAGCAAATTAAAGATGCAATTTGGATTTCAAAAAGTGGTGATTAATTCAAAATGGCTGTACAAGTACACTTGTACTTTATCTCAAGTCATCGTTTCCCATTAAAATGAATAGAAATGCTGTCAATCCGTTCCAGCCTTCCCCAAAAGAACCACAATTATCTTTTGTTTTCATAAATGACATGCAGTAATGACGATTAAATAGAATTAAAACAAATTAGACGGCTATACCGTTCATTGATGCGTCCCACTGGACTTCTCAGCAGCCTCGTAAGTCAAGTTGCTCTTATTTCAAGGCACCGATAAATATACAAATCAAAATTACATTTTAACACATAACCATAGTTTCAAACTCTAGTTTAAAATCCTACTTTGAAATCATAACCCTAATTTGAAATCCGTACTCTACTCGGAAACCTTAACTTTAGTTTTAAATCCTACAGTGAAAGTCTAGTTTAATTAAAACCTTACTCTGAAACCCTAAACCAAGTTTAAAAGCGCATGGGAGTTTTCCCAAGTCGATGTCCCTTGAAACCCGGCCATTTTGGGGGCATTCGACCATGGAGGTTCCACTGCAGGTAAATATCTTCCCTTGAAATCTTTGCGCAACAGCTGCAACCCTGCTCGCTGCAGACATAACATTGGCTCAAATTACCCATGTTGCACTCTGTTTGCTCATTTCCTTTCATTCCCCCCTCAACCTCACAATCAAAGTCGGTGTTGGCCATCGTTTTGGGCGAAACGCTACACCGTCTTGATGCAATGTGAGTTCACTCAAGTGTGCGTGGGAGTGGTGTAGGTGGGGTCACAATGTATGTGGAGTAGTGGGACAAACACCATAAATGGAAATGGAAAAACATATGGACGGGAATATTGTGATGTCAGACATCACTGATGTTGGACAATTAAGCTCAGTTGTAGTTCGTCCCAAAGGCCTCATCAAGTTCTTCCACTCCAAATTTGTTCATGCATGACTTTATGGAGCGTCGTTTTCTACATTGATTGATCCATTTTCTAGAGGAAAGCCAAACAAGCGCACAGATTCCACACAGGAAGGTGAGCTGAGATTTGAATCCCCAACCTTGAGAAACGTGATGCAAACTTCTTAACAATTACTTTTTTTTCCTTTATTTGCCATTTTAACTTCCAATATATTTTCACCACTACAAGTAGTAGTTTTTTTAATACTGTAGCTCAAAGAATGTACTATTTATTTTGTACACGATTCGATCATGTGAATGAATTGAAAGTCTTCCCATTCTTCCCTTGATTTTAATATCAATGACTGTGAACTATTTTGCATTGTGTATTTACTTGCTGCATGTCTAACGTTGCCTTTTCTCAGCACAGTTCATCAACTTTAATGGCAAAATCAATATGCTTGCAACCATAATTTTACTCCACAGAATGTGCTCAGTGTCCAAAGATGTGGTCAAGGTCCTCGCATTATGTCACAAAGTAAACCTGAACCATCAGATAAACGATGCAAGCTTTCAGTCAGGGTTCGTTCAAGGTTCTAGTGTTTCCTAAACATTTTCTAAGCAGTCTTATCTTGTTTTTTTTTTTTTAATTTTTTTTTAATTAGGACATGCTCAAAATTTCCTTGCGACGAGATAAACCATTACGACTGTTTAGAAAGGTAGGCCTATTGGAAACGCTGTGACCTTGAACGAACCGTGACGTGAATCAACTTTTGTTAGCGTTGTAAACATTCGGCCCTCAGTGGGATAGATATGTAGGCTACTGTACTTGCTCTCAAATGGTGTCGCTTCTGCACAGCAGGCATGTTTGTTTTAATAACAGCGCTCATTTTATTGTTGCTTTGTAATAAAGTTATTCTTCCACACTGTCAGAAGAAGCAGGATGGTTGGGTGTATTTATTTTTGTTAATGCACCATAGTTTGGCTCTAATGGGCACCATTTGCAAATGTCCACAAATAGACCATGTCACTTTTAAAAAATATATATATATTAAGATATTTAAAAGTTAAACACAAATTGACGCTCAGAACTGTTACCAACCTGTGATGCTAAACATCCCCCTTTAAACACGAGAACCAATAGCGCCCTCTGGCGAGCATTTAACATACTGCATTTTTCGAGACAAAACTATCTCCATCAATTGATGTTATTTATCCACACTGGTGTGTTAAGTCCCATCTATTTCACTACAAAAGGGAAAGGGGGTTTGCCTCCCAAAATGTTAGTACATGTAATGTGTCACTTTCATCAGGTGGTAGCCGGGGAAGGGAAAAACAACCTAAAAGCAGTTCAGTGCTATAACATTTATTGAATAAAAATTGGACATGAGTATTTGTGTAGACTAAAACCAGCATAACCAGTCGACAGCCCAAAAAGATTTTCAAATTAAATCTGCAACATATGGTAGAGAAAATATAACAGCTCTTTGGAAACTTAAAAAAAAAAACAAAAGGTAAACTTTGGAGACAAAATACAAGACCTTCCTTGCAACATTCTGCGCTTTTCTGAATCCTTTCATTATTTTCATCGTAGCTCTCCACTGTGCAGATCGCTTTAAAAAATTAAAGCATTGACATTAGGCCAGCGGACACCAATCAACTTTACACTGTAAATAGATGCTTTTCTACTTTACATGTGAACCAATCAGATCGGGCAAGCGGGGTACTTGAGCTACAGGTGTGTGACATGAACAGAAGACATGATAACAGCACCCGTTGGCTTCTGGCAACTAAACCTCATTCTAACTTGAGAACCATTTTCTGAACGTCGCCACAAATGCATGAAAAGGAACATTCTTTTAACAAGGAACATTCTTTTAACAAAGACATCTTTAGAGCCAAATAAAGAACGCATTTGGGAGACCCAGAAAACAAAAACCCAAAGCTGGCTTGGACACTCCTGAATTTATTTACAAGTTGGCGTCTTGTTGCCGATGCGATTGGTCAGCGTCTGTGTCTCCCGTGTCCTGAATGTCCGCCACTGCTGTGATGTTTACTCTTGTGACTGCGCTCGCGCTCCCTGTCGTACGAGCGCGACCTCTCCCTGTCTCTCCTGTCTCGATGTCCGGCGCTGCGCTCGTGTTTGTGTTTCTTCGTAGACGCGTCGAAGGCGCCGCGATCTCTGTCCCTGTCCCTCTCTCGGTCCCGCTCCCTGTCAACTTTGAGCGGCGTGCGGGAGCGGGACCGAGAGCGCGAGCGTTTCCTCTTGTGGCTGCTGCTGTTGTTGTTGTGGCGTCCGCCACTCTTTGAGTCACTGTTGCTGTGGTGGCTGGCCTTCGCTTTGAGGTGTGGGAGGAGGGGCGATGGGGGGTGTCTCCGAGGCGAGGGACTCCGGCTGTGGGATCGAGAGCGTGAGCGAGAACTGTACGTCCCCGAGCGACTCCGCCTGTTGTTGTAACTGAAAAAGAAAAAGAAAAAAAAAAGGTAAGACGCCAGGTGAGCATCACGGTAGCCGTGACTAGGGACAAACATGTTGACTTACTGCCTACGAGGGGAACGAGATCTGGAACGTGACCGCGTTCTGGATCGGGAACGGCTGCCGCTACGGCTGTTCCTCCCGATCTTTGCCTCCTTCCTCATTCTAACCCAAAAGGGGACAAAAAAGAGAAAGAAAAATAAGTGTTAAAACAGATCAGTTCCACCCCATTTGACCAACATTCATTAGTAATAGAAATGTATCATGCCACATGTATGCAAGCAACACTGACGGGCTATTAAGTTACCAATAACCCGAATGTCCACCAACAGTTAGACAAGATCATTATTACAGTTAACAGGTCCACAAATACAATCATCTTTCTGCCTCACAATGAAACGAGTAAGACGTGCTCTTTAATAGCAGACATTCAGCTTACAGTGACATGTCAGAACTCCATTTTGTATTTATGCCTCCCACTTTTTAACCACTAAATGTCACCCCTGTCTTCAATTCCTGCTTTTCTTTGGTGCATTTTCCCTGCAATTTTGTCTTCAGCAAGCGAAATGCACACTCAATTGATTTCAGGTCAGGTGACTGACTTGGGCATTGAATCCCATTCCACTTTTTTGTGGTTTGCTTCGGGTCGTTGTCTATCTATGCGCACTGCCTATATGTGAGCAGATGGTCAGATGGCCCAAAACACTTGACAATTCTACCTGCCACTTTTGTCAGCAGTCGCAACAACAAGCCAATCTTTCCCACGGGCAGCCATGCTGTTGAGGTGGCATATTTCAGATCATCAACAGCTCCTAACACATAGTGTGGTACAAAAGTTGATCTTTGTTTTGTGTGTCCATTTGATGTTGTTCCAGAGCTGTAAAAAAAAATGGTGTGCTGTTTGACAAACTAATCGCTCTTTCCTGCTTCACACGCTAACCAATTGCTTCAATCTTGTGAAGCGAATGTATTCACTCTGTGGTCAAACCTTCTCATGGTTGTTGTTTTTGACACATCTACATCCTGAAGTGTTCTTTATCTGGCCAACTGTTGTGAATCTGCTTTGTGGCTGTCCTAATTTTTTTTGGGGGGGGGGGGGCATAATCAGAAACTATGACAATAAATGGGAGTATTGATTTTTTTTTTTGGGTCAATGTTGAGATATTAAGAGCATATTTTAACAAATTCTAAACAATACTGAACATTGACAATGAAATGTAGAGCAGTAAATAAAATCTGAAATAAATCAGCATAAATAAGTATATGGATAACAGACTCAGGCCCTGTACACAAATGTTACACTTGAAAAAAAAATGTATAGGCGTTGTATTGGCACTGTAAAATGAGGTCTTATCCCCTTCAGAAAATCTTTTTTGTCAACAGTGTTGAATGGCTGCATCTTTCCCTATAAATCAAATAATCTGTGAGGCATTATAACTCCAAGGTATTGGGAAATGGATGGCCCTCCATGTGCCACAGTTTTTTTGTTTTGTTTTGCTCCCTGTAAGAAATTGGATAGGATGGTTGTGTTTTAATGGACTGTGAAGTTTGTTGTGTTGCAACTTTCTTCATATAAATCACTTGCTCTGTGTTCATCTGGATTGAATCCACAATGTTCCCACACCATCACAACAAACGTTTGGAACAAATTGCATTTATGACGCTTAACTTTCTGCAACTGCGTGGGATATTGAGGGAAGAATACACTTGGCCATGGAACAGCCAATTGTCCCTTTACTTTTCGTCCTTTAAAAAGGAGGAGGCATATTTACATATACACACAATTTTACATAATTCCTTCCTACACCGTTTACCTGATTTGTAAGTAAACAAGTCAAAATTCAAGTTATATTGTTGTTCTTACCCGTTGTGTGGACTTTTTGTCATCTGTGTGCGACCATCTGGCTCCTTCTTAACAGCTTTGGCCGTTTGGCTGTTGGGAGACTTCTCTTCCACTTTGACCACATTCGGGGACGAGGGCTTGGAGGCAGGCGAGAAGCCCCCGAGACTGGTCAATGCTGGGGTGCCGTCTGGATTCAGCCCTTTGGCCTTCAGCTTAGCTTCGGCCAAGGACACTTTCCTCCGGTCCACGTCCTTCTCCAGCTGCTCATAGTTGGGCTGTGGAACAAGTTGCACTGTCAGTCAATGCATTGAGCATTAAATAAGGCCATAAATAGAGATCATTGGTGCTTCAATGCATCAATTGAACATGTTTGTTTTACCTTCTTCCTTGTGTAGAGTTTAAGTGTGGTGATGCAGACTTCCTTGATGTCGTCATCACTTGCTCCAAACAGCAGATACCACTGAGGTTTGGAGGGCAGTGGGATCTGAAAATAGGGGAAGGGGGAATAACTAAAAATTCCAACGCGACATGTCAGTTTATTTTTTATTTTTATTATTCTCTCACCTGCAGAGCTCGGGCAGCAAGGAATATGCAGGCACAGGCAATGGTCTCTGCTTGGAACCTTACAAACACGTTGGTCCTCAAGCTGTCATTCATGTAATTCCTTTAACGACAAAGCACAGCAAACAAAAACATAGCATCTTCTCTAAACAAAGCCACTTTTGCTACTTATGTTTTTAAAGATTGACATTGACTCAACATTAAAGGCGAGGTCAACCCCAAAACAGTCTTTACAATAATATGTTGTACGTGTCCCCACTAATATAAACAGCATTCTGATCAACACTGCGTTGGTGGAATATCAATTTAACAGCAAAATCCAGCCGTTTTGATTCCATCTTCGGGCAGACATTTTCCCACTTGCTGTCAACTGAAAATGACGTCACAGTTGCTCAGAGCTCAGGTAATGACCAATCACGGCTCACCCTGAGAAACATAACCCGAGATGGAGCAGAACGGTTGGATTTTGGTGCTTAGAGGTGCATTGTGGAATATGGTTGTTGTAAAGATTTTTCTGTATCACGCATGTGCCACCAATGCCCAAATGCATACAAAGAGCCCTGACCTTTTAACTGCGGCTACGCCTATCAGCTGTTGGGGTTATGGTGCCTCGCAGGAGTTCGACAGAGGCTGCAGTTATGCTTTAGGCCAGAGGTGGCAGTCGAGTAAAAAAGGTGACAACTTCCACAATGCATCTTTAACTCTATTTCCACAATTGGCAGTATTATTCAGAATGATGTGTTTAGACTAGCGGAGCTGTATAGAACATCTTATTTTAAAGAAAATTTTGCTGACGTCCCTTTAACCCAACTTTTGCAGAATACAGTGGTACCTCAAAAGGATTAACACTATAACGCTTTTAACTTTGTAAATTTGAGGCATTCATTTGGTATCAACATGGACTAACTCCTGATTTGTGACAAGGAACTGGCTTCTACATGCACATGACGCATGCATATAAGGTGAGTTTTTGAGTCTTTGCACTCAAAGGCCAATATAAAATATTGACAGTAGCCTCACATCCAAACTACAACAGTCCAGCTTCACAGAGTTGTTCAGTGCCACAATATTTGGAGATCACGACCAGCAGTCATGGACGACCACATGATCACAAATAGTTATTTGTTTTGTTGCTTTTAACTGATTTTTTCTTCCACTGGCTCGCAAAGACCTGCAGCTTTGAACCCAAAAATTTGATTTAGATATTCTGACTGCGGCTACAGATGAGTTTTCCATGCCAGTTGCTGTTTGTTACTTGTATGAAAAGCTATGTTGTAAAATTTTGCTAAAGTTCTTACTTTCAAAGAAAGATCTGTGACATGTATTTTTTCCCCAAAATGTCAATATCAGACCAGTCAACTTATTTGACTTGCATGACAAATCATAAATTTTTTTACTGAGATGTTGCCTGTACACAGTGTATAGTAAAAGTTTAATGGTGGTGACTGGAATAAATCATTCCATAAAGATCTTCATGGTAAAAGTCGAATTTGAGGTACCACTGTATAGTAGTATCTGAATTTAATGTGGAGCTGCTAAAGAAACCTCATTAGACAGGGCTCAAATGAAATGTGTAATGTTTAACTTTGTCCATTTCTCTCTCTGGGGTATCCATGGGATTCGTGTTTGTCACCAAACTTCCTTGTGAAGGTGCCCGCCTTACACTACACGCTGCCATGAGCAGATAAGGTGATAACATGCCATGGGGAACATGCACACATTGAGGATGTAGGGAATGTATCTACACCAGGTGCCACATTAAGATAATTAGATCTGATGGGATATGGAAGCAAAAGCATTTAAGGTTGACATGCACAAAAGGTCATTTTTGGCAAGTCAGCAGTGTGCAAGCATACGAGGCCAAACTGCCACTGTAACTTATTTAACAGCAAGACACTTAGCCACAAGACTATAGACTAAGGATTGCTGCTTAGGTTGAGATAATTTTTTGTGCAAAATAAAATAAAAGCACATTTAATTTTCCAAGGATAATCTACATGTGGTGACATTGAAAAATGGGAAGTATATTGGGGCAAGAATGAGTGATCCATGTCATTGGGATGCAGATCAAAATAAGATGAAAAGGGTGCACTTAACAGGCGCAAGATGGTAAAAAAACAACTGAACTAACCTAAAAACCAACGCCCACTAAGTTAGAATGTTCGCCCAGGCGAAAATACACACCCCAAAAAATAAAAAATATTTTAGATGTTTCTCCAACGTACACTGAAACTAATGTTTTACTCATTTAATTAGCGTCGTTATTCAGCAGGCTCGGGCGTTACAATACTTTCAGGCTAATTCAGCCATCACTTTATGAGCCATAAGATACTTAAATGGCTCCGCATTTAAAAAAAACTATGCCAACAAGACAACATGCCAACTGTGTTGAATTGTGACTGGTGCAGAACAAGAGGGGTCCTGGGAGGCAAACCCTGAGAACTGGATCTCCTGCAAAACAGACATGTCTGGACAACACGTCAGTTGGGGACATGACACACTATACTATCACGTTTTTACCTGCTCCAAAAAAACACAGGTCAAAACTAAATAAAAGTTAAATGGAAAAAAATTGTAAAAACATTGTCACAATGTGATCTAAAAGGCTTGGCACAAAGAAAAATACAAATCCTTGTGGAGAGCCAAGAGAAAATAAGACGATGTAGGCTGTTGGGAAAGGCCCGAGCACCCCCTTCAACGAGTCTCAGCATTGGGACTGGCTGGTGGAGAGGGGCAGCCAGCCAAAGGGGGTGAGGCTTCCTGAGGTCATGTGGTTGTAGGAGGTAGAGTTCAGAGGTTCTTTATGTGACTTACCAGCACGGACTACCCTTTAATCAAAGAGTAGAGAGAAAGGACAAAGTTAAATCACGCTCCCTGACACCATCAACAATTTACAGCAATGCCACATAAGGGCACACGTGTGAGACGTCACAATGGTGGCAATAATACAAATTGCAGCAATACGTCAACTGGATACAAAATGGGAGTACACTTGTACAAAAAGTTTACTGTGTTTAAAAACAAAGAAGGATGCTTGAATATCACTGTTGTGAAAGGCACAGCTTTTCAGCAAAATAAGCTTTAATAATGTCCTCGGACATAATCAGGTGGCCTTTTAAACGTTTCAAGGTTGATCTTTAGCCCAGGTCTGTGTCTTTCTGCTGAAACTTGTCTCTGATACAAGAGAGGAAGTAGCTGAAGGTGAGGTGGAAAACAAAGATGAAACTTACCAGGCGGTCTGGACCAGCGTTTGGTTCTTTTCACACTCCAGGACTTGCAAGTACATTACAATTATCTAGACAAAGAAACAAAATTTTGCAAAATGTTATAGAGAAATTGCTGCAAAACTAGACTGGTAAGTTTTGCTAAGTTTAGACCTCGTGTGGGGTGTAACCTCACCTTGTGCGGATGCTTGACATGTACACAGAAGCCCAGTTCCTTGAGAATGCGCCGCTCAGCTTTGATGACTTGATTTTTGGTGTTTATGTAGTTCTGATCAAGAATCAATGAACTTGGAGTCCTATTTTACAATGGAATCAAAATAAAAGAATGTTCCCTTCTCTGGAGAACCTCAAACCCACCCAAAACAAAGAACCCTTCTGTTTTTCAATGTACTCTTATTATTCTTTTTTCTATTCCAACCAACTCTCAGCAGATTTGTTAACTGCATGCCTATGACAGTCTGCTGGGCTTTGAGGACTCCTGTGGTTATGCAAGCTTATAGGATCTGTAGCTGTCAACCTCAATCACAGCCTGTCATAGCATTGAAATATCATCCATGGTCGTTGCACACAACACCCAGAAACTTTGGACATCTAACATATTAAAATCACCTCACTTACTTTGGAGGATTCTAGGTTTAAATGGGCAAAAGCTTACAGATAGACTGAAAAGTTTGAAGGGTTGATTTAAAAATAAAAATCTGTTAACTGTATGTGCGTGTGTGTGAGTGTAAGTATCCCTTTATGCTGTGGTATTCCTATGTCAAGTGAAGCTTACTAATAATGCATCGGGATATTAAAAACAAGTTTAGCAAATTAAAATCACTGAAGCAGATGCCAGTCTTGTTTTAAAATTAAACGGTACAATTTTACATCTAAAATTCTGACTTCCAAACTCATCATGTTGAAGCTAAATATACACACAAAATATTAGATATGAAATCAAAGTTGCGTTAGTACCCACAACACAAAAAATTTGGTACATTTTTGGCAACGAACAAGGTGATATTTCAAAAAGCCGTAGACAAAAAGCTAGTGAAAGGGCTTTTGCGCTAAAGGCACAATCAAAATGTATGGTAAGCAGTAGTCAAAAGAGAACTACGTTACCCAACGGTCTGCTGACTGACGGACAGATACCCAAAGCTTAAGACTGAACCACAGAAGTCTTCAAGGTGCCCAGGGGGCCAAGGACCACCGGCCAACCTGTCATCCCCGATCCCAGTGCCCCGAGGTGGCGCAGACCACGGGCGTCTCCCACAGGAAGGGGCCTGGGCGAGGAGATAGGCCCCCTTGGATCATGGTTGTCATGCCGACTGCTTCATCTTACGTACCATTCCACATCACCCAGGGTTTGGTAAATGTAGCTGGTCGCTGTTAGTTGGTTGCAAGGGAAAAAAGAAGCCAAGTTAATGCCAAGGTCTTATAGTGCTGCCATGAACAGACTTCTAATCAAAACTAATTGCTCACACTGCCAAAGATGTGCTACATCATATGATACTCTTGAGTTGTGATGTGACACAAACTTAGGTGGTAGTCAAAACTAAACTGTTACATCTGCAAATGTACACTTGTGGGGGAGAAACTGAAAGGTTTAAGCATAGTTTAAGAGTGCAATGATAAACAGAAGGGCACTTTAAAAAAAGAACAATTCATCAGGAAAATTGACAGTGTTTTTTTTTTTAAACAAAAGTTGTGTGTGCAGTGAAAACTCTTGACACTTACTTTTTGACTCTAATCTGCTTTAAATGGTGAAAAACGTTGATGACATCTCGTATTCGCCTGGGTGCTTCTTCAATCTTGGAGGCCAAGTTAATACAAGCCATTGCAACAATCTGAATACAAAACGAAGCACAAAGTTTGCAAGAAAGGGATCGTTGAAAACACAACACCAGAAAAATCACATTCGAGAACGGCACAATGGTGCCTTCAATTTTAAACAATACCAATCTTTTTTTTTTATACTTAGCGTGAATAATTCGAAAACAGATTAAGGAAGAAATAAGACGCGTTTGAATATTTCCAACATGGCGCCCGGCAACGTTACGCCAACGAAACGCTAGCATGAGACGGCACCAGCGGCCTAGCAATTTACAATCCAAGACAGAACTCACCTCAAAACTATGCTTGACGAAGGACTTTGAGTAAAAGAAACGATGAAAAAGCACCTGCCCTGTTGCCATCGCCACCTGTTGAAAACACAAAGTTTATATTTTTTCTCGAAAGAGCACAATGGATCGTCGCCATTTTGACTCCACCACGCACGCCAGCGACACAGCAAGCTAAAACAGCTAACAGGCCGGAGTGGCTATGTTTAACAACTACACCGTTACTCAAAATCCTAATGTAGATTTAAAATAAGTTAAATGTTATTAACCTGAGGCAAACGTAGAAGAATGCCCGCCGACTGAATCAGCTCACATCCCAGGATGCGAAGGTCGGTCTCCGTGTGGAGGTCGAGGCCGTCGAGCATTGACGGCGTCGGAGAGAGCCTTTCCTCGGGGATGAGAGAGTTGTCG